>NC_041397.2:251923432-252265932 GCF_900747795.2 Erpetoichthys calabaricus | reverse complement strand
AAAGAGAATTGTTTGCAACTCAACATCAGCAAAAATAAGGAACTGGATATTGACTTTCACCACACCAAAGAGCATGTAGAGGTGGTCCACTCTTACAACAACAACATTTATTTATATAGCACATTTTCAAACAAAAAATGTAGCTCAAATTGCTTTACATGATGAAGAAAATAAAAATAAAAGACAAAGCAAGAATTAAAATAAGACAACGTTAATTAACATAGAGTAAGAGTAAGGTCCGATGGCCAGGGAGGACAGAAAAAAACAAAAAAGTTCCAGACGGCTGGAGAGAAAAAAATAAAATCTGCAGGGGTTCCAGGCCATGAGACCGCCCAGCCCCCTCTGGGCATTCTACCTAACATAAACGAAACAGTCCTCTTTGTATTTAGGGTTCTCATGGAAGGACTTGATGATGATGGTCATGCAGAATTCTGGCTTTCAATCCTTCAATATAGAAACATCATGATGCTTTGATTAGGTGGTGATGGCGCCACCACAAAAAACCAGGAAATGAAACAAAAGAGAGAGTAGGGGTTAGTACGGATTTTAGAGCCACCATGAATAGTTATTATAATGTATTGAATATACAGAGCATCAGGATTAAATTAAAGTGAAGTTATGAGAAGGCCATGTTAAAGTAATGTGTTTTCAGCAGTTTTTTAAAGTGCTCCACTGTATTAGCCTGGCGAATTCCTATTGGCAGGCTATTCCAGATTTTAGGTGCGTAACAGCAGAAGGCCGCCTCACCACTTCTTTTAAGTTTTGGTCTTGGAATTCTAAGGAGACACTCAGTTGAGGATCTGAGGTTACGATTTGGAATATAGGGTGTCAGACATTCTGATATATAAGATGGAGCGAGATTATTTAAGGGTTTATAAACCATAAGCAGTATTTTAAAGTCAATTCTGAATGACACAGGTAACTAGTGTAGTGACATCAAAACTGGAGAAATGTGCTTTGATTTTCTTTTCATTACAGTAATCTAGTCGACTGAAAACAAAAGCGTGAACTAATTTCTCCGCATCTTTCAATGATATAAGAGGTCTAACTTTTGCTATGTTTCTTAAATGAGAAAATACTGTCCTAGTGATCAGATTAATATACGATTTAAAATTCAGGTTACAGTCAACAGTTACCCCTCCGTTTTGACTTTTAATCCTAATGCATCGAGTTTATTTCTAATAGCCTCATTGTATCCATTATTGCCAATCACTAAAATTTCAGTTTTCTCTTTATTTAGCTTGAGAAAATTACTATTCATCCATTCAGAAATACAAGTAAGACATTGTGTTAGTGAATCAAGGGAATCGGGGTCATCAGGTGCTATTGATAAATACAGCTGTGTGTCATCAGCATAGCTGTGGTAGCTCACGTTGTGCCCTGAGTTAATCTGACCTAATGGAAGCATGTAGATTGAGAAAAGCAGCGGACCCAAGATAGAGCCTTGTGGAACACCATATAGCAGTGGTCCCCAACCTTTTTGACAGCAAGGACCACTTTATTAGATGCAAATTTTTCCACGGACCGGTCGGGGTGGTTGGTTGGGGGGGGGGGGGGGCAGTTTTATACACAATTTACATAACATTTCTACTATTATTAAAGTTATTAAGCAGTTCGCATACGTTTGCAATCTGAGATTTTTCTTCTTTTTTTGCATATAACAAAGACATATGCTTTACATTTGCCAATCCAACAGATTGCACATCACAAACATTAACACTGCAATCTTTTTTTCGTGTCTGCCGTTTCTGTTGGAGGGTGACAATGAGTTAAATTCCAATGGATGTTTTTCAAATGTTGACAAGCAATAAGCAAAAGGAATCACTGAAAACCACAGACAACAAAAACAGCAAAAAAGTTCGAAGAAAGAGATTGGGGATTGTTGTGCAAACGTGCACAACTGAGCTGCGACTACAGATTGAACTGCTCTGTGGATGATTCGTTCAAGCATTTCAAGGTCACTTCGTTGTAATGAAAGCATCTGTTGAATGTACTTCGTAGTAACGTGATTTCTATAGACTCATGTCATATGGGGAAACTGTCGGGACTATAAAAATTCTTTGTTGTAATAGTCTCTCACCTCGGTCTCTCTCCTCTCTCTGCACCGCTGCAAAGCCCCGCCCGCCAAGCGTTGTGAAAAGTCTGAGTGAGTCGCCGTTGCCGGCAGTTCTCTCGCGGCCCGGCTGTCAGACGGCTGCGGACCGGGGGTTGGGGACCCCTGCCATATAGGATATCATGTGTCTTTGAGTTGTAATTACCACAACTAATGAAGAATTTTCTCCCTGCCAGGTAGGATTCAAACCAATTTAAGACACTGCCAGAGAGGCCCACCCATTGACTAAGGCGATTTCTAAGAATATTATGATCAATGGTGTCAAATGCGGCACTCAGATCTAGGAGGATGAGAGCAGATAAACGGCTTCTGTCTGCATTTACCCGCAAGTCATTTACTACTTTAACAAGTGCAGTTTCTGTGCTGTGATTTGTTCTAAAACCTGACTGAAATTTATCAAGAATAGCATGTTTATTAAGGTGCTCATTTAACTACATAATGACTGCCTTCTCTAGAATTTTACTTAAGAAAGGCAGGTTAGAGATGGGTCTAAAATTTTCAAAAGCAGAGGGGTCAAGATTATTTTTCTTGAGTAGGGGTTTAACTACAGCAGTCTTAAAACAGTCTGGGAAGACCCCCGTATCTAATGATGAATTTACTATGTCAAGAATATTATCAATTAGCACGCCCAATACTTCTTTGAAAAAACTTGTTGGTATTGGGTCAAGGACACAGGTGGAGGGTTTCAGTTGAGAAATTATTCTATGTAAATCAGGTAAATCTATCCTGGTGAAAGAATTGAATCTGTTTATAACGGAATACTGGGGCTTAGGAGGATCCACAGTGTTGGGGAGATATACTATGTTATTTCTAATATCATTAATTTTTTGATTGAAAAATTCAACAATAGCCTCACAGGTTTCACTGGAAGTATTTTGGAGGCATTCCTTTGTGTTACCTGGGTTTAGCAGATGATCAATCGTAGAGAATATGACTCTGGGATTACTATCATTGTTATTTATAATCTTACAGAAATAGCAGCGCCTCTCAAGACGGACTGTGTTATTGTATTCTGTTATTTTAACTTTCAATATTTCATAGTGACTAGTTTGTTTAGTTTTTCTCCAGTTACACTCAGCTCTACGGCATGTTCTCTTTAAATCAGACACTCTTTGGGTCTTCCATGGTATAACAATGCTAGAAGATTTTTATCAGGTGCAACTATGTCAACAGCAGCTCTCACTTTAGTATTACATTTTTCCACCTTACTATTTACAGTATCCTCGCTATTATAGTTGGCACTATAAACAGACTGATTGCTTAGAATATTTGTAAGTTTTAAAGCTGCTGATGAATCAAAGAAGCATTTTTTTAACAATATGCTTCTCGTGAATGTTTTCTATCATTCTTTCTATATTAAATAGTAAAAGAAAATGGTCTGATAGACCAGTATCAATGATCTGCTTTACATCAACTTTTAGTCCTTTGGTAATTACTAAGTCTAATGTATGACCTGCTTTATGAGTAAGCTGATTAACGAGCTGTCTCAAATCAAAAGAGTCCAGGAGGTTCATGAATTCTTTTACTTTTTGGTCACACTAATTATCGATATGAAAGTTAAAGTCGCCGACTATTAAGAGTGTGTCATAGTTCGTAATTAAAATTGACATTAAGTCTGAGAATTCCTCAAAGAAAGATTCGTTAAATTTAGGAGGTCTATACACAGATAATACTAGAACGTGAGAATCTCCATGAATAACAATTGCGAGATACTCAAAGGACTCAAATTTACCAAAACTGACATCTTTACACTTTAACCGGCTAGAGTAAATGTTTGCTAAGCCACCACCCTTCTTTCCCTGACGATCCACGCTCCTGTCGTCTGGACAGGAGTTTCTGGATCTGTTTGTCGAGAGCCTGGAGTTCTTCTACGACGACGGCAATGCGATTCATCTCACTGTCGGCCATTGTCTGTTTCTACTTCCGCTTCCGCTTCCGCTTTGTGCCCTAGGAAAGAAAGAGACGGAGAGGTTAGCCCAGTTATAAGTACTTGGGGGTCCACATTAATGACAGGTTGGACTGGTCTTAGAACATAGAGGACCTATTTAAGAAAAGGCAGAGCAGGTGCTTTTTTCTTAAGACAGGGATGTCTTAACTCATGGGCACACTGGGTAGTTGCCCAGGGGGCCAGAAGAGCATAGGGGCCCCATGCTAATCTATGTATGTTGTGACTTGCCGAGTGGTTGTGTAGGTAGGGGCCCCAGTGCACTGCTTTGCCCAGGGGGCCTATAATGCTGTTCAGACGGCCCTGCCTTAAGAGACTGTATTCCTTTAATGAGGGAAGTGACATCCTTCACATCTTCAATAACTCGGTGATGCCCAGTGTGATTTCTATGCCATGATGTGCTGGACTGGTTACATCAGTTCAAGAGAGACCCACCAAATAAACAAGCTAATTAAAAAGGCAAGCTCAGTTAAAGGAGGCACTCTGGATCCACTGGAGGTCATAGTGGAGGAAAGAATGAAAACAAAACTGAGTGCCATTATGAGCAAAGCTGCACATCCTCTCTCTGACACTCTAACACTGAGGACTTTCAGCCAAGGAATCATTCAGCAGAAATGACAATACATATAACATTAGTTTTCAGATGGAGTGATTGCAGATAGAGAAGGATTGGTGTACAATTAAGTAGTAAAAACCCCGCAATGCAAAGTAAAAGTTCAAAACACAATATCATTAATAGTTTTGCCAGGGTAATTCCAGTCGAGCACCATTAATGCAAAGATGGCAATATTAAAAATATATATATATTTTTTGTCTTTCCAGGGGGAGCACGCCCATGGTTTTAGGGTTCTTATGGCTAAGTAAAGTTCATATTTGTTCAACATACCAATTTGAAGCAAGTGCCCAATGGAGAGTTAAAATCTGGGATGAAGTTCACTTATGCACACAAATGCACGCAACATGAGAGCAACAATAATTTGTCTTTCTGTAAGGAGGGACTACCATATGCAAGTGGCAAACATCCATTCATTTATTATCTAACTTGCTTCAACCTGAGCAGAGTAGTGGGGGAACCAGACAAAATAGGATACAAAGAAGAGGCAAACACACAATAACCTCCCTCAAGATAAGTTTAAAACAGTAAAATAATTAACAGTTGAGATTACACAGAATGTTTCTCTTTTTTAAGATAAACAATTTAGAAAATTTGCCAGTACTTTTTAAACTGGAGTTTTTTATAACATATGATATGGCTAGATGGCCAGAGAGAAGAGGAAAACAAAAAATGAATGCTGGAGGACATTAATCTCTAGGGTTGAAGACAAAAGATGCTCCAGCATTGGACATTCTACAGTAATTTGATGTCAATATGTTGATATCAATATGTTCAGTAATATGATTATCAGTATGTTGATTTCATATTTATTTGTTTCTTAACTAAGAGGGAAACTGTGACTAAGAATCTTATTATTCTAGTGATTTACACCAAGTGAATATGAATCTGAGATACAAACAGAATTGAATAATGTGCAACACAGTGATGTTCAAGCATGCAACAACAAAACACGGCATGAAAAGAGATTTTCCCACAAGCTTTAAATATTCTTCGGCCTCCAATTACACCAGATCTAGCAGCATACTTATTTTGCAGTGTCGGCTTTGCTCATTGTTGAAGACTCGTAAAATGAAAAAGAAGTCTGACAAGAAATGATTGCTGTAAGCCAGGTCAAAAAGTCAGCTTAAGTGAGCCATGCCCTTTTGAGCCCCTAAGCTGATCGCGCCTGCATCTTAAACCACCAATCTGTACGTCTTTAAGAGGATTTTTGCAAACAGATTTCTTCAGCTTGAAATCCATCTTTCACCATGAGGAAAGTCAGACTTGCTAACACTTTATTCATGGAGCTACAAGAGGCAATAAAATGCAGTTCATGTTTTACATGCAGTGCATTGTTGTGCAGTGTATAATGAAGCTTCAAAAATAGGCTGTTACATAATTATAAACAGGAAAATGAGATGAGAATAGCGCCTACAGTAGCTACTATATCACATGATCTTAATAGACATCCTGTTTGTTATTAATAAGACTTGCAAAACTCAAAAGAAAACACGTTAGAGTGCATCTGTCAGTCACTTACTGATACATACAAAGGCTTTATTAATGTTAATCCAATTTATAAGTAATTGATAGACACAATCATAGCAATCCCTTAAAGCCCCTCTTCCAAGGTTTTAACATGAAATCCACTTAACTACTTTTATTATTAAGGGAGGAAATTATTATTTTACTATTAACAACACTGAAGTCTGAGTAAGTATCCCAAACAGCAGTCAACACACCGAGTCTGTGCATTTTATTGATTGGTATCTTCTTATGAAAAATCATGCATGCTCTTTGTGTGGCATTAGGTGTAGTGGGTGGCAATCCCCTCAATGGTCACTCTTCACCACTGGCCTTTCATATTTTACAACATAAGTCACTTGGCGCTATCTAGTTTAGAATAAGGAATGACCCATGAGATGTCAGCATGAAATTACATCTTCAGTTTAGTGATTTTAAATGTATAATCTGTTTGAGTATTTATTAACTGTTGATTTGTTTCTTACAAACTCAAGGGTATGTGCCTGTATGGGAGTTTCAATTTGTCTAGGGGTAGGATGCTGGCAGGAGCTTTATTTTTTTAAAAGTATTACGTTATTTTTCAACCTTACTTCCATCCATTTTCATAACCTGCTTTATTATTATGGATAGCCCTGGATATGATGCCAGTCCATAGCAGGACCTTCAGTGCTCTTCTGACCATTCATTTTATGAGCCTTTACCTTTCACAGAGTCCTGGGGAGGAAGAGCCTGTTCAAGTATTTATACTGTATTTATCTATACATCAATTTTGTGGACCAGTGTCATTTATAGCTATAGAAACCATGAACCACAGCAGGGCACCAGACAGACAGACCAAAATGGTGTTGCTCAAGTGAATGACTTGAAGCCCATGTGCCAGAGGACAGTGATGAAGAGGTTGTAAATGTTCTTGGCTTGGTGCCAGCTGGGCATTACATGTGGTGAATCATTTCAATGAATCAGGAAGGGCAATCACCTTAAGGACCTATACAAACTGCTCCAGGAATTTCTTATTCCTAGTAACAAAAACGTTACGCGTTCCAGTGTAAAGGTTTTAGAGGCTGTTTATATAAGGACTCTCAATATGTTGATTCACCCGATACAAGTAGGTACCAAAGCATTTTTTTCAAATGACATATATGTGTTAGGTTTTTGTGAAAGTTTAATTTAGGTTTCTGTTCTTGCCGATGCAGATGAAAGTAAGAAAACAAATTTGATTTTTTTGTGTCTGAATATGATTAAATACAAACCTTACAACTTATAACCATATAATAATATATAACCATGTAATAAGTATAATAAGTAACAGGATAGTTAAAATTTGTTACTAACCCCCACCTAATATTTTTCGCTTCTCGGTACTCAAATGTGGCACTTGGTACCACGGTCCACCTGCCAAGTTGTTTTGCCTGCCTAAGGTAAAGTCATATCGGATGGAGGATCACAGGAATCGTGGGGGTAGAGGGATCCTTTCATCGGATTGGCTGGCCAAGCGCTGTTTCAGCTGTGGAATGGCCAATAGGGGGAGCCAGCTTGATGGCTGAGGTCTCCAGAACTCTAAACAAATCCAAATCATATTATGTGATATCATCTACTGTTAAATTCTGGTCCGTACTTGTAAAATTTTTATTTTTATACTGTATTGAGGATTTGTTCTGTTCTGTGTATTATATTGTATTGACCCCCTTCTTTTCGACACCCACTGCACGCCCAACCTACCTGGAAAGGGGTCTCCTTTTAAACGTCCTTTCTCGAGGTTTCTTCCATTTTTTTCCCTACAAGGGTTCTTTTGGGAGTTTTTTTCTTGTCTTCTTAGAGTCAACGCTGGGGGGCTGTCAAGAGGCAGGGCCTGTTAAAGCCCATTGCAGCACTTCTTGTGTGATTTTGGGCTATACAAAAATAAACTGTATTGTATAACCAGTCACCATAAGGCAGGAACCAACCATGGAAGACACCTGTCTATATTAGGGTACAGTCGCACCCATACGCGTTCATCTATGCATCCATTTCTTAGCCTGTTTTTCCTGCTACATGGCCATGCAATGCCAGAGCCTATCCAAACAGCACTGGGTTCAAAGGTAGGCACTAACACTGGATGAGCTCCCAAACCGCCCCTGAAACTGATGCTCACGTAAAACACACACACACCAATGTCTCCTTTCATTTTCTGGCCTATTTTATCTGTTTCAGTGTCAAGAAAAGCAATGATTTATCTTGTCCAATTGGGCACAACTTAGGAATAAACCCTGAATGAGGTGCCAGTTCACTCCTGGGCACAGTCACACATGCCAGACCAAATTAGAGAATTATTTAATCTAACTAAAAACCCACATGAACACTGGAAAAATGTGCAGGGCCTAGACAGGAACTGAACCACTGATCCCTGATGCAGTGTAGTAGCCTCTCCACTTATAGTGTTGCTTTTGTTATTTAAATATATAATTGATATTTTGAGTAGAAAAAGCATTGTTATAAATATTAAGAAAATATCAGTGAGAGAGGCATACCCCTCACCAGTAAACGGAGAAAATGCAGCCTTCAAAATGAAATTTGTATATTACCACTCAACGGGAAGATTACCTATAAATCTGACAGCATTTCTGAGCTAGTATTGGCTTCATCTAAAAGACAGATCTCATCTGATGAGGCCATTTAGATTTCTGTGAAGAATCTGCTGCAAAGTGTGCAGAGTGATGCAATATATTTCTCTCTTTCCAGAAGGCACATGGGGGATAGCATACGGGGAATGGAGGTGGGGGAGCTGGGTTTACGTGCTTTGCGTGCAGAGCAAATTGTAGCTGGATGTCGCACAAGGTGGTCATTCTTTGGCATGTGCTTGTAGACTTCTTTATTTTTAATGCAAACAAAGGGATTTGCTGGTAAACTCTCTCCTGGCAGTCTGTTGGTTTTCCATTTACAGTATTTACTTAAAGTGGCAGCATCTGTCCTTTCTACACAGTGCCAAGTCTGCCTGCATGCCCATTTATTGTGACTGATTAAATTTATGCTTTTTAAAAGCACTATTTTTCAAATAACGTGCACAACTCATTATAATTTATATTTAAATTATAATTTATATTTAAATTATAATTTGTTCAATCATTTAATCAAATTGTGCTCAGTAATAATTGCCCTACTCTCCTGCTAACTCCTAGTGAATAACTTATCCTAAGAAAGCTTGTAGAGATTAAACAGAGGATTCTTTTTGCACCAAGTCTGAGTTGGTCATAATGCAGTCTGTCCACCGAGTTAGTGGCTTAATATGATCGATTATCCCCTGAGGGATAGTGTGTACTCCTGGTAGGTCCAACCATGACAGCAAGGTCAGAGGTGAGGTCCTGACTAGGACTGACTACTCCCCCACCCCATCCCACTTAGGGTGCTGCAGATTCCTGCCATCCCTCATAGTCCTGCACATGGCCAGCCACTTTGAGTCCTAAACATAAGTGAAGCGGTGTGACTGAGGATCGTGCACCCTCACTACCATCAATATCAACACCTTCTTTGTGCAGGCACTTCCTTCCATTCATCTCTGTAACAATGCCCCACACCTGGGGGCTATCAATTTCCCTGCTCATCATGCCCTGGGGTCTGCCTTTCCATTATTGGGCTGTTCTCCCATCAGTATACGCACAGGACGGGGAGTGTCAGAAATGGACAGACAGTTGGACAGCATCATCATTGGGTCAACAGAAAATTATGACATAAACCAGAGATAGTCTGTGGAACCGCTCAATGTCTGAGGCATTAGGAAACTACTACAAAGCAACAACCCTGCAGAAAGTTTTAAGATTAATTCAGGAAGTGCAAGGTCAAAGGTCTGAGAAACCTCCAGATAATATCAGAATTACTAGGGTTTGGCTAAGAGGATTAACACTCGTTGGCCTGACTGCTTCAGCAACTGCAACCTGATCCACTTGCTATTCACAGTATGGTGAAACGATTATGATCAAAGGTGTATGAAATCTCAATCAGGTCACTGTTTGTGTAAAGTATGAATATTCTCTCTAGGCCTATATGGGTTTTTCCACCAGGTACTCTTTGTTCTTTCTGCCATGTGTTCTTTGGTGATTTATTTATGGAAGCTGTAAGGCACTGTGGTCGACTTCTGTGGTTTTTAAATGTCCTCTATAAATAAAATTCAATTCACTTGACTTGAATGGTCACTCTAATCTGGATTATGAATGTTTTTATTAAAAATTATATCTTTGAAAATGTAATGTCTACAGTAGCAGAAAAAATGTTTTATGTCTTATGGGCAGATGCTGTGGTTAGCATTACTGCCTAAAGGATCCAGTTTCTTGAGTTTAAGTCCCATTGCAGTCAGAGATTTCCTTATAGTCTGGGTGGGTTTCTTTTTGAGTTTTCCAGATTTCCAGATTTCTCTGTATGTTAATTTAACTGTCAATTCTACATTATCCCAGTGCAAGTATGAGAGCTGCCCATTCAGGGTTGTTTCTGGCCTAACACTTGGTGCTGCTAAGATTGATTCCAGCTCTCTGAGATCCTGAGTTAGGTTAAATGTGTTGCTTTAGCATTACAGTAATCATGGTTGCCTTTTCCTTTATGTAGCTCTCTCATTTTTTCCAGATTAAATTAAATTAGCAATTACTGTTTCAAGGTACAGTTGTTTTCATATTTCCATAATGTGACCATAGGCAGATGAAACAAGGAGCCACAAACTGCACCTGCAACTTTGTGGTTTATGGTTTAAAATCCTGCAGTGGGTTGGCACCCTGCCCAGGATTGGTTCCTGCCTTGTGCCCTGTGTTGGCTGGGATTGGCTCCAGCAGACCCCCATGACCCTGTGTTCGGATTCAGCGGGTTGGAAAATGGATGGATGGATGGATGGTTTAAAATCTTAGCCACTAAGCTACTGGGGTATATTTACTACACTTCATGCTGTTTTCTCATAGAAATGTGATCTAAGGGTGAAACCGGTGTCCTTTTACCAAAACTCACCTTAAACTTCTAGAAGTATTTTATAGACACAATACAGGAACACTTCCAGATATGAAACAATGGATAGTGTGTCCTAGCTCTTGAGAGTGAAAGCCTCAAGAGGAATGACTTCACTGAGTTTCCCTTTAAAGCTGTTCATGAAGGAACATGTGATCTGTTGCAACAAAACCCTGAGAGAAGACATCTTGTTAAAATATTAGTCTCATTACATGTCCGGAAGATTGTGTTTCATTATAGATGGAGGTGGGCAGGTCATGTAGTGCAGTGCAGTGTCCTATGTAGGATGCACACTACCTTTCTTCAAACAATGCTGTTGCAGAATAAGACACACAGTTGTTAATTGCACCAGTTGTAATTTAGATGGCCGAAATGTCTCCTGTGACTTCCACTGAACAATTACTCCCTTAGATATAGCTTCATAGGTGTGTAGCGCACTAGATCTTTCCATTACATATCCATCCATCCATTTTTGTTACCTGTTTACTCAGTTCCATTAATAGGACCTATCCTGGCAACAGTACACATGAGGCACAAAATCATTCCATATGCTTTACGAATGAAAGAACATGTGGTTGTCTTTTTTATTATTATGAGTGTAAAAAAGTAAAAAGATGATTATAATATGTTTTAGTTTGACTATTTATGGGATATCTTTAAGACGTACAGCATCTTCTTCTTCTTAAAGCTAAATAGATAAGCATTAGAGTGTATATATATGTATACATGTGCCCTATGATAGACTTGTAGCCTATCCAGGACTACTTCCAGTCTTGCACCCATCATTCCAAGTCAGGCTCCACAAATAGGTTAAGGAGATTAAGAAAATAAATCATGTTAAACCTAGTTTGCATTAAACCCTCTCTTTATGCATACAGTATATGGCCTCAGTACACAGTTTAAAAGGACAGTAGCACAGAATGTTGCATTGTGTTTGATCCTAAATAGAAGTAGATAACAACGTTTACAAGTTTACATTCTGAAGCAGTATTTTGTGTATAATATGTGGAGCCTTGGAAATGCAGGGGCACTACCACAGAAGACAGAGGATGTTGGCCTAAGTGGAAACATGCAATGATTTATAAAATTAGAACAATCTGGACAAGAACAGGCCATTCAGCTCAACAAAGCTCACCAGAGTTATCCACACAATTCTTCTAAAATAACATCAAGTCTACAGTAGTTGTGAAAGTCTCTAAAGTTCTACTATCTACCACAATACTTGGTAGCTTATTCCAAGTGTCTATGGTTCTCAATGTAAAAAAAAACTTGTTTGTATGAAATTTACCCTTAACAAGTTTATAACTATGTCCCCATATTCTTATTGAACTCATTTTAAAGTAACAGTCTCGATCCACTGGACTAATTTCCTTCATAATTTTAAACACTTCAATCATGTCACCTCTTAATCTTCTTTTCCTTAAACTGAAAAGGCTCAGCTCTTTTAATCTTTCCTCATAATTCATCCCTTGTAGCCCTGGAATCTGCCTAGTTGCTCTTCTCAGGATGTTTTGTAGTGTGGAGACCAAAACTACAAAGTACTCCAGATAAGGCCTCGCCAGTGTGTTATAAAGCTTGAGCATAACCTCCTTGCACTTGTACTCCCCTCATTGTGCTATATAACCTCACATTCTGTTAGCCTTCTTAATGGCTTTTGAACACTGCATAGCAGTTGATAGCTTCAAGTCCACTATGACTCCTAAATCCTTCTCATAAGATTTTCAATTTTCAGACCTCCCATTGTAAATTTAAACCTGACATTTTTGCTTCCTTCATGTAATACATTAAATTTCATCTGCCAAAAATGTGTTGAAGCCTTTATGCCATCCAAGTCCTTCTGTAATGATTCAATGGATTCCAGATTATTTGCCAATCCTCTTAATTTCGTATCATCTTCAAACTTAACGAGCTTATTATTTATATTCCTATCCAAATCATTTACAGTGATCCCTCGCTATATCGTGCTTCGCCTTTCGCGGCTTCACTCCATCGCGGATTTTATATGTAAGCATATTTAAATATATATCGCGGATTTTTTGCTGGTTCGCGGATATCTGCGGACAATGGGTCTTTTAATTTCTGGTACATGCTTCCTCAGTTGGTTTGCCCAGTTGATTTCATACAAGGGACGCTATTGGCAGATGGCTGAGAAGCTAGATTGCTTACTTTTCTCTCTGTCTTGCACTGACTATCTGTGATCCTGACATATGGGGATTGAGCAGGGGGGCTGTTCGCACACCTAGACGATACGGACGCTCGTCTAAAAATGCTGAAAGATTATCTTCACGTTGCTATCTTTTGTGCAGCTGCTTCCTGAAACGACATGCTGCACAGTGCTTCGCATACTTAAAAGCTTGAAGGGCACGTATTGATTTTTGACTGAAAAACAAACTCTGTCTCTCTCTCTCTCTCTCTCTCTATCTCTCTCTCTCCCTGCTCCTGACGGAGGGGGTGTGAGCTGCCGCCTTCAACAGCTTTGTGCCGCGGTGCTTCGCATACTTAAAAGCCAAACAGCCCTATTGATTTGTTTGCTTTTCTCTATCTATGTGACATTCTGTGCTCCTGACACGCACTCCTTTGAAGAGGAAGATATGTTTGCATTCTTTTAATTGTGAGACAGAACTGTCATCTCTGTCTTGTCATGGAGCACAGTTTAAACTTTTGAAAAAGAGACAAATGTTTGTTTGCAGTGTTTGAATAACGTTCCTGTCTCTCTACAACCTCCTGTGTTTCTGCGCAAATCTGTGACCCAAGCATGACAATATAAAAATAACCATATAAACATATGGTTTCTACTTCGCGGATTTTCTTATTTCACGGGTGGCTCTGGAACGCAACCCCCGCGATGGAGGAGGGATTACTGTATATATATTATAAATAGCAGTGGCCCTAGAACTGACCTCTGTGGGACACCACTCTTAACATTAGCCAATTCTGATAAAGTTCCTCGCACCATCAACCTCTGCTTCCTGTGTCTGAGCCAATTTTTCACCATTCTACAAACAAACACCCTGAACGTCTTTTAGTTAGATACCCAACCACTCATGTGTCAACTTATCAAATGCTTTCTGAAAGTCCAGATAAATAATGTCATATACTCCATTTTGATCATATCCTTTTGTTGCTTTCTCATGTAATTCCAGAATGTTAGTAAAACATGAGCTCCTTCTTCTAAACCCATGCTGACTGTACTTGCCATGTGTTGCTCAATCTTATCCTTAATGATTCTTTCCATTAATTTTCCTGTGATGCAGATTAAGCCTATATTTGCTTAGATCTTCCCAGTCACCCTTTTTACATAACAACATAATATTTGCCATTTTCCAGCCTTTTGGAATTTCCCTAGTGCACAGTGACTGCCTATACATATGCATCAAAGGTTTATATATGTACCTGCTAACCTCATTAAGCACTCAAGCACTTGAAGTGAGAAAGGAGGTTGCTTTGAAGAACTTTACAAGTGGATAGGTGGACTAGCTGCTTAACCTGATGACAGTGTCAAGAGCTCATCTGGAATCATCCTAACTTATTTTGTATAATTTATGGAATATTAACATTTTTGTTAATTGTTATCATGCTTTTCTAATGTCACCACACCACCTTTTTGTGGAGTCTTCTCCTAATGACCATTGCAATTTTCTGTGTTATTTCTATGGAGACAGCCATATTGTTATTAGCAACAATGTCCATTGCTGCTCACATGATGAGAGAAGCAGCAGAGTTTTGTTTCACAAAATTTATCCTAAAATTTGTTTTATGTGTTGCTTCACAATTGTGAAATACAAAACTCACCCAAATGAAGTATTTCCCTCTTTCTATGCAGCTACTTTTGCTCTCATTTGCTTCACGGACTTCCTGTCTGAACATGCATGTCCCTGGTTGCACATCTCAATGCTCATTTCAGATCATAGGTGCAATATGCTTACAAATAAAGCATTTCCATGAAAGGAAAAGAGTTGGGGACTATCCCCGTATAATGTCCGTCAAACAAAAGAAAAAGCAAAAGACTTGGATTCTGATCAAAAAGCATATATATCAATTGACAATTGTTAATAGAACATTTGGCATTTATATAGATGAATAAAATGGAGGACGGAAATGAGTTGGCAGGAGATGACGTCGAAACTGTTGGATGGATACAACGGCACCAAAGGGGGACCAGAAGTGGTGTAATGGATGAAGTGATGTCATCGGATGGGGCTGGAAGCATCGTCATATAAAGGAGCCGGAAGTATCACTCACCTTTCGGCTTGTTGACTGCCTCCTAAGTGCACTTGTGTGACACTGGTAACATCTCTGCTCACTTTCCCCAACTCTGTAAGCCAATTCAAGCCAGGATCGTCCAAGCTAATGGATTTTAGAAGCAGAGAAACACTTCTGGAGTGCTTGCAGGTAAATGCTCTACATTCCCCTTTTCACATTCGGCACCAAAATACATTTTGCCATGCACATGGAGAAAAAAGTTGCAGATAACATGAAAAATGTAATGCTAATGGCATGAAACTCAGTGTTTTATTGTAAATTCAGTTTTACTCAAATCGTTTCACTCATTGCAACTGGCAAAGCAGTGTGGGATAGCATCACACTGCCATTTTAAAAGAAGGTACAATATCTGATTTTTGGATTCAGATACAAAAATGACCTAGTGATATTATTACTATGGCACCTCTAGAAAACAAAAAATACTTAGGTAAGACTTCGGGACTTATGATGACTTATAATTTATGATTGTTATTGGCTTTGAGTTTGGTTTTTATTTTGTTTTCTCCTAATTATTTTCTTGACTTTGGCTACTCCTGTTATTACTCTTTTGAATATTTCTCTTGAATATCTTTCATTTTCTAGTCATGAATTATTCATTTATTCTGTTTGGACTTTCACTATCAAAAAAATGACTATTCACATCAGCCAGGAATTGAAGGCCCAAGGTAGCTGGTCCAGTAGGGCACCTAGTGTTTTGTTTGATCATTTATTCATCTATACTTTGAATTCTCCCTATTGCTCCTTTCCTTGCATATTTTAACTAATAAATCATGGAAATTATTTTCAGAGATTCAGCTTGTGTCATGACATGCCTAACACATTAAATCCTTGCAGATTTGTTTATCTGCTATAACAAAAGTATAACATATTTCTCTTACCTGTGATCATGCACAGCAGAAAAAAAAATCCATTTGACCTATTACGCATGAGCAACACATGAGATTGAGCAATCACAGGTCTGTGATGCCCTTAGATGCCCGGGGCTGCATGCATGCTACACTGAACAGATGTGTGTCTACACAGTGCTCAGGGACATGGGTAAGCTGTTGAACCCAATTCATGACAGGTACAGGGGCTACAATTGTTACCCCATGAATGAGGAAATCCCAGTAAGAGTGAGTCATAAGCTTGCCCTGATTATGTCTCTGTCCTTTGTATACATTACCCGTCTGTACTACAGATTGGATGGTTTAGTGAGGTTCTTTAATCTGCTCTGCTGCGTTCGCTTGTGGCCTTTGGAGGTGCATCTGTAAATAAAATTCAATTCACTTGACTTGAATGGTCACTCTAATCTGCATTATGAACTTATTTATTAAACATTATATATTTCAAAATGTAATGTCTACAATAGCAGAAAAAAATGTTTTATGTCTTATGGGCAGATGCTGTGGTTAGGTAAACCAGCAGAAGGATCATTGCCAAGCCCTGAGGGGCGAAAGAGGATGGCCAGTGTGTCCAACCTCATCTACCTTGCTAATTTTCCCCTGAGCTGGCATCTTGACCCCATTTTTAGAACCTAACCCCAGTTTTTCCATGGGATCAATGCTTTAGTATCTGTGGTTTCCATATCCGTGGGTTTTTAAAGGAACCTAACCCACGCAGATAACGAGAATTGACTGTATCTCTTAACACACTGGTATGAATTACAAATGCAGTGAAATTCCTGGTTCATGGATAGAGAAGGGATTGTAAATATCTTTGGAGGAGGAGGAAGCTGGAGAATGATCTTAAGCTGTGATGTTTAGGACCCTATGCCTTGAGAAGGTAAATTAATTTTTCATTTGATGCTCATTTGAGTGCCTTATGGTATATGCAGAAATACATAATACCTGACTTGTTCTTTACACAAACCATACTGAAAATCCATGATAAAGTGCCAGTTCATTTATGGCCACACCCAGACCTTGACCACTATATTTGCTGCAGCTGCTGTATGAGTGTTGTCACTCTGAGTTCCAAAAATGCACAGACATAGAGTTATCATCTGGGACTTTAAAGATATTGCCTCAACAGTGTTTCTAGAGAAAATAAACCATTGAACATTCATGGTTGATTATAAAATGCAAGTTACTATTGTGTCGACCTAGGCCAAGTGGCTATATGCCTCCCTGCTGGATATCATTCTTGTTCTTGATATTCATATTGTTCTTTTTAAATCAATTTTCTTAGCCTTCTTAACAGAATATTTTATTGTTGTGAACAGAATGAGAAAATCTCAACTGCCTCACAACTGAACGTCTGAGCCACAAATAGTCACTCACACCAGCCCAGTTTAGTGTCACCATTGAACCGAATCTTCGCATTTTTAAAATGTGGGCGGAAAGAATAGTGCATAAGTAAACATATGCAAACATGAGGAGAGAGTGTGTGCAGACTCCACTGTGAACTCTGGAGTAAAATCATAAAGAGAATAACAAAATAAAATATAATAAACACATTTAACACAACTTGAGATCAAGAAAAATAATTAAATTATAGAAAACAGAGATGACAAAGACAAAGCATGAAGGGAAAACAGTGATTATTAATTAATGAGAACTATCAAATGCACAGCGATAAAATAGAATTAATATTTGGACTGTCATCACAAAAAATGACCATTTCAACTTCAAATTGTTTCAGTTCCATGTGAGTCTACAGTATGTTTTGTAGTCAGACGTCTTTGGTCAAACTGTTTCTCTCACAGGCATCTGAATCAACTGTAGTCAGATGAGTGTACAGTAAAATGAACAGTGATGAGTTAAAATAAAGCTTGGGCAAATCCAAGAAACACAGCTAGTGACTTTTTACATTTAAAAGCAGTCAGTGATCTTGAAGCCCTAAAAGATTCCTGAGGCTCAATCCAAAGGTGCAGGCTTCAAAGAAACAAAAAGCACAATCGTCTAACAATCAGACATTTTGTTTATCTAGGTTCAAGGGAGCCTGCCAAAGTATGTTTTCTGAGTCAGTTGTGAACTAGTCAAAAAATGGACTACAGGACCCAGGACTTCAGGATCACCATGGGATGATCTGCAAAGAGTTTCAGAAAGTGACATGAAAGTGACTTTCAATTAAGGGTGAAAGGCTATTGTAGAATGCAAATGAGTGCAGAGGCAAAAGGTGATTTAAATGATGGCTAACTAGGGGGAGCAAGAGAAAGGAGGTCCCCAAATGGGGTTGAAATGGTAGGCAAAAAGATATTGTCTTTGATGGCAGTTTGGAGCTGGATAAGTCAGCAGTTTTTAAATGTTGCTGTTCTGATATTTAGACTAAACTGTAAAGAGTGCAAAAAATTTGTAATAACTGGAAATACTGTAAATGTGGCTGACATGAAACTCCTCTGAACACTGATATTTGCCTGGTTTATTTGTATTCACCTCTGCAAGCAGCATGCCATTACATTGTACAGTTATTCAAAACACACAGAAAATGTTACTAAATCATTATCATAAAGACAAGGTTATTTTCTCATGAGAACTGAAACCTGCACTTTTTATCTATGCAAAGTACTCTGAATCCTGCATTGTCTTTCAGTTTTACTAGAAAACACTGAAATACTGTTCAATTTGACAAGACATTCAGGCTTAAGGTCTCTCATCTGGAATTTGTCAGGTTAAAGTATGTCCCATACACATTTGAAGTCCACACTGTTTTTCTTCACAGGGGTAATCATTGACTCTGACCTAAACTTTAAATCACTTGTTAATCAGATTACTAGGACTACATTTTTTCACTTAAGGAATATAGCAAAAGTTAGATCACTTATAACTTCATAAGACACTGAAAAATTAGTTCACGCTTTTGTTTTTAGTCAACTAGATTACGGTAATACACTCCTAACAGGACTACCTATGACAGACATTAATCTATTGCAATTAGTGCAGAACGCAGTAGCTAGAATCTTAACTAGAAAGAGAAAATCTGAGCACATCTCATAAGTTTTAGCGTTGTTACATTGGTTACCTGTGTCATTCAGAATTGACTTTAAAATACTACTACTTGTGTGTAAAGCCTTAAATAATTTTGGAATTCCTGTCCCCATAGACTCCATGTCATAACCATAGATGTTCTAATGGTGATCTGCTTATAATTCCAGTAGCCAAGCTTAAAAGAAGTGGTGAGGCAGCCTTTCACTTTTATGAGCCTAAAATCTGGAATTCTTTACCAATAGAAATTTACCAGGCTAATACTGTGGAACATTTTTAAAGACGTACTAAAAACACATTATTTTAATTTGGCTTTCTGTTAGCTACATTTTAGTTGTAGTCCTCATTTGTGAATTTCCCCTTGTGATTAATAAAGTATCTATCTATCTATCTATCTATCTATCTATCTATCTATCTATCTATCTATCTATCTATCTATCTATCTATCTATCTATCTATCTATCTATCTATCTATCTATCTATCTATCCTATACTTGCATAGAATTATCATATTCTTCTGGGATCTGTAATCTTTACTAATCTCTGCTTTTCTCTGCTATTTTTTCTAGCTCTTCTGTGATGGCAATTTGCACCACTACCACCTGATCAAGGCACCACCTGTAATGATGGAATGATGGCGGGTACAACAGCTGTCCACAAGACCAACTTCAAGTCCTCTCATATGAAGCCTGGAAACAAAGATGAATGAATTAAGAACATTTATGTTGGGCAGAATGCCCAGTGGGGGCTGGGTGGTCTTTTTGGCCTTGGAACCCCTGCAGATTTTGTTTTTCTCTCCTGCCTAACTGAAGTTTTTTTTTTTTTTCCATCCTCCTGACCACCTGATCTTATCACCGGACTCATCTTTAGAGACTTACATTGTGAAATTTGAATATATAGACTCTTCTCTTCTACTTGATATTTATCTGTTTTTTAAGATGTTTTACATTTGTTTTTTCTTTATTACTTATTCTTTAACATTATTGTGTAATCTAATGTGTTTTTTTTTGCTGTAACATTCTCTTTGACATCTTGTAAAACACTTTGAGGTACATTGTTTGTATGAAAATGTGCAATATAAATAAATGTTGTTGTTGCTGTTGTAACCAAAAACACAAACCAATAAATTAAAGCAGAATGCCAAAATGAGATTCATAGCCAAATGTTCCTTAAGCATTCTGGCAACACACTCTATTCATGGCCAAAATAATGCAACAACCTTTGAAAAATACTGAAAATTATAAAATATATGTAAAAAAAACAAAAACCGAAGAAACAAAATAGAATATAAAAATGTCTAATGTACCTAAAAGTGATTGTGTAATGGTGGCCATCTTATTTAAGGGAAAGCTGAGTGCTCTGTACTTGTCTGACCTTTTGTTGACCTTGAGAAGAGTAGTTGGAAATTTCTGTTTGAGGATTCTTGCTTTTGGTTTTGGCTCTTCTTTATCCCTTGTGTGAAAGCCTGTTTTACCCATCTTAATGTGGTGGTCATCTCAACCTTTGGTAAATAAATTCAGCTTTATCATGTCTAGTCTCTGTCTCACCTTTAAAAGAGATCCCTGCTTCACTTATAAAATAATTATCAGACTTTTCAATCCTTTGTTTTTTATGGAAAGATCAAAAATTTGTAGACACCTGACCATTGCATCTTCTTGGACATCCCATTCCAAACCTATGGGCATTAATATGGAGTCGACCCTCTCACACCTCCTAATTTGTGACTATAACTCTTATAGGAAGACTTTTCAAACAATTTTAACATGCATCTGTGGGAATTTGTGTTCATTCATCCAAATGAGCATTTGTGAGGTCAGGTACTGATTGTCATTACTGGGGAATCCCAGAAGCACAAAAGCGCTTTCAGAAATTGCCCTGTAGTGGGTGAAATACTGTTGAACCCTGACTAGATACAAAAAAGGGCCAGAAATATCTTTATAAAAATGAAAGTTTTTTTTTATCAAAGGCTCTGCAATACATTAAGCTCTAAAGAGCTCAAAGGGATTACATGAAAAGGCAAGGCAATGACAGCAAACCAAGTCCCAATACAGAATCCAGAGGCATAATTAAAAACAGAGCACAGGTTCAAAATACCCAGGAAACACATAAAGCAACTGCACAAGATACAGTAAACACAAGAAATGATTCACTCCCTAGCAAGTTTGAAATGCACTGCCAGAAACTATGGAAGGCCCTCCCATAAATAGGGTGTAGGGCTGTTCCTGGTAGTGATTGGCAGGTGGCCCCACCCCTTGGGGACATAACCTAGGCCTTTTCGTTTACAAATGAATACAAAGAAAAATGTACATAATAAATAAAAGAAACATTAATACAAAAGAATGGCAAAAAATCAGATGATACAAACTGTGAACCATGAAGTTACATCCAGAGGCAGTTTGGAACTCTGTAGTGTGTGATGCAACAGAGGACAGGAGCTACAGTGATATGAACTTCCTTTTAATATATGAAATGTCTTATGGAAACAGTAGTGTTTCAACAGTGACATTAAGTTTATTGGATTAACAGAAAATATGCAATATGCATCAAAACAAAATTAGACAGGTGCATAAATTTGGGCACCCCAACAGAGATATCACATCAATACTTAGTTGAGCCTCCTTTTGCCAATATAACAGCCTCTAGACGCCTCCTATAGCCTTTGATGAGTGTCTGGATTCTGGATGGAGGTATTTTTGACCATTCTTCCATACAAAATCTCTCCAGTTCAGTAGAATTTGATGGCTGCCGAGCATGGACAGCCTACTTCAAATCATCTCATAGATTTTCGATGATATTCAAGTCAGGGGACTGTGATGGCGATTCCAGAACATTGTACTTCTCCCTCTGCATGAATGCCTTTGTAGCTTTGTTTCTAACTGTGTTTTAGGTCATTGTCTTGTTGGAATGTCCAACCCCTGCATAACTTCAACTTTGTGACTGATGCTTGAACATTGTCCTGAATAATTTGTTGATATTGGGTTGAATTCATCCAACCCTCGACTTTAACAAGGACTAGCCCCTAGTTTATTGTGAATTTCCCCTTGGGATTAATAAAGTATCTATCTATCTGTCTAGCCATACAGCCCCACAGCATGATGGACCCTCCACCAAATTTGACAGTAGGTAGCAGGTGTTTTTCTTGGAATGCGGTTTCTTCTTCCGCCATGCAAAGCACTTTTTGTTATGACCAAAATTTTTGTCTCATCAGTCCAAAGCACTTTGTTCCAAAATGAATCTGGCTTGTCTAAATGAGCATTTGGATACAACAAGCGACTTTGTTTGTGGTGTGAGTGCAGAAAGGGCTTTTTTCTCATCACCCTGCCATACAGATGTTCTTTGTGCAAATTGCGCTGAATTGTAGAACGATGTTCAGATACACCATCGGCAGCAAGATGATCTTGCAGGTCTTTGGAGGTGATCTGTGGGTTGTCTGTAACCATTCTCACAATCCTGCGCATATGCCGCTCCTGTATTTTTCTTGGCCTGCCAGACCTGGGTTTAACAGCAACTGTACCTGTGGCCTTCCATTTCCTGATTACATTCCTTACAGTTGAAACTGACAGTTTAAACCTCTGAGACAGCTTTTTGTAAGCCTTCCCCCAAACCATGATACTGAACAATCTTTGTTTTCAGATCTTTTGAGAGTTGCTTTGAGGATCCCATGCTGTCACTCTTCAGAGGAGAGTCAAAGGGAAGCACAACTTGCAATTGACCACCTTAAATACCTTTTCTCATGATTGGACACATCTGTCTATGAAGTTCAAGGCTTAACGAGCTAATCCAACCAATTTGGTGTTGCAAGTAATCAGTATTGAGCAGTGACAGGCATTCAAATCAGCAAAATTACAAGGGGGCCCACATTTTTGCACAGTCAGTTTTTCACATTTGATTTAATTTCATACAACTAATTACTGCTTCACTAAAAATCTTTGTTCGGAAAACACCCCAGTACTCAGATGTTCCTAAGAAATGAAAGACATACCACTGTTATCTTTTTTTTTGAAAGTAGAGTAAATTATTATGTAGGTTGAGAGGGGTTCCCAAACTTTTTCATATGACTGTATGTGCTTCAGCACTTGAGTTTGTATGATCTAACACTTCTTGCTCCTAGAACCTGTTTCACAATGGTATCACTTGTTCATCAATGGTGACCGCATGGCTATTGTCACACATGTGCGCATGGGAGGCAGTTAAAGGGCCTGAATGAGAGTAATTTCCACACCAGACCAGGGCCTAGCAGAGTATACTGACTCTTTATCTCACTTCTCTGCAGACCATTCATGGGAAATTCTGCCTGGCACTGATGACATCATTTCCAGTTCCGGCCCCTTAGATGACGTTGCTTCTGGTAGCTAGCCTATGGAAGAAGACACTTCCGGTTTTGGCCCCTTGGATGACATCACTTCCTATACTGGCCTTTAAAGCCGCTATCTTTTCTGTTTTGGACTCCGATCTGTACACATTAGTACAATATTCTTCCTATTTGCAGCCAGGATATAATATATGGGTGGCTGCCCCAAATCTTTTTTGTGACTCTTTGTCAATTCTTGTGACACTATATACTTGATTTAATACACCTGTTAACAATGGGTGCAGCTGAAACAGCTCGACTCAATAATTGGGAAAGGTGTCCTAATATGTTTGACATCTATCTATCTATCTATCTATCTATCTATCTATCTATCTATCTATCTATCTATCTATCTATCTATCTATCTATCTATCTATCTATCTATCTATCTATCTATCTATCTATCTATCTATCTATCTATCAAGTTTGTTTTGCATTCTTCCTGCTACTTAAATGGGTCAGTTGTCTTGCAGAAAAGATTGTGCTAATTTTCATTTTACACTACCTCTTTAGGGCCTGAAAATACTTAAATTGGTGATTTCAAGCAGGTCTTATTATTTATTTGTGACTTTATCAATTCTCCCCATGAACTCCTAACATATCTGCCATGCAACATGGCGTGGTCAGTCCCCAGAGATGTTTCAGGACCACACAAAGCGCTACTTATGACAGCTAATCAATAACTGTCACAATGCTTTTTATTTACCAATATCTTCATTTATTATAACTGAATGCACATCCATAAGGCAGTGGAAATGAGTCGGTTCCTGTAAAAAAAAAAATAAAAACAATAAAACAATTTGCTCCAAAATGCTTGTTTTTCTTAGAAAAATATTGATTAACTGAGCAAACAATTACAGAGCCATGCCTGTGTGTGCCACAAAGAAATGTTTCTTGACTTGAACAAATGAGCAGTGCTTTGTATGCCTTTTACTGTCTTCAGCTTAGGAATGGCATAAATGAATTAAACAAGCAGTTTCCAGTATATTAAAGGCAGTAAAGACCCTTTAGTTTCACAAAGGCTGATTAACATAAAAGATAGTTGTGGAGATTCAGTGTGTTAAATACAAAGTGATAGGAATAAGGCATAGCAGATGAGTTTTTAATGTAGTTCGTATGCTTTTTTAAATATGTCATATGTGAAATGCTGCTATCAATTACTAAAGTGAGCCTTAAAATTTTAAACTTGACAACTTAAATGTGTAATTTACTGAAAGAAAACAGCAAAATATACTTTGGTATATACAGTGCATCCGGAAAGTATTCACAGCGCATCACTTTTTCCACATTTTGTTATGTTACAGCCTTATTCCAAAATGGATTAAATTCATTTTTTTCCTCAGAATTCTACACGCAACACCCCATAATGACAACGTGAAAAAAGTTTATTTGAGGTTTTTGCAAATTTATTAAAAATAAAAAAATTGAGAAAGCACATGTACATAAGTATTCACAGCCTTTGCCATGAAGCTCGAAATTGAGCTCAGGTGCATCCTGTTTCCCTTGATCATCCTTGAGATGTTTCTGCAGCTTAATTGGAGTCCACCTGTGGTAAATTCAGTTGGTTGGACATGATTTGGAAAGGCACACACCTGTCTATATAAGGTCCCACAGTTGACAGTTCATGTCAGAGCACAAACCAAGCATAAAGTCAAAGGAATTGCCTGTAGACCTCCGAGTCAGGATTGACTCGAGGCACAAATCTGAAAAATTTCTGCTGCTTTGAAGGTCCCAATGAGCACAGTGGCCTCCATCATCCGTAAGTGGAAGAAGTTTGAAACCACCAGGACTCTTCCTAGAGCTGGCCGGCAATCTAAACTGAGCGATCGGGGGAGAAGGGCCTTAGTCAGGGAGGTGACCAAGAACCCGATGGTCACTCTGTCAGAGCTCCAGAGGTCCTCTGTGGAGAGAGGAGAACCTTCCAGAAGGATAACCATCTCTGCAGAAATCCACCAATCCGGCCTGTATGGTAGAGTGGCCAGACGGAAGCCACTCCTTAGTAAAAGGCACATGGCAGCCCGCCTGGAGTTTGCCAAAAGGCACCTGAAAATTCTCTGGCCTGATGAGACAAAGATTGAACTCTTTGGTGTGAATGCCAGGCGTCACGTTTGGAGGAGACCAGGCACTGTTCATCACCAGGCCAATACCATCCCTACAGTGAAGCATGGTGGTGGCAGCATCATGGTGTGGGGATGTTTTTCAGCGGCAGGAACTGGGAGACAAGTCAGGATAAAGGGAAAGATGACTGCAGCAATGTACAGAGACATCCTGGATGAAAACCTGCTCCAGAGCGCTCTTGACCTCAGACTGCGGCGACGGTTCATCTTTCAGCAGGACAACGACCCTAAGCACACAGCCAAGATATCAAAGGAGTGGCTTCAGGATAACTCTGTGAATGTCCTTGAGTAGCCCAGCCAGAGCCCAGACTTGAATCCGATTGAACATCTCTGGAGAGATTTTAAAATGGCTGTGTACTGACGCTTCCCATCCAGCCTGATGGAGCTTGAGAGGTGCTGCAAAGAGGAATGGGCGAAACTGGCCAAGGATAGGTGTGCCAAGCTTGTGGCATCATATTCAACAAGACTTGAGGCTGTAATTGCTGCCAAAGGTGCATCGACAAAGTATTGAGCAAAGGCTGTGAATACTTATGCACATGTGATTTCTCAGTTTTTTTATTTTTAATAAATGTGCAAAAACCTCAAGTAAACTTTTTTCACGTTGTCATTATGGGGTGTTGTGTGTAGAATTCTGAGGAAAAAAATGAATTTAATCCATTTTGGAATAAGGCTGTAACATAACAAAATGTGGAAAAAGTGATGCGCTGTGAATACTTTCCGGATGCACTGTATCATTTTGAGCTAACGGAATAGATCAATAGAGTTAAAAGTTCTGTTTTGGAGTTTTAGTCTGCATGTTTTTTTTGAACATTTGTAAAGAACTATTTTTTTTATTATTTTTTGATCTTATGCAGAATTGAATTAAAATAAATAAATAACATTAAATACTCAGATACCATTATATAAAGTTACAAAAAGGCAGACAGTGTGGCACTCTAGTGACAAAGTAAAAACACTGAAAGAAATGACATTACTCCTTCCATGGGTGATCCTGAAAGCCATTTCATAAGTGTCACATATGAAACTGAGTGCACAGATTAAATGGCATAATTGTGACATCAATCTGAACAACTGCAGTCACCCAGTACCTCTATCTGCAGTGCACTTGTCGCCGTCAAATGTACATATACTGTCAATGACAAACACACATAACATGCACTTAAAAGACAAATGTGCATGTGCAAACTTTGTGGCAACCACAGTCCCGAGAGGTCAACCATTTGCTTTGCACACATGTTGTAACCACAAGAGGGCAGCACTGAGCCCCAAACCTCAAACACAATAATGCCCAGCACACTTCCTGGATCAAATAAAGGATTTTTACTTGTCAAAAACACCTTCTTTACAAGAATACCAGCAAAAATGCACCAACACAAAATTCTCTCCTTCCACCTCCAAGAGTGATGCCCACTGACTTGATAAAGTGAGATGATCTTTTAATTCTGACCAGGGAACTGTTTCCGGTCTCGTGTCCAGGTTGTCCAGAGCATTTCTCGGTTATGCAGAAACCCGGGCAGTGCCCCCACCAGTAGCGCCCTCTGGCAGTATCCAAAGACCCTGAAAGGGCTGTGCTCCTGGTCTCCAATTCAAATGGTACCCTGTGGGTGTCCTAATTGGCTGTAGCCATGAGGAACACTGACACCTATTGTTCGGGGGAATGAACTGCTCCTGGCAAGCCTGTTCATTTAGTCTTTCATTATGGCCTCCTAATCAGATATGAATCCATCCTTTATCCATTATCCCAACCAGGATGCCTGTGCTTCCTCCCTGGTACCTACAATTGTATCCGCTTAAGTATGTGGGAGCCTCGAGGGATAAACTTGATATGTCACTATGGTTTACAAGTCACTTTGGATAAATGCATCAAGTAAATAAATACATCTAAAACAGCAGAACATTATTTTCTCATGTACACTGCATTGTGTCTAATGAGAGAAACATGCAGGAAAATGAATATTTACTGTAAAATATCTTGTAATTAATTAGTTATTAGAGAAAAAAACTCAACCTACTCATTCCATTTCAGTGCTGTAGAGTGAAGGAGTCTGGAGAATCAAAAGCAAGGCAGGGCTCAACCCTGAAACCTGCCTGTCCATCCAGCCATTTTAGTAGCTACTAGTTAACCCAACCTGTACATCATTATTAGAATGGAGAAGAAAACCCTATTGCTCAATAGAAACTTTCAAAGACACGGGGAAGAAGTAAATACTACATCAGACAGTGCCAGAGTTAGAATCTGAGGCCAGGCTACTGCAGTAGTGAAGAAGCAGCACTAACCACTGTGAACCAGAGTGACAGAAATGTGAGGCGAGAAAGAAAGTGGTGAAGGAGAGTAGTGCGAGGAGCACCTCACAGAAAATGGTTTAAGTACAGAAAGACAGGTGAGTTTTGATTGACTTTTGTACATTTAGTTTCTGTTATGCTTTATACACATAAGTAACCGGTCAGTTGTACATTCTAAAAAACACTCATAAAACAATAGAATATTCAAAGCAAATCCATGATAGAATTATTGAAAAGACCCCTCACATAAAAGGTTTAGGAAACTTCCTGAGACTTAGAACATCTATTAAAGTTCGAAACAGTTCATTATAAAATAACAGAAAATATTTGATGGAAAGGTGAATTTCCTCAAACCAAGTTGGGATGGCTATAGCCAGGGAGGCCAAGAATAAAATCGAAAATACTGCACATTGAACAATAATTGCTTGAATTTTTAATGGGACAGGGGTGAACAAAATCCACTGTTAAGAATACAGTTTTTTTTAAATTGTGTGTTCCTGTAAGTTGGCATGTAGAGGACTTGGAGTAAGTGGTTCTATTGGCTGAGGCTAAGTTGTGTATCTGATACAAGAATACAAGCCACAACATCCTGAGAACACCATGGCAATGGCAGAGTGATGCCAAGAAGGAGCTTCTTTGTACATAATCTGGGAGAACTGATAAGCAATACTAGTCATAGTTTTTATGCAGTAACCACAAAGGATAGAAGCTGATACTGTACAATAGAACATGTTCACGATGGCTTATGACTAGTTCAAATACATACAGTGCAGCACTCTGCCATTAGTCTAGTTTAAACCAACATCAAATGCACATTGGGAGTGAAATTTGCTGAAATTCACAGAAGGATGTTGTCTTGAACATTAGAACTGTAATGGAACCAAGCCGTCCGCGAGCTCCAAACCCCCAAGCACGATCACACACAGTCCTGGGTTCTAATATTGGATGGTCTACTAACCAAAAAAGTACCTCCACAAAGTTACAAAAGCACAGATTTTCTTTCTCCACAAATAATAATAATAATAATAATTCATTACATTTATATAGCGCTTTTCTCAGTACTCAAAGCGCTCTCACCACCACACTGCCCTCCTCCACTTGAGTTTTGTTCCACGTCCTTCCTGCTCTGACTCATCTGGATAAGGGAGTGTGGTCCCTTTTATTAAAGATCCAGGAGTACTTCAGTTGCCAGGGTCACTGCATGAAGGAAGTACTTCCAGGTCATATAGAAGTCCCATAAATTGGGAAGCGCATGGTCCCCAACAGGGCTGTGTTACCGGACTATATCTCCCAGCATTCCCTGCTAGTTCCCAAATGGGCACTGATATGGAAGGCTGCTGCCATCTTGTGTCCTGGGGGAATAACTTATCACCTGCGGCCTCTTTTACAATTGATGGGCTATCCGTCCATCCCTTCTGGGTCTGGCTCCTTCCTTTCACCTGGTCGGGATGCCCATCTGCCTGCTCGGAGCCTCCTGTCCGGATAAGGAACCATCCCCTATTCTGGTCAGGATGCCTGTCCGAACCCTGTGGCATTTACAGAATATTAGAACAATCTAGACAAAAACAGGCCATTCAGCCCATCAAAGCTCACCAGTCCTATCCACTTACAGGTAATTATTCCAATCTAGTTTTGAAAGTCCCTAAAGTCCTATTGTCTACCACATTATTTGGTAGCTTATACCACATATCTGTGGTTCTCTGGGTAAAGAAAAACATCCTAATGTTTGCGTGAAATTTACCCTTAACAAGTTTCCAACTGTCTCCCAGTGTCCTTGATGAACTCATTTTAAAATAACAGACTCAATCCACTGGACTAATCTCCTTCATAACTGTAAACATGTCAATCATGTCACCCCTTAATCTTCTTTTGCTTAAACTCTTTTAGTCTTTCCTCATAACTCATCCCCTGTAGCCCTGCAATCAGCCGAGTTGGTCTTCTATGGACCTTTTCTGCCATTTTTCTGTCCTTTATGTAGCCTGGAGACCAAAACTTCACACAGTACTCCAGATGAGGCCTCGCCAGTGCTTTATAAAGCTTGAGCATAACCTCTTTAGACTTGTACTCTACAAGTCTGGGTGCTATATAACCTCACATTCTGTTAGCCTTCTCAATGGCTTCTGAACATTGTCTGGAAGTTGATAGTTTTGAGTCCACTATGACTCCTAAATTCTTTTCACATGTCATAGGCCTATGCAGATCAGTAAGCTGTTTGGGTACCCATCTTGCACAAACTTTATGGTTCCCCAAGTCATCATGCACTATAGCATGGGCAAATCCAAGGCTGATATCCAAATGTGCAGCAACGGCGGAAAATGTAATCCATTGGTCTTCTCTGGTGAAGGTATTCGCCATGTTGATGTGGGATTGTGTGTATGATGTTGATGGCTGACCAGATCAAAGTTTATTGGTTACACTTGTTCTTCCCAATTTAAACCTATCCACTCATTGATAAACTTTTTGTTGAGTCAAGCTGCTTTTACTTCTGCACTACACCAACATCCTTCAATTTATTTCAGCTGGTTTCACATCTTCTGCCCAGAGAAATCTCACTACGGTGCATTGTTTAGCAATGGTGCAATACTGCAGTGGAGTGGCCATGTTCATTTGACCTTGGCTTCAACAAGACTAATGGCAGAGTGCTGTGCTGTGTTTATTTGAACTACCCATAAGCCATTGTGGCACCCGGCTGGGTTTGTCGCCCGGCCGGGATGCCCAGGAGGAGCGGAGGAGGGCTTGTGCCTCCTCCAGGACACGAGGGGGCGTCCTCCCTGGTTGCTGTGGGGACTCCGGGTACAGAGCTTGGAAGCTCATCCCTGTAGGGGCCCGTGGTCACCGCCAGGTGGCGCCCCAATGCCTTGGGAGTGTTGGACCTCAGTACTTCAGCCACACTGGGAAATACTGGGGGGAAGAGACTTGGAAACACCCGGTAGACTTCCGGTTGCACTGTGGGAGCTTCTGCCACACAGGGGTGTGGCTATGAGCCCTCCGGATGCAGCTGGAGCCCTTCCGGGGTGAATAAAAGGGGCCGCCTCCCTCCAGTCAGGGGCAAGAGTCGGGTGGAAGAGGATGAAGCTTGGTGGAGAGGAGTGGAGGCGGACCAGAGACTGTGAAAGGCATTGTGTTGTGGCCAGGACTTAAGGGGTGATTGGTGCTGAGGCACTGGGATTGTGCACTATTACTGTAAATATTATGGATAATAAACGTGTGTGTGGTGATAACATCATGTCTACCTGTCTGTGTCCGGGCTGTTCCCCACACCATCAAGAACATGTTGTATTGCATCAGCATCTCTCTGTGGCAATTACACATAATTGTATTTTCAAATTGCCTTTACTTTTTGATTTGCCCTCATATTAATTTGTTAATCATGTTTATTTTTAATTAATATTATTATTTGAACACCATTTTGAAAATCTTTTGTGATGTTTTGTTACAGGGTACTGCCATATTGTTTACTGCTGACATGAGTCATTGCTGATTACGTGACTTATGTAATGTGATGTTTGACATCATAATTTTGCCATTATACAGTAAAACTTGGTGGTGTGTGAGTGTCAGTGTCCAAGTTTTAGATTCAATTCTTACTTACTACTCTCACGCTTTATATAATTACTTTTGGTCTATGGTTTAATGTCCTTTTGACATAACATATTGCTTTCCCTATCATTTTGACTTCTGTTCACAACAAATGCTAGATTATTTTTGACTATTATTTTGCCTGAACCCTTCAACTCTTTCATCTCCCAGTCCATCTGCTTTTTAAAGAAAAGAACTAGCCTTTTTGTAACTAATTCACATTCATACCTAGTGCAGAGGAAGCCAGAAGGAGAACTTGCTGAAGTGTGCAAAAAAACTGGGACTCGTTATTAGAAGATTCATCTTCCAGATGTTTACTGACCATAAACATATATGTCAAACCACTTGGAATACATAGGAGAAAGTCTAATTTGTGAAGTTTCAAAGGCCTGAACTTTTTGTATAACTGAGAACATGTAGAAGGAATGCAGTTCCTGCTCCAAACCCCCTTAGGAAAGTATGAAGAAGAATGCAGTGAAAAATGTAGTGTCTAGATGAGTAAAGCTGGAAGAGGTCAATCCTTAAAGACTTACAGCAGCAGTTTCTGCCCAAGATAGCTTAAACAAATACATGTGTATTGCTATGGACTCATATCATGAGCCATCTCAGTTTGCAGAATTGCACTGTGCCATTTTTGGTGTGAATTAGCGGTCACTATAAATATCTAGTCGCTGACAAACTAAAAGTATTTACAAAATAAGTATATGCAAGAGTGTGAAATTCTTTTGTACAAAACCGATGCCCAACTTTTCCTCCCTGTTGCATTACTAATGTCAGTCAGTCATTGTTTTTATTCAAAATTAATTCAGAAAATAATTCAACAGAATTGTGGCTTTCATCTCTGAATTATGCTATATTTTAATTCATCCATCCATTTTCCAACCCGCTGAATCCGAACACAGGGTCACGGGGGTCTGCTGGAGCCAATCCCAGCCAACACAGGGCACAAGGCAGGGAACCAATCCTGGGCAGGGTGCCAACCCACAGCAGGACACACACAAACACACCCACACACCAAGCACACACTAGGGCCAATAATAACAACAACATTTATTTATGTAGAACATTTTCATACAAACAATGAAGCTCAAAGTGTTCTACATGATGAAATAAAAAGAAAGTTAATATATAAAACATAAACAAGATTATAATAATAATTCTTTGCATTTATATAGTGCTTTTCTCACTACTCAAAGCACTCAGCAATTGCAGGTTAAGGCCCTTGCTCAGCAGAGCAGAGTCCCTATTGGCATTTACGGGATTCAAACCGGCAACCTTCCGATTGCCAGTGCAGACCCCTAGCCCCAGAGCCACCACTCCCTCACAAGATTAGGCAATATTGTGCAATATGTAACAAAGAGAAGGGTACGGTTGGATGGCCAGGAGGACAGAAAAAAAAAACCCTCCAGTTAGGCTGGAGAACTAAGTGTAAGTGACACCACAATTTTCTTTGAAAAAATAAATCTTTATATTACAGATTAAAAACACATCTGAAAAAGGGGAATGCCTAAAAATATCTTGCCGTGTTTCCCAAAAAGCAAAACTGAGCTGTTTGATTGAAATCAGATTTTTTCCAAAGTGAAATTGCTGACCTTTAATTCACATTTTGTTGGCCTGCTACAGTACATGACATTCAGGTAACAGCCATTCTTTTTCATAAAGAGCTTTGGCTAAAACAATCGAGCTGTGTTCTTTTTTGTATCATTTTATTGAAATCTCCAAATATAAAGTTACCTTGCCTAAGACAGAAATACCAGCCTACACTGTGAGCCACTAAGAGATTTATACGCTTTGACATAAGATTCTGTGTGACCATTTTATGTACTTCTACTACTGATGTTGCTTTAGAAAATGTTGAATTATATTTTAAAGTCAGTTTTTCTAAGCAAAGAACATTGTGAAAGCTTAGTATGGAAAATAAAAGTAACCTCAGTCTTAGTAAATGTTTTCCCTTTCCTTCTCATTGATGTACATTGTGGCCTTAACGTCATACACGTCAACAGCTGAACAGCTTAAAAAGTATCACAAAAAATAGCATGTTTTATTCATATAAACAGTTAAGTCCCCCAGTGACCTTAACATGGATGAAGCAGATTTAAGAATGTTAAGTTAACATAAGATAAAACAGTCCAAAATAATACATACCTAGCAACCCCATGTAGACAACCCAGAATGTCCACTTTGAAAGTCAACTGTACAGTAATTCTAGCAGTTATATTATTGAAAAGAAAAGAGTCAGAATGATTTTTTTTGCATGTGTTTTTAATAGTTTGATTTTTGGACACTCATTTATTGACTTTCTCTACCAGAATTTTAGGACTCTCCCATTATTTTGATCTCTTGCCTGCCCCTTGACTAGGTTTTTAAATGGCTCCTTAATTATAATTCCTCTCCTCGTCCATTCTACTTTCATCCACAGTCAGCGGTTGTGTACTACTTTGTAAAACATACAGCCTGCAAAGTTTAAAATATGGAATAAGAGTGCTGCATATTAATACCTTATTTGCATTCTTCACACAATTCTGCCCCAAATGTGATCTGTCATCCAAATGTTTTTTGTACTTCACAAAAGTTAGAGACTTCTCAGAAATAAACCTGGCTAACTTTCACTATCTACCATGGCAGGTTTACTGTCTCTCTGTAGCTGCAGCACATCACTCAGAACTTGAGGCAAATAAGGCAAAGTTAAACATTCTATAGCTGTGTTGTGAAAACAACTTTTCACTTACACTTTTGGATAATGGAAATAAACTTTCAGTACAACATACACTAACTAAACATATGCAGGGTCATTTACACTCACACATATATATAGTCATGCATGTGCATAAGAGGGTCACCATTCAGGGAAGTAATACCACCGTGGCTATTGAGGGGGCACTGTCATTAATGTTGCCTTCTTCCTTTGCCTCCACAGACCCAAGAAACTGCCCAGTGAGGGGAACTGACTCTGCCCTTTCCAGTCCCAGGACCATAAAAATCCAGCCACCCGGAAAGGAGACATCACATGTTGTCTGGAGAGCAGAAGAGATGGAGCTTCTTCTGGTCAAGAGCAAAGAATTTAAAAAATCCTTGATGGGCAGAAATTGGGGCTATTAGAATGGCAGAGGGTGGCATTTTTGTTAGTGTTCGCACCATCAAGCGTTGATTCAGTTACAGCTTGCAAGTAAACAGTGAAAGCCGGGTTGGCGACCAAACATTTACCTTGTATTTCGACCAGTCATTTCCTCAGACTATCACTATATATATATATATGGTGGGAGTGCATTTGGTCAGTCGTTCCCCCAGTTTTAAAGCTGGGGGGCAGCAATACCCTACAATGGTAACACTAGCACTAAAAGTGAGAGTTGCAAAAATGGGTTTATAAATCTCCAGTTAATGCATCCTTGTGGTTAAGGCTATTTAAAAAGGTAGATTTGTACTTTAGTCATAAGCTTAACAAACAGTCAATGGTGACAGCAACAACATAGTCATAAGCTTACTGAAGCAATTAATTAATTAATTTAGATCCCTGAAATAAGCTGACTAGTTCAATGCAATCACATAATTTGATGAGATTGAAATATAATACCATAGCATTTGTCTTTAAACATTGACCATGATTCCTGTTACTGTGTCTTTTAGTAATCTAAATACAGAACACAATTAGTACCATCCATCCAATGTAGAATGTCAGAGAATTCTTCAAACTGGAGACTAGTGTTCTAACATCACTTGCTTCTGGACATGCATGCATGCCACTAAATATATACAGAAATATCATTTTCTTCTGATAAAGCTACATTTTTCATACTTTTTTTAGTCAAAGACAGGAACTAGAATACATTTTAAAATATGTGATATCTCTTGCCCCACACGTACCTTCTGTGCTTTTCCTCTGTATTCTTGTGTGTCTGAACCACTATTGACCAGCACTCCCTCTTGAGCGCATTGCCATTAAGCCTGCTTCTCAGACTCTGGCACTTTGCTTGCCTTCTGTTTGCTTTTATAGTCTTTGAAGGTGACTCTCCGTATGTCTACTGTGCCTTTACTCTTCCACGTGTTTCTCACTCTCACACTTCCTCTTTCAGTCAAGTCTCCAAAGCCAAAATGACCAGACACACACACACACACACACACACACCCATACACACACAGACCTTAGTGTTTTATTATATAGTAGAAAAGTGTTCATATTTAATATTATAAAATAATATTTTTGTTCAGGATGTATTAATTAATTAATTTTTTTTTTGCTTTGAATTTTGCTACAAAACCATCTTTTATTTTTACTGGGTTGTGCCATAGCGCTGCTGCCTCACAGTTAGGAGACCTGGGTTCGTTTCCCGGGTCCTCCCTGTGTGGAGTTTGCATGTTCTCCCCGTGTCTGCGTGGGTTTCCTCTGGGCGCTCCGGTTTCCTCCCAGTCCAAAGATATGCAGGTTAGGTGGATTGGCGATTCTAAATTGGCCCTAGTGTGTGCTTGGTGTGTGGGTGTGTTTGTGTGTGTCCTGCGGTGGGTTGGCACCCTGCCTGGGATTGGTTCCTGCCTTGTGCCCTGTGTTGGCTGGGATTGGTTCCAGCAGACCCCCGTGACCCTGTGTTCGGATTCAGAGGGTTGGAAAATGGATGGATGGATGGATGGGTTGCGCCATTTTGGAAAGTAGTTGGCATGAAGAGGCGGCCCATCACTAGAGGGCGTTGTGTCAGAAGCATCTAAGATGACATCATAGGCACGACAGTATAAAGATTGACGTTGCAGTTAGCAGACTGTCCAAAACTGAAGGTTCAACCAAACAATTTCACAATATGTTTTAATAATAATAACAATAACAATAATAAGAATACATTTTATTTATATAGCACTTTTCCCATGCTAAAGGTGCTTCACAGAGTCTTAGGGTATATATAACATTGGATACAGATAATATCTGCATAGGGCACTAAGAACACAGGATATACTAAGCTTTAAATAGAATAAAAGGCGAGAAAAATATTAAATACAATACTAGAAGAAAACCCTGAACAAAGATGTACCACACAGAGAAATTACCCTGAGCATCTGGTCAGAGAGATAAACTGAAATAAGTGTCAGAATTTTAGGGTAAGTTACATTTATTCAGGAAAGCATTTATTTTAAGTTGTTCTTTAAAAGAGCAAATTTAGTCAACTAATCTGAATAATTAGGGGCACAACTAGATTGCCAGAATCAGTGGGCCTTAGAGGGTGAACAGAAGCTTAGTGATGGAGAACAATACTGATGTAATCTGGTGCAAGGTCATTTAAAGCTTTATAGGCTATTAGGAGAATTTTATATTCAATCCTGTAAGACACAGGGAGCCAGTGAAGGCGGAGCAGGTAGGTGTGAAGTGCTCGCTGTTGATGGTTCGTGTAAGGACTCTTGCAGCAGAGTTCTGAACCAACTGGAGCTGTGATGACTAATTAGAAGGGCCAGTAGGGAGTTTTAGTACTTGGTGTGAGATGTAATAAAAGCATGGACAAGATTCTCAGCATTAAAAAAGGAGAGGAATGAGCAAACACAGCATATGTTACAGAGGTGGAAATAAAGTTTCTTTATTTATTTAGGGTTAAAAAGTTTCCTTGCTTAATACCCTTAATATCAGGGTCTCCACTTTTGCATATTTTTTGCAACTCGCATAGGAGTTCTTTGTGTAAACTTTTGCCTTTACTGTTTTTTTTTTTATTTTAACCTCAAGGTCAGTTGACTTCATTAATTCTTGGTAAATACCTCTGGTTGTAGATTTTGATTTTCTATCGACACTATTTGTTCCTTCCAAAACACCATTGTTAATTCCTGTTGCCTGGACCATCCCTGAGTAGAAGTGCCCTTTGAGGTTGTGGCAATGTCTATCAAGACGCAATGAGATGAAAGCTCAACAAAATTAATAATTTCTCATCAGACCACACAGATTCCAAAACCCTTCACACCTTTAGAATTATTTATCCTGTTTTGTTTCTCTGGTTTTTGGACTCTCAGCAGTCTTTCTTGACTTAGATTTTGTCTCGTGATTCTTGGCTTAGTTACTGTGTAGTTGTTCTTCTCAATCAGACTCTCACTTCATTTTTTTCTTCTAGTTGCCCTCTGAAATCTTGTGCACATTCGGCATTACAGTTAAAAAAAAATGCATTTTGAACTAACATTAGAGGTGTGGTGCTCGTTAGTTTGTCTTCCTGCTTTCGGCCCTTTGATTTATTTAATGATTTTCCCTTTCATCTTCTGGCCATTTTAATTTTTTTCTCTAACTTTGCCTTTCTGGCAGAACAATTTCTGCTACTCTTTAATATGTCTGTTTGTGAATGAAAATAAATTGTCATGAAGTTTCCTGTTATTGGTTGTGTTTGTAAATGTATATAAGCACTCTGGGCTTGTTTTCTGTAAAGATGCCTTTATAAGAACTGTCTGAATTGAACTGAATATGATAAATGTTATTATTATAATCTCTGAATTGGAAAAAGAGAGATGACCAAATTGTCTCTACTACTTTTCACCAGTCTATATTTCTTTTAATGTTCAAACCCAGTCTTGTTTATTAAATGAGCATGTTATTACAATTTACAACTTGGCAAGAAGACCAAATGGTAAGTGTGGTTAAAAATCACCTCCATCAAAAAATGTCTATGCACTATGCGACTCATGGACACTGCTCTGACAATTTGATTTCAAGGTAACATTTTTGCTAAAAGCAGAATTTCACAAAGTCAATACAAGAAACAAGACTTAAGACTTAGCATATAACATGAAACCTCAGCAGCTTGAATGTTCATGTTTAGTAAAAGCACCATAGCTGCAGATAAGCCTGACTAGTATCGATATGAACACAGATGTGCAACTATAGAGATGAATAAATTCCTTTTGGAGTTTTTTGGTTTACTTATCTACTTAGTGACATTTTAAAAGTTAAAGTGCCCAAAGCATTGATAACAAGAATCAAGAAAAGTACCAAAAATTAACTTGATGATTATGTGATGACCTGCAAGTAGAGTAATAGATACAACTTAATACTGATGTTATAACATCCTCCATTTCTTTGAATCTGTTTTAGAGTTGTGACAGGCTCTAGCCTATCCTGGCAGCAGTTCACACAAAGGAAGAACCTTCATTGGATGGAGTGTGAGTCTACAGAAAGGCCCAGTCATTCACACAGCCACAGACATTTAACTCAGGAGCCATTTATACTCATTAAACAGCCTAACATGAATGTCACTGCACTGTGTGAAGAAGGCCAGGGTATCCAGAGAAAAGTCCAAACAGACATAAAGAAAACTTGTAAACTCCACACAGACAACCAGGTGTGGGAGTCAAACTGAAGCCACTGGATTATTGAAGTGGCGCTAAATACTGAATCCATAACATCTACTCTCATAATATACAGATTGTTTTTATTATAACATTACCTTAGACATCTGCTATGTACAGATAACTGACCTGTAAATTTGATGTATCATTATGTCCACCCCAGTTTGATCTGTAGTTGCCATCACAATGACTCAAGATGGAAGCAACTTAACCAGGTAAAATAATAGTACTTGGTTTGCTTTAAATAGTTTGAGAGAATTTATGAGCGTTACCTTCATTATGTCAAAACATGAAGAAGAGTGACAAAATAAAGGAAATATTTGCAGGGTAATGGGTAAGCAAGATTGGACAGTCCTGATATATGACTTAAAATATTATTTTTGTCTTCAAAATAATCATTGACCACTTCTGCATGTTGATGGGAGCATTGTTATCCTAAAATTCTGTTATCACCATGACAGAAGCTCTTTGTATAATGAATATGAGTGACCAATCAGAACTGCTTATCACATTTCTTGTGTGTTTATTTATTATTTACCTTGTTATTTAGGAGAATCAGTGGACAAAGAACTCTTCAGAAAATAATAGTAACCAGAACCATTCACTGTGGGAAACAAACATATAAGCATGTACAGATTTCTTTTGGTGTGAGTGGTACGTACAAACATGTCAGACTGTTTGGATTTTAATGGGTAATAAAGGGTTTATGCACCACAACCCAACCCTGTCTTTGAAGTTTCTCAAAAGACTGCACTTTCTGCTCCCACTTTAGACTGACATTTGGAGTCACATATTCCAGATCTGTGTGTTAGGTCCTACAGGCAGCTCAGTGTCTGTTTTTTTTAAACTGTAAATTTTTCCTTTTTATGAGTGCAAAGATATTAATATAATAATATAATACTGGCCAAAGACATCAGTATACTGACTTGGGAAGAAACAGTAATATTAGTGAGAATGATCAGGAGATATAAGTACCCAAAACAACCCAAAGTCAGAACTATAAGTTAAACTAATCTTTCATCAAAAATGAAAATGTTAACCAGGAAGAATCCAGGAAAAAAAATGCAGGGAGCTCTAATAAGATGAGTACTGGAAATGTTTCCTGGAATGGAAGAAGGCCTTGGACAAGTGGGTTGTACAAGGGCAATCCCAAAAGTAAGGTCTCTTATTTTTTTAGAAATACAAACAACCATTTATTTTCTATAATGTTTACATCATTTTAAAGGTTAAAGACTTATTTGTTTTTCTACATAATCGCCATTTCGGTCGATGCATTTTTGTAGACGCTGTGGTAGTTTTAGAATGCCCATGTCATACCAGCTCGCCGCCATGTCCTTCAGGAAGCGTTGAACCTCATCTTTCACCTCTTTGTCGGAGCAGAATCGCCTTCCGGACAATTTTCTTTCAACTTAGGGAACAGGTGGTAGTCACTGGGTGCCAAGTCCGGACTATAGGGTGGGTGGGTGATGAAGTTCCAACCGCCGATCTTTACTCATGTTTTCCTCAACCTTCGCGACTGTCTCGTCAGCAATTGATGGTCTCTTGCGCGAACTTCGCACTTGGTGGTAGCGTTCAACAGGAGCTCCATTTTCAAGGGCTGCCAAGCCAAGATTGAGCATCCCAGCGAAGCCGCACATGCTTGTTTGGGAGTGGAGGAAGCACCAATCACAACAGTGTGGCCAACAGCCATACGAACAGTTTCTCTACGTCCCCACCGCTTTGGAGACCTTACTTTTGGGATTGCCCTCGTATCTCAAAGGGAGTATTTTGATGGGGACTAAAATGGAAATTCTGCAAGTTGTATAATAATGTTTTTTTTTATTAATTCCTGGAATTTTTTTGGTCCAACCTAAATAAGTGTGATAAGGCTTTGGACTTCAAACCCTGAGGTTGTGGGTTCAAATCCTGCTAATAACACTGTGTAACCATGAGCATGCCACTTGACCTGCCTATGCTCCAATTGGAAAAACAAAAGAAATGTAACTAATTGTATTATAAATGTTGTAAGTTGTCTTGGATAAGGGCATCAGCCAAGTAAGTACTATGGAAGATCAGCCTCGACACAGACAGACACGCAGACTCACAAGTCCCAAAAGCACACACATTTATTATTTTCTTCACAGTCACACACAGTGCACAAACCCTCAATGCTCAGTCCTTTCCCTTTTTTTCTTTCTTCTCTCTTACTGCTGCCTCCACTCCACTCCTCTCCTCTCCTCTCCTGCAAGCTCTGTCCTCTGCCTCCCAACTCCGGCTCTTCAAATGGAGTGAGATGCCCCCTTTTATAATGCACCCAGGTGTGCTCCAGGTGCTCCCTGATGCTCTTCCTGTGGCACTTCCTGGTGTGGCAGAAGTGCTGCAGTCCAAGGCTCCAGGATTGTCCAAGCGGGGCTGCCCTCTCGTGTCCCAGGTAAAGTATTGCCTTTCTCCTGGTCCTTCTGCTCTTCAGGCGTCCCGGTGGGGCAAGGTCCCTGGTTGTTTGCCACAGTACATGTAAATTTAGAAACTTTGCCCTGGGTTTGAAACACTTTAAGTGGTACTTTAGTTGTCTTATATGAAAAATGGATCATTAAATTGCTTATTGCCTCTATTTTGACCATTTTTTTGGATTTAATAAGGAAGGAAATTGTATCTAGACACTGCTTAATTTGTAATTTTTTTCCATTACATTTTTTGACTGAAGGCCCCTGGCTTTCAATCATTGGGGGCAAAAACTTCTGTTTAAAAAGATTTTGATGCAGCACATTCTGCTTAGCTAGTCCTAGTGGTCTAAAGAATTCAGCACTAGCATCTTCACATGAGACAGGAAAGGTCAAAACCTCAGTAAAACTGAATGAGAAAAGAAAGTAGGAAATTACCAGTAACTTTCCAGCTTCACATGAGAACTAAAATGTTTAAAAACACTTTTTTTTAAGTCCTGAAAGAAGAGGCCATGTTTCTAAAGAACATTACATGCACAGCTAAAAGTCAGATCCTGAGGCAGCCAGGACAGGGCCAATAGACTAGAAATTGAGACTGAATTTTAGTTACTGGTGTCCTGACTTGAAGTAACTTTGCTAAGGAATGAGCTAACTATTTTGTCTTCTAAGTTCTTTTTTACATTTCTTTACCATACTGACTATTGAGAAGTTTTATCTTTATAAAGACTAAGAGCTCAAAATCAGTAAACAATTCAGACTGAAGTGTTTTAAGGTCAGTAGCACCCACCTTACTCATCTGACATATAAATGTCTACGCATTGTCACAGATGACTGGGTTCATTACCAGGCCGGGATGCCTGGAGGGACTGGAAAGGGACAGTAACAGCTTCCGAGGCACAAGGGGGCAGCCGCCCTGGATAAAAAGAGGACCACGGGAAAGGGACAAAGAGGTTTTGACCTGTTGGGCCAGGGGGCGCTTTAAGCCTCATGGGACCTGGGGAACTGTCACTTCCACCACACCAGGCAAGATGGTGGATGAACCTGCCAGGGATGCCCAGAGTGCTTCCAGGGCAAAGGGCAACACTTCTGCCACACCAGGAAGTGTGGCTGGAAGATCGTATTCAGCCACCTGTAGTAGGAATAAAAGGAACCGCCTCCTAACAGTCGGGGAGCCAGAGTTGGGAGTGGGAGTTGGATGAAGCTCCCCAAAGGAGAGTAGAGGCGGCTAAGGACATTGTGAAGTCTGGAATTGGGGTGATTATTGCTGAGTGCATTGTGTGGTGTTTGGGACTGTGTTTATTTGTGATGAATAAACGTGTGAAATTGATAAAGATGAGGTTTCCAATTCGTAGTGTCTGGGTAAATCTCACAGCATGAAAGTGTGTGTTTGTCTGTCTGGCCCAGAGTGCGAGGTGGCCTGGAAGTACGAGCCTATAGCAAGAAGCTCAAAGAGCCGGTAAGGCTTCCCCAAGTTAACGAGTCAGAAGAAGAAGCAAATATGGGGCTACAGCATGAAGCTGAAAGAAAGCGACTCTGTCGCCAAAGTGAAACCGCCAAGGAAAGACAAACGAGACAGAAACTTGCTTAGCCGCAAAGCAAAACCGCCGACTCTGCATTTCAGTTTTTTTTTTCTGATGATTTCAATAGTTTCTAGGAGCCAGGGCTTTTTACAGCATGGGCTTACACAGCTAGTATTATATAAAGAAAGAATAACGCATTTGACATACCAATGATCCATCCATTTTCTACAACCACATCATTTCTTTTAAGGGTCTTGTGGAGGAAGGTTAGGATGGGTTGTCACAATAGGTATTTAACTAGGCAGAATTTTGGAAGTGGAAGAACATGCATTGGCATCGTTCATGGTTCATGACAAGAGCCAAAAAGGGACGAAATAAGATGGTAATACACCCTGACAAATGATGAGCTCATCTAATTTCCCATGTGAGTGAGTAGTAGGGCTAAATTAGTTTATAAGAGTATAGGTGGAAGAAAGTATTCCCTGGTGGCTCAAAGATGGCCAGAAGACTTTCTATAGGAGCCCCAAAAATAATTAATCGAGAGTTAGGTAGTGCCAGCAGAGAGGCATCCCCAGGATGTCTCCAAGCATGCAGTTACAGCATTTAGCAAGTTGGTGACGTATGACCCTTATACTTTCTGAAATAGTTTTTAAAATCAGATGCCACACTGCTTTGAGTTTTAAAGACTGTATTCTGTCAATACGAGCCAAGATTTGAGTTTGGAGCAAAGCCTTGACTGGTGGGATTGAAATGTGGCCAGAGAATTTATAGAGAGAGGGAGAGAGAGTTAAGAAGATCAAAGGGAGACCTTTACTTTAGCATTTTTTTGTGTGAAAGAACTGTAATCAAGTCAATCCACCAGAATGACCATCCTTTAATAGAGATGCCCAGTGGTGCTTTACATTCGATTTTGTGTTTCTCCATTTCATGATGTTTCATTTTATGAACAGTTCCCTTCAATATACATTTGTTTTGGTTTTTTTTTGTCAGGTCTACGGTGGCAAAAAGAGATACCTTAGCCACTATATGTGCTTTATATTGCGAGAAGCAAGTGCATCACCGAAAGAGTGAAGGGCAAAGTCTCCTAAATTAGCCTTCAGACTAGAGAGAAAACAACTTTACATGGCAGAATAGGAAAACAGCGGCCATAGAATGTGTCATCAGGCATAGTGCCCTGACCCGAAAACTTCAGGAGCACCTGTTGTGGTTTATCCAGGGTTTATTCGCTGACTTATATATACATTTAGTTTCTACATCTTGTTCATTCATTTTAAAGTATTTTGTATCATCCATATGAGTTATGTTAATTCTAAATAACAGTCAGCATGGGTTCAAGAGAAGAAGATCTTGCCAAACTACCTTTTTTAGAACAGGCTACTGGAATAGTTGACAAAACAAAATATACAACATAATTTATTTAAACTTTCAATAGCCCTATGATACAGTCCAACAATGAAGATTAATGCTAAAACTAGAATCTGTAAGCATCACAGGTAACCTGCAAAACTGGATCCAAATTGGTTAACCAACACAAGATAAAGAGTACAGATAAGCGGTGAATGCTCCACGTGGAGTAAAGTCATCAGTGCTGTCCCTCAGAGGTCTTTTTCTGATTTACATTAATGACTCAGTTTTCAGTAGATAGTAAACTTGTACCAAATTGGAAAAATAACAGACACTAAGAAGACAGCAAAAACAATTCAAAAAGAACTGGGCTTATACTTGGAAAATATATTTTTATGTAGAAATGTGCAAAGTGCATTGGCGAATGGAACATTAATTATAAATTATAAATACTAGAAGGGAGACACTGTCCTACAGGAAGCAACCTCTGAAAAGGATTTAGACACAACATTTTCATTTATTACGCAATGTGCAGAAGATATTAAAAAGGTAAATAAAATGTCAGGTTACATAGTAAAAACTTGAATATAAATTGAGGGATATTATTCTCAGACTATATAATACACTACTAAGACAACATCTGGAGTATTGTATGCAGTTATGGTCACCACACTACAAGAAAGACATAGCAGCACCTGAAGCTGCATAGAGGAAAGCAACCAGGGGCACCCCAAGACTTAAGGATATGTTGTACTCTGGATGACTCAGCAAATGAAGTCTGTTTAGTAGAGAGCAGAGTGGGACCCTAATCCAGGTCTTCCAAATTTTCAAAGGTATTGATGAAGAAGATCCAGCTAAATTCTTTCACCTAAATGGTGAATCACGAACTTGAGGACAGCATTAGACTTAAGAGGAAGGTCATATAGGACTGAAGATAGGAAGCACGTCTTTACACAAAGAGTTGTGGAACTCTGGAACAAACTACCAAGACGTAGTTAAAGCAGAAACCTTGATAACCTTTAAGAAGTATTGGGACATCTTAGCTATTAATAAAAACAAATGAGTTTGAAGGACTGAATGGCCTCATCTTATTGGTAAATTTTTTTATATTGTTTTGTAAATCTCAATACAAGCAAACATTCTCCTGGTTCTCCATCTTGTGAGACTTTTGAGAGCATTTCTGAACTTTCAAGCCATTTTAGGGCCTAGTCAGGTGAAAGCTTACTGTTCTCAGTTAGGGACTGGCTGGAATAGAGTGGACCTGTTCTGGATAAGCCAGTGGGGAATCTAGTCTGCTTCGGTGACTCATGTGAAGGCCTCACACCATTTCCAAGCTTATTTGGAACTACATTTGTAACAGCACCAAAGCAGGAAAAAGAAAGAGAGGATGAGATAGAGAGAGAGAGAGAGAGAGAGAGAGAGAGAGAGAGAGAGAGAGAGAGAGAGAGAGAGAGAGAGAGTTAACAATGGCACCTAAAAAGAAAACTGCTGCCCGTCTCCCTACATATCTAGATGACTTGAATCCTTTAACCTACAGCTGTTGGAATATGGTCCATTCAAGCTGGGTGTTTTCATTTCAATATAATTTCAGAGATTACATTGAAGCTTCAAAGTACTACTGTCATTCCCTAACAATTTGGGCAAACCCAAATTTCTCCAATGTAGTGAAAAGGTAGTTCCATTCAGTCATATCAAATGCTTTTTCTGCATCCAACGATAATAATATCTCCGCAGTGTTTGACTTTGCGGGTGAATATATTATATTAATACGGGCATCAAAGAGTGGAAAGTAAGTGTCGGCCTTTAATAAATCCAGTTTGATCTTGTGATATTACCGAAGGCAGCACTTTTTCCATCCTTCTAGCTAGGACTTTGGAGGGTATCTTAACATTATTATTCAGGAGTGAAATTGGTCTGTATGATGCACATTGTAATAAGTCCTTATTTTGTTTAAGAAAAAACGATGATTAATGCTTGGTGAAAAGTCTGAGGTAAAATTTTATTGTCTCTAGCTTCTGTAAATGTTGTTAATAAGAGGGGAGCTAGCTGAGTGGAGAATTTCTTATAAAATTCAGTACGGTAGCCATCAGGGCCTGCTGCTTTCCCACTCTGAAGTGACTTTATAGCATCTAGTAATTCTAATAGCACCAGAGGTTTATCCAATTCCTCTGCACTGAGAGTATCTATTTGTGGGATCTGTAATGCATCCAGAAATACATTAGATTGTGTCTTGTCTTCTTTAAACTCAGTAGAATGCTTATGAGATAAAGGGGATTATCAGAGAAGGACTTGAACAGAAAATTTCTCTATACGCAGATGATATGGTACAGTATACAGTATATCAGATCCACAAAATACTGTGCCTGCACTCCTAACAGCACTTACAGAATTTCAAAAGATTTCTGGTCTTAGAATTAATTTGACTAAAAGTGTGCTCTTTCCAGTGAATTCTCAAGCACACAACGTAAAGGTGAACACCTTCCCTTTTATTATTGCAGATCAGTTTAAATACCTAGGGGCAAACATTACAAGTAGACATAAAGCTCTCTTTCAACAAAATTTTGCTGTCTGTATGGAAAAAAATAAGCAAGACTTGCATAGATGGTCAAGCCTCCATCACACTTTAGCTGGAGGAAGTAACATTAAGATGAATATCCTTCCTAAGCTTCTCTTTTCATTTCAAAACATTCCAATATACATCAATAAATCATTTTTTAAGAAATTAAATTCAACCATAACCTTATTTATTTGGAATTCAAAACATCCACGAATCCAAACAGCGACCCTACAAAGACCTAAGACAGACGGTGGCATGGCTCTACCTAACTTTCAATTTTATTACTGGGCAGCAAATATACAAGCTATAAAAACCTGGACATGGACACAAATAGATGAACATCAGCGGGTTGGAAAGTGGATGGATGGATGGATACACAGGTTTGGTTGGCAACAGAAATAAATCCTTCAGTACATCTTTATATTCTTTGCTTTGTACCCCAATAAATGCAAGTTATTGCCAATATACTAACAACCCAATTATGCTTCACTCACTGGAACCAATGTAGAAAGCATTTTAAGATAAAAAAGCTTTTATCTGTGGCACCTCTGCACGAGAACCACCTTTTTCCACCCTCTCAAACATATGCAGTTTTTAATGTCTGGAAAACATTTTGGGATTAAATCACTTAAAGATCTATACATAGACAATGTCTTTGCATCCTAAGAACAATTACATTCCAAATTTTACTTACCAGAAACACATTTCTTTCACTACCTTCAAATAAGAAACTTTGTTAAACAGAACCTGCCCAATTTTCCTCACCTCCCACATAACCTCTATGCCGGAAAAAATATTGATCAGTCTTGAGGACTCAGACAGCATTTCTGTAATATATAAAACCATTTTACAGTCCCTCCCTTTCAAAGATCCAAGAGGACAGTGGGAAAAGGATCTCTCACTCAATATTTCAGAAAAGGAGTGGAAAGTAGCAATGCAGAGAATTCACTCGAGCTCCAAATGTGCAAAGCATACAATTATTCAACTCAAAATTATATATCGAGCACATCTGTCTCACTTAAAATTGCCCAAAATGTTTCCAGGGCAAGATCCAACCTGCTAACGTTGCAATCAAGTTCCAGCCTCACTGGGCCACATGTTCTGGACCTGCACCAAATTAACATCATTCTGGACCAAAATCTTTAAATGCCTATCAGACAGCCTTGGTGTCACACTCCTTCCTAACCCATTAACAGCTGTGTTTGGTGTACTCCCACATGGGCTTAAAGTGGAGAAGGACAAACAAACTGATTGCCTTTACTACACTATTGGCACGTAGACTTATCTTGCTCAAATGGAAGAATCCTAACTCTCCTATTCTAAGTCAGTGGGTAACTGATGTTATAAACTATTTGAAACTGGAAAAAATCTAATTCTCACTTAGAGAATCTGTGCAGAACTTTTTCAGAACCTGGCAGGATCTGATCAATAACATTTTAGAATAAGCTTTTAAAGCACTGAGGATTTCTTCATTTATCATTATTCACTTATTAATTAATCTATTTACTTATTTTTAGTAGCTTTAAGTTTTACTCTGCTGGCTTAGCTCTCTTTCTCAGGGGTGGGGATTGATTTGTTTTCGATTTTATGTCCAGTGCTGTTCTTCAAGAGGTGGCAGAATGAATTATGAAAGATAGCAAGTGATGAAATGATTGGTTATATGAAGGGCCAACAGACATATAAAACTACATCATCTGGATAATGTATAGTGTTGATCAGCAAAATATTTTGTGTTCGCTGAATGTTTTCCTGGAAATTCGCTGCATGCCTGGCTTAGGCAAATTTTTTTTCCAAACACCCCAAGATGCTTTGTGAGGCCAATGTGGCATGACAGTGCTGTATCAGCCATGTGCAGAATTTTCATGCATGCCTACTATAAGATCGTTGCCAACTTGGCCATTGCTGTGCTATAGGCATGCTAAGAAAAAATAATATTTCAGCTACTGAGATGTGCTAAAACCACCCCTTCCAACTCTGTCCATCAAACAGTGCCCCATCTCTAATTGCACTTGTTTCTTCTACACTCTTCCACAATGGGTCCTGAAACCACAAAAGGTTGAGAAGCACGGGCAAATATCCATTCCACATGCATTTAAAAAAATTAATTACTAGTATTTTTAATACATATATAACATTAAAATAAAAACCTTACACTATTTCTAGTATTGCTAACACATTCAGTATATAACACTGATCACTGTGTGCTGGCAAAACACAGCACCGCATGGCTAATTATGCATGAAATGTAGCCATGTGCTCAGCAACAGACTCAATACAAGTCTTTAAAGGATCCCCCCTTCCTCTCATCAGAAAACATAGGACATGCTGTGAAATAATTAAAACAAAATATTTAGTATTATTTACAACATGTTTGTTTATTCTTAACGGAAGAAAGAACTACAAAGTATCTGCACAGATACATGGGAAACAAAAAAAACATCTTCAGATAATGGAACAAGCCAGCCCAACACAGCTGCTTCGGAGCATGGCTAATGTGTGCTTCAAGATTGGCACTCTCTAGGTGCAATGATCTATATTTTTTACTTAATATCAGTGTGTGGCCATTTGTTTTATTTTCTTTGTGGTATTACGTTCAGTGTGCATCTTTTGCTGTTTGAGGTGCAGTGGTTAGCACTGCTGCCTCACAGCTCAGGTTACATTTCTTGCCACAATAATTGGTCCAGCATAATTGACAGATGCTTCTTTTGCCCACAAACAGGGACACTTAAAAGATCATTGCATAATTATAATCCACTAAAAACTAATTCAGCTCCTCCTTTTCCATTTAGTACAGTGCATTTTGTGGAGTTTGGTGAAGTTCCTAAACATTTCTATGATTTCTACGAACTCGAGGCAAAGTGAATTCAGCAGAGATTGCTCATCACTAATAATGACATAAAGAGCCCTTTCAGAGCTGTTATACTGGAAGTGCCACATTAGGAGGACTGCCTATTGCAGGAGTCATCCTTTCACACTGGACTACACTGGACTAATTGCCAGTCACCAATTCATTTCACTTCATATCTTTGTCCTGTAGGTAGAAACAGAAATCCACAGTGGAGAGCTTCAAAATACAAGGAGAACAGCCAGGTATTGAACTAAATACAGGTGGCATACCGTTAAAATGAAACTCACGGGACCATAAAAATACTTTGTTATAACGGAAATTTCATTATAACAAATATGGGTAAAATAAATATAGTATTGTGACTGGGGCTGCGAGCGATTCGCCATGTCTAACAGCAGTGGCGCAAGGACAGCTCCGTAACTACTCTACTGCATCTGGTAAAAGTAAACCAAGGGCAAAGCAATTGGTTGTCCCCTGCAGGATCAGAGTTACTGTGTACCATGCTTGTCACACAATGTTTAACATTTAACACCGGGCTGTCATCTGCTCTTCCTCACATTATCCTGATCTGTCTTCTTCTGACTGTGTCTGCAAGAGCAGTGATTCTGAGCCGTTGGTGATCTTCTAATCTGAAGATGGGCGCTAAAGCAGGACAATCACCTGTGCCACGGCTCCTAACAGCTCCTATTGTGAATAAAGTCTTGAGATTGTACCTGCCTTCTCTATAAAGTAATAAAGTATCAGTATCTTCCTTGAAAACCTGGACTCGTCTTCCTGTCTCTCTGTATGACCCAATCTTAGTAATACCTGTATAAAAAACAGTGCCTCTTAAAAATATTTTATTTGAAAATGAGACATTAGATGTAACTTTTTTTAAAACAGAAATACAGATATGAACACAGAATGAAAATGAGACATTAGATGAAACTTTTATTTTAATAGAAATACAGTTATGAACACAGAATGAAAAGAAAACGTTAGATGTAACATTTTTTTTTTAATAGGAATACGGGTATGAAAATACAGAATTAAAGTCGTTAGATGAAGATTAAGGTATGATTCCAAAATTCTTTTGCCACATAATTTTTCTATATTGAGGAATCAACTTTTTCCAGGATTGTTAATTTTTCTTTCAATGTAAACTGATGCTGTTCCTCACTTTTTTTGGTTCATCCCAAAGAAAACTTTGAGAACACTTTGAAACTTGAACAGTACACTATCCACACATAGCACAACTAACCACATGGACGCTTGGTGGAGTACTGACTCGGAATTCGGCTATGTGTACGATTTTTCTCCGACACGCTTGCCTAAACTGCCCAAGACTGGAAATTTCGCAACAGACTGTCTCACTGTCACTCTTTGATACAGTCTGTTGCAGGGTTCCTGAGACTCTGTGTAGAAAGTGTAGGAGCAGCATTAAGTATTTTTTGTATCGCATCATTGTCTTCGGTGGTCATTTTTGGTCGAAAAAACATTCATACTGAGATTTACATTTCGTTAAAATGTGATTCGTTTAACCTTATGTTCTATGGCCCACAAAAAGTATTTGTTATTGTAAAAATTTCATTACTTTGGTATTTGCTGTAACAGGATTTAACCTGTACTGTATATCTAATTATCTACCTTAATATACTTAATCATTTACCATAATCCAATAATACAAAACAAAGAGCAAAGATGTAAACACGTTGTTAAAGACAGATGCGGCCAGATGACAGGGAAAATCAAACTGTTCAAAGTTCTCAGGACATGTATCTCATTTTTTTTCAAACTTAACATTTTTTATCAAAATATTGCTGAAGAAGTAAACATAATTAATTGTAAGATACCATGCAGTACTAGGGAAGGGGGAACATACGTCTGTCTCTTCATATATTTTCTAACCAACTCAATCCAATTTAAGTCTCAGGCCTAGAGTCTCTCCCAGCAGCACAGGATGGAATGTCAGGACTAACATTGGAGAGAATTTTGGACTGAAACATAAACAAAAAATGTACTGTATAATTATTGCATTCAGATTTACCAAATCAAGGGCAAAATTCAACATGTACATCATGACACTTGTTGGGTGAACCACTAAAGTCTTTGAAAAACAAAGCTCAGGACAGTCTGTCTTTTAATTTGTGTGCTGCTTTTCCTCTCTTTCTCTGATAATTAACTCAACCACCTCGATTTGTATTGGTATCATGTATTATTAAATTATTGGCACTTGGCAATATTATGAGAGCTATGCAAGAGTGGCACATTCTGCTAAATCAAAACAGAGAGCTAGAGTGAGAAAGAAGAATTTGTAAAAAAAAAAAAAAAAAGCAATAAAATCTACAACAGGCTTTTCACTTTGACTGCCGATATATTTCTCGTGAAATCTAGTTTAATGTCAGTTGTTATTGAAAGCAACTCCTTATGAATTTGAAAACACAGCTCTTTTATTGCATGGGAGGCATACAGACATTTCACTGAATAGGCAATGTACTCTGCTGTTGATCTGAATGAGTAGCCATCCTACTTTGGGTCTGGAACTGCTCTAGAAAGTTCTCCCTGAGCTCAAATTCCTGAAATTCTACCCTATTTGTAATATACATCATCTGTAAGACTTTTGTCATTTTTTAGTACTTACATATTTGAAGTATCTGTTGTTTACAGCTAGGCTGACTGTGATTAAGTGTTAACTTTAAGCTGGCTTATGCATTTGTGATGAGCTCCAACTATAGAGAATAAAACAGACATCCATATATAATGACATCCTGCAACAATCACAGTGAACTCGGACACAAGGGCAGGGACCTGGGCATTTGTCTTCCAGCACCATTGCCTACATTCAAGACATAGCTCATGGTTTTAGTCACAGGGATTGTTATGTTTAATTTTTCCATGCATTAATTGCTTACTGAAATTCTCATAAAAAGTATAAACAGCTATTACTAAAAATTTGAACCCAATCCCAAAGAAAAGAAACAACCATATTCCTGAAGTCATCCTTTACCTCAGAGTACTTCATTTAATTTCACTTTTACTCTGCTTGTCTTGGGCGGGTGATTGTGGTGCCATCACACTGGGCTGGATCAGACCACCCAATTTTCTAGACGTTTTTTTCAGCCCCATCAGTGGTGTTCCCAAATGCTCCTAGGCCAGTTGAGAGATACAGTCTCTCCAACACAACCTGTTTCTGCCCCTTGGTGTTTTCCTTTTGGGCCATGCCTGGTCAGGACCTGATAAAGCAACAATCAGTGGTGTCTGTGATCAAAGACAGCGTAGTCTTGAATAAGAATACTAGCACTCACTAATGGTGCCAGGCTTGGGTGTGTTGTTCTGGTGTGCTCAGTCCAAACAAACCACATACAGTCACCATGAGGCCTCAAAACTAAACAACATGAAGGATTTAGGTCTGTTACAGTGCCAATGGACATATGCAGATACACTAGTTACACAGGGTTTAAAAAATTTAATTATTTAATTGTGTTGCAAGTGAACATGTTTTTTTTATATTTTCACAGTAGAGTATGGTAACAGTCCACTTCATGAGATAAACGTCACCTGGCTGGGGAGCTAGAATGAAAATGTGAATTGAGTCTAGTCAGTGCTGGAAGGCCACCACCAGTGAGAGCTTCATAATGATCCCTTAGGTGCTCCTTCTTGTGACCTCTCACGCTTTTCTTTGAAATCGACACAACTGCCTTCCACTGTGATGTTCAACCCTGTCACTTTAATATGTTTTCATTTAAAACATGAGTTGAGAGAAACAGATTAAGAAGCAAAGTACTGAAGCACAATTCTTTCGTGTGCAGTCACAAGGGAGCCTATGTAAACAAGTTTCAAGCTCAGAGGGAATATTTACCTATTTTCATACCGCTTGTAAGTCAGGGGAATCCGCAGTGCACACAAAGCAGTTCTCTCTGGCTCTCTAGTGGCAGCCGCTGACTTACCGACAAGAAAGCCCTAAAGGAATGGCAGCTAGAATGTGTTCTCATGTGAGCATGGCAGCATCCACCTGTCATCGAGTCCTAAACTATTCATTTAGAGATACTGCCAGGCTTCTCTTGATTTTCTCAATTAAAAAAAACTCAAAGCAGTTCTGTAATACCAAAAAATAATCTACCAGTAAGGGATACAAACCATTTATAAAGACTAATGGGAAGGAAACAGACTTACAGGGCATGATCAGGATGCTCAGAATGTCGACTTTCTAATCAACTCAAACTAAATATAAGGCCTCAGATAACGGCCTTACTATAATATTACTTAAAAACTTAATCTTTGGTTGTTTTCTTTACTTATTGTCCTTGAGAGCTTCACTCGCCAGGCTTTCCAAACCTGTAATGGATCTGAGCCATTTCATCTTTGGGTAAAGGCAGCAAGACATATGCTCATTGAACATGACACTTGACACTTTGCATGTTCTTTCATATCCATCTTCAGACTCCTCTAATCTTCTCCTTTCTTTCTTCTTCTTCTTCTGCCTCCTCCTCTCTGAAAGTTATAAAGCTACACTTCACTCTACCCTCTTGAGCTCATGGTTCATATTTTGAAATGTTTTTTGATCATTGCAATTCAGACTTTAACCCTCTGAACCCTGACCTCCCCATCCTTTCCCACCCATAACCCTGGGCTCCCCAACAATTTTCAATGATTTTCGAAATGTCATATTTTGAACTTGAAAAGAAAAACGTTACTACAAAGTGACATTTTGCACTGTTATAACACCATATTTTGAGTCTCAGTACACTATCTATAAGATAAAGGTGCACAGTTTTTATCACAAGTACCGTCAGAGCAGCTACATTTTGATGATCTATCAGTTTGATGGTTTGAATTCTACATCTGCGACTGAGAATGAATCAGTGTTAGCTGTCCATGTTATATGACCACTATCAGGAGTGTTGCACCCAGCAGGTAAGTCAATATCTAAATCCTCAATATCACTGATTTCACTTTCAAAATCATCTGCAGCGTAGTCACTAGCTGAAATATTCCCTGAGTCAGATTCTAACAGCAACTGTCTGGCTTGGTCAGCTGTAAATCGCTGCCTTGTTGTGTCTCCGGTACCTATTTTACTACAGCTAGGTTTTGGATCAGCCGACTACTCAGTTCGCCACCACCCGCTGCCGTACAACCAACTGCCTTTTTTGCTTCGCTTGACTGATTTTTACGTTTCGGCATGATAAAGCAATCAAAACCATGCTGAATAAACCCACACACAAAAATGAAAGCAATTCTACTTTTGAATCGGGAAAACCAAGCAGCGTCAGTGGTGTGTGCGACGTAGACAAAAATATAGCACTGGTCAGTATAGCGGCACGCCGGGTAATGACCAGCCTTTCATGCAACTACACAAGTCCTTTTCACAAACACAATTTGGTGAATCATTCCATGAGAGAGTGGATGGCCACTTGGCTTAGGTCTCCAGGCCTTTGTAACTGACCATGGGACCCCACAGATATGTGTTTTCTCTGTAGATGTTGCTGAATGGAGTTTTTGCTTTCCTCTCCTCCTTAGTTCAATGGCAATGTTAACTGACAGACTTTGTTAGGTTCCATTTATGTTAATTAATTAAGAACTGCTTTGTTTTGCTACATGTTTATGCAAACCTTTGTTTTATGTGTGTGAATATTATGTAGTGAGTAGTTTGCAAATTTGTCATTACAATTTACCCATGAACTATGTTACAGTGTTCTGAGTCTACACCCTTGTCAATTTCCCCATGAAAGTCTAACTGCATGTAAAAGGCACATATTATTTCTTGTTTTTTTAATCTAGGCACAGTGATGCTTCTCAATTCCAGGACAATGGATTTAAGTTCCATGTCTTTTCATTGTCTGTGTGGAGTTGCATGAATGGACTCCAGTTTTCCCTCCACACCCCAAATATGTGCATTTTAAGTTACATTAATATGGCCCTGATGGAGTGAGTATCACAATACAGTTGACTGGCACGCCATCCAGGGTTGGCTCCTGTCTTGTTTTCATTGCTGCAAGAACAAGCTTTGCGTTAAAGCTCATAGCCCAGAATTGCATTTAAGAAGTTCAAAAACACATGAATTGGTGGATGACTGAAAATACAGTATGTTAGTAAATATTGTTGTATTCTGATATTTGCAGAATGCATTTAAATCACAAAGATACATTCAAGATATTAACAAGACTATGGACTGGAATCTAAAATATGGCAGAGTCATATAGAGCATGGAAAGGACTTTCACAATTTAAATGTAACTGCATTTTAACTAAAAAATTGCACAAAGCTCCAATTACGTGAGATGGGGATGTTATGGATTTTGGTTCTGGCACTTGTAGAATTAACATTGACAGTATTTGTTCAATCGTACTATGGATTTCTTGTGAATATCAATATTTATTGTTTCATTAGTGGCATTTCTTTTGAATTATGACATTTAATTAATTTTTAGCATGTTTTATTTAGTTACCTTCAAGTTTCTGCATTTATTTTGATTTTCTTTCCTAGTCCTAGAATCTAGTTATAGCGTCAACTATTTATACAATACAATACAATACAGTTTATTTTTGTATAGCCCAAAATCACACAGGAAGTGCCGCAATGGGCTTTAACAGGCCCTGCCTCTTGACAGCCCCCCAGCCTTGACTCTCTAAGAAGTCAGGGAAAAACTCCCAAAAAAACCTAGTAGGGAAAAATGGGAGAAACCTTGGGAAAGGCAGTTCAAAGAGAGACCCCTTTCCAGGTAGGCTGGGCGTGCAGTGGGTGTCAAAAGAAGGGGGTCAATACAATACAATGCAGTTCACAGAACAGAACAATTCCTCAATATAGTAAGAAATAAAAAATATAAATTTTAGAAGTACAGAACAGAATTTAACAGTAGATGATATATCCCATAATAAGATTTGGATTTGTGTAGAGTCCTGGAGACCTCATCCTTCAAGCTGCCTCCCCCATTTGGCCATTCCACGGCTGAAACAGTGCTGGGCCAGCCAATCCGATGAAAGGACTCCTCTTTCCCACGATTCCTGCGATCCTCCATCTGTTTGAAATTACACTTTTGGACCATTTTTGCCACCAATTTGTTTCAGTTGGACATTGCCATTTTGTGGATCCTGTTCCTTTGACCCTCTGGTTACTAGGGCTGTGTTTACAGAGATCACAACCTTGACCTTATATCTTGTTTTGTCCAAGTTTATACATACAAAACTCATTTTGATTTTCGTCCTTTTCAAAAGGTTTCCCTTTTTAAGTCCCATAGGTTTTGACTGTTAGTTTTTAAATTTTTTTATATGATTTTTGTTTTAGTTTTGACCTTTTTCCTGTTTTTTATTTGACAATGTTTTATATCCTGTTTCTCCTCAAAAATTCTTTCTAGAAAAATCTTGCATAACAACATCGTCGTGGGGCCATTTTGTTTTTTTTCTGCCAGGCATTGCCATTCTGGTTTTAATGACCATGACTCTGCAGTTTCAAGAAACAACACATTGTGTGAGGAAAAGGATCGTGTGTATTATAAGGTCAGAATGATTTCTGTTGTGATGTGAACCTAACTAATTTGAAAAAGGTGTGAATACTTCAAGAAAGGCCTGAGGCTTACACAGTTAATTAAAGGCCTGAGTTCTAAAAAAAATCACAATACGGGAGAAGGGAACCACCAAACCCTTGGCTCAAAGTTGATGAATGTATCATGTTCCAGCCAGAGTTACTCCTCTGGCTGCAATTCAAAGTCTTGTTTCATATCTTTTTTTGTTAATTTTTGTGCCATTTATTAATGTTAATGTTGTTATCTTGATTGTGTGCATTGTTCTTTTTTTTGATCTTGTCTGTCTATGTTATGTTCATTACGTTTTGTAAGTGGTCTCCCAAGAGGTGGGGTACCTGCCAGTCTTCCAAACTTCCTAGCAGTTCATTGTGAATGAGCTCTGGAGTGGGTCAGTTATTGTGTTTTGCTGCCCCTTGTGCTTTTCTTTTTCTGGATTTTTAAACCTTTGCTCTGTTTTTGACCTTGGCCATTGGATTGTGTATTGGGACTATATTTGTATAGGATTGCCTCTGTGTTTTTGGGCAATTCATTTGCTTCTTGTGCTCCACATAGTTTCATTGTGTGACACAGTATTGTGTGAAAAATAAAACCTTTTTATTGCCACACTTCACACTTCTCTTAACTTCACCTGTTTGTTGTCTGGTACAAATCCTGTAATTGATATTTAACCCACTTCCTATTGTCCAAATGACTTGAAATTTTGCACACTTCCGATGACAATACATGAATCAATAATCAGTTTCACTATTAATCAATTAACCAATGTTAATTAAGAAAGGAAATTTTCATATGAAGAATAGTTGAAGATTTCACCAATAGATGGCGCTAGTAACGGATAAAAGTATTAAAGGAAGTGTTAAAATATTGATTACAAAATTATACTAAAACCAACCCAAGACTAAGAAGTTGAAAATAATAAATATATATAAAAATACTTTTTAAAAAACACGATTATATTACATTAAAAAGTTAAAAATAAGTCTCTCATACATCACTTGTAAAATAAAATCGTGGGTGCTTTTCATCAATCAATAATATCTTAGCAAAAGCGCCCATGCTTTTATTTTACAAGTGAGGTATGAGAGACTTATTTTTTACTTTTTAGTACACTTTTTAACGTAATATAAGCGTGGTTTTTAAAAAGTATTTTTTTATATATATTTATTTTTATAAAAATTAGGTGTTTGCCATTTACTCTAGCTGGGGTTTGGCTCTATATCCCCCTCTTCTGGGCATATTTGGAAGTGCTTTTTTGATCTTGTATGTCAAGGGACTCCAAGTTCATAACAGAATGGAAGTAAGTAGAAGAGGAACTGTTAAGCAAGCCAGAAGTTGAAACCAAGAATCAAGCCTATCTCTCACCTGATCAAAAATCATAAGAAACAGAAGGCAAAAGTCAGGGACTGGGAAATCTAAATGGGACTATTACACTCACATATGAAGAGATTTTATTTAGTGATCTGCAAAACTCAGATGTTGACACTTCTAACTGGCCCATCTTTATAGAGACACTTCAGTAATGTTAATGTGACCTCAAGGACCACATTCTGCAGCACCCCATCGTCTCATCTTAATGACAGCAGCACAAAATGGCAGTGCCACAGGAGAAACAATGACAATGAAAAATAAACTAATACTTAAACTACCCATACCATGACAAAGCCATAAGTAGAATATTTGATTGATTAAATTAAATTTATTAAGTCCAAAATCCAAAACTCTAGATATGAAAACAGTAAGTCAATAAAAAAATATCTAAAACAAAGAACACCAACTTAAAAACAAGGAAGTACAAAAGGTAGCTAAATAACATAAGCAACGAGAAGCTAGTGGCACAGCCAAGAGAGGAGAAAATCAGTTGGAATATGTAGGGCTTAGGTCATACCTGAAGGTCCTGATTTTAAATTAGTGAGGGAAATGACCCGGGGCAAAATTGCCAACAGCACAAATTATTTAACCAAACAACAAACACGTGAGAATGGGAAAATTAAAAACATTCACAAAAAACAAGTATTAAAAAACAAAGACACCATTGTATCAGTTTTAAATGTTCATTTATCACCTTTAAAATCTGCTTTTTGCATTCTGGCTCACACAGACAGAGAAAAAAATCAAGGAAGCAAAGCAGGATCTCACCCTGGGACACAGAGTATACTGGCTAATATTAAAATTCACATGTAGACACAAATTGACATGCAGAATTTTACCTCAGGTGCATAAATTCTGATGGAGAATTGAAGCCTGTAGGGAATGTATTCAGTATATTGAGCAGATACAAACTCCACAGAGGATGTGTACTAGACCAAAAAGGCTGAAAACTCAAGATTTACTCGGCAAGAGCACCACTACACATTACTAGAATGTGTTTTTCTAAATTTAAATGTTCTTTGGGGAGGGTCTTATTTTAGGAGTTACAAGATCAGAATCAGCTTTAGAAGGGGTATCATTCTTCCACATATCTTCCCCACTTACATCTCAAGTCACCATTACACATTTGATATTGTCACCCCTCTTCCCATACCTTTTAATTTTTTTTATGCTGTTTATAAAATTTATCTTCATCCCGGTCTATTATAAGTAACTAGTCTTCTGTTATATTGTATTCACTTCTTTACAGCTATTGGTACTACTCTGTGTGCCTCTCTTCCTGGAACAAAATACCAAACCCAATAAAATAAAGGGCTTGCTATACACAAAACATACACAGGATAGGAATAAAAATGTTTGAAAAAAATAAAAACGCAAAGTGGCAAATTCATAAATAGAGAAGCAACCCTCACTGCCACACACAGTCTATCTGTAGGAATCTGTTAGGTGGGGTTGCCTGTCCTCATACCTGGTCTAACTCTCCTCCCGACTCTAAGCTTCAACAGTTTCTTGTGAAGAACTGGCTATATAGGCCACTTGAGGGCCATATCTGGGTCAGAAACACACCCACAATGTCCTTTGGCCTCCCCCTAGGGCTCCCTCTGCCTTTTAAAGGTTTAGTGCAGAGGCTAGGCACAAACAATGACTTCTATCCTTTCTGTTCTTTCAAACTAGGAACAAGACTCTCTTTATCAGCAGAACCCTTTGCTGCATTCAGTGGCATGAAGGAATTTTTTGACGGCCTACCTGTTCACAGACAAAGTATTTCTTGTACACAAACGCATCAAGATCATACAGTATTCCTGTGGCTACCTGCCCATGTTATTAGCTCCCTACACTAGAATGACCTGTAGTCACTAGTAAACCCATATTTCAATTACAGAAGATCCCTCAGAAATCCCTGAGGCAGAAACAAACTTCTATTAGTCCTTGTATGTGTCTTCTGATCTGCTGTAAGGGATAAGATACACCTCTATTAACTGTCAATCACCATTGTTACAGTGATCATAGCAAAGTATGAGCTGTACCATGTCACTCTCCCTAATCCTCCTTGCTTTCTTCCTCTTGTAACCCTGACACTGCGTTTTCCAGCTTTTATCCTATCATAATTTCTAGAGTTCTTGTTCTAAAGTAAAATTCTGTAGAATATAAAATTAAAAGACAGCAGTGATTGGGAACTCCAGCTGAATTAAATTTTCCTTCACTGTCAAATTTCTTCAGTTTTCTTAGTGTTCACCCTCTTTATACATCAGTACCTATCTCTGTCCAAATGCATCCTATTACGGCAGAAAAGGTGATCTGTTCAAATAAGCATCTTAACTCTATTCCCTATAAATTCAAGACCATTTTTCTAAACTAATATTTAGAATGTGTGGCCCAATTCCTATCTCTTAAATCATACATAAACTACTCCATGGAAAAAAGGAAATTTCAAAGACCACCTTCTCAGTATTTCCTATGAGCTTTTCTCCTAACTGGCAGCCTGCCACTATCTCTGCCATTTGTTTCCACATAAACAACGATAAGCAGATGGACCCCGAGCTCTGACAAAGTTTATCTGCCCATTCAAGTTGGTCTCCTATTTGTACATCAGATATACAACATTGTGTAAGACTTGCTTTCACATTTATCCCTGTAATATAAGGAGATTAGTATGTCAGGGCAGTGGACTTAGTAGTGGGCTTATTGGGGCCTCTCAGTTCTGTCTACCTCTTATATTTTACAGGTGGCACACATGTGCTTAATGCTGTCCCAAAAAAACACCCTCACACACCTCAAAACACAAGAATACTTGAGAAAGATAACACTGGCACTGGTTGTGAACAGTTGTGAAGGCATCAGCTTCATCAAATAGAAGTTTCTAGCATAACAAGTTTACTATCTGAGGAAGAAGTCTTAGCTTGCTGACTGAGTGCTAGTTGGGTGATTTTGATCGTCTCTCATTCTGGCATCATTAATGCAATGCTTTATGAAAAGACATCCCCAGTGGATCGATGACCAAGAATGTGGGCATTCTTTAAACAGAAAAGAAAATACTTTGCATTGATATTGTTATATTATCTGGGTAAGGACTTAGTGCTGTGTTTGTTCAGCTTAATTTCTTGCTTTATATGTGTTTACATTTAAATGTGTTTACGTTTTACTATTCTGGTTTTGACCACTACAAATCTTTTTGATTATAGTTAATGTTCTGATCCTTCTCCTGCCTTTTCACCTGCCAAATTCCAGATTCTGAAGACACAATAGATAGCAGCAACAGGGCATCGCCCCCCAACTTTATTAACATTTTATTCAATAATTATTTACAGGATTTCCTCAATTAATGACACAATACCCTATATCTCCTTTCTTCTCACCCTGTCTGTCTGAGACCAGAAATTAAAGCGATTTCTAGACCTCCATCTCTGCCTTTGTTTTCTAATTTCTCTGTGGCAGCTTACACTTTTAAAAAGGCCATGTTCTGCATCTCATATAGTTCTCATATTACAGTAAGAACAAAAGAACTTAAGAAATTTGAAAAATGAAAGGCGATCATTCAGATCATCTAGCTCATTTGTTTTCAGTAAAAGCAAAAAAAAAACCTCTGTATTATCGTGATATTTCCCTGTACTTACTCTTTACCTAGGGGTAAGTGTACTCATCAGATTTGTTACCGGGTTGATCTACTGTTGCACCTTAAGGTGAACACACGCATACACAGCTATACACATACACACAGAAACTCAACAGTGCGCCATGAATGACAAACACACAACTGGCTAATCACTAGCACTTTATACCACACAAGTGCCTTAGGAATAACACAGCCTATTACTCTCTCAGCACTTCAAGAGACTTACTTATTAACGGCATGAACAACATATGTTGTTTTAAAGATATCTCAGACCTAAATATTACGTTTGGTCTCCAGGAATACATTTAAACATACAAAGGCTCAGCATCCTTGACTATAGGCCATTTATCAGCCAAGAATGCCTTACTTGACGTACTGTTCCCTACTTTTGGGTGGAGCTCACACCCTCAGCCCTTAACAAACCTCACAGCACTGAGGTAATGGCAAATCTCTGGCTGCACCAGGTGCTCAAAGAAATGTACCTTGTTACTTCAATCACTCCCGACAGTAAGACAAAGCATAGAAAGTTAAAAGCAGCATGGAATTTATTTCAGGAATAATAATACCAGTAGAACAAAGAATAATAGAAAATAGGACTGATAGTAAAGTCTGGATATATATAATCTTTAGAAAAAGCTTACGAAAAGTTTAAGATGACAAGGACGAATGTCGCAGGTGGCTTGTGATCTAGCACTCGTAGTTGTTCATTATATGCTTTTCTGACGATCAGATGGAAATGGCTGCATGTTGACGTCGCTCTGTTCTCTTCTGACATCTTCACCCCTTCTTCTTCCTCCCTCCTATGTCGCTCTTCAGACGAGGCATATTTATTCTAAAATTCTACCTGGGGTTTTGCAAGGTGTGATTGTTAGATATTCTGAATGGCTGGCTATCAATATGATGAATGAATTCACTGTCCATTTTCCCAAACAATAAAAGTTCTTGGATGTTCCGTAATACCAACTGGCATGTCTTACTTTCCCTGGCTATAAAATAATTTAGCTCCTTATTGTCCCAGATTTCCAGGTTATAAACTAATCAATAGCCTTAGGCACCAGCATGTCTTCCTTTCTTTGTTGGAACAGCTGTTTTAAAAGTGAGGTACAACTTAAGATATGCTTTGATGTGTCCTGTATTTTGTTGTTTTGTCTTGAGCAAAATATAATGGAAATATAAACCAAAATGTACAGATTTTGTACCCCACAACACTATCTTATATATAAAATTCTACGCGTGGAACAGTGTGTGTCTGTTCGGCTTGGAAGTCAGAGGTGAAGTCGGGGTAAGGGCTCCACCTCCGAGGGAACAGAAAACTCACTTAACTGCTAATAACACAAATGAGGCAAGCATGTCAGCAAAACGAAACCTCCGAAGAAAGACAAAGTTGCTTAGCCGCTAACATTGGCAAAATGGTACCCTTTTACTTTTCCTCCTGCCGCTAATGCACAAGTGACATGAGCATGTTGGCAAAATGAATCCTCCTAGAAGAGAGACGCCCAGAGTAGTTCCTTTCAATTACCTGACATCTCTACATTTCAATTTTTTTTCTGACAATTTCAATAGTTTCTAGGACCCCAGGCTTTTTACAGAACGGGCTTACACAGCTAGTATTTGCATAAATGCAAGACAAGTCAACATGCAGAATATAGAAATATTCCCAAAAATCACATATATTCTGCATAATCTTTTAAAGCAGTATTTCTTAATCTGTTTGGTGCCATGACCCACTTTTTCCCTTGTTACGTGTCTTTGCGCCCCACCAACCTTAGTGAATCGAGTGTGAGTATCAGAGTGGGGTGTGGGTCCCCTGTCCCCTTCAGCTAATTGAACGTGTTTGTCAGAGTGACAACTTGCCTCGACCCACTTGTGACCCAGTACCATTATAAACAATATCCACTCGTGACTCACTGGTGGTAGCCCTCGACCCAAAAGTTTAGAAACATTGTTTTAAAGCATTAATCACATGGATTATTTATTATGTTTCTATCACACTGCACAATAAATAAGAAGGAAGGAAGATTCTTGTATCATGGTGGGACAAAAGGTAAATCACAAAAGAATTTACTAATTCCAACTGAATGTGTATCTTCTTTCATTTACAGAAGAAATTTTAAATGATGCATTCTTATTAGAAAGCAGAAAAAAAGTCTGGACCTATTTTAAAGAGTGAAAATGAGTGGTAGTGTAATACACAATGTGCTTTTAGTGATCTTATGGTGCTAGGCAGGCACTTTGTTGGTTGTAATTACCTTGAAAATGATTAATTGCTCATCCTTGCCTTTTGTTTGTTTCATTTTGTTGCATTCTGGAGAGGGTCAGTGTGAAGTACTGCATTTGCAAAGGTTTCTGCCTGATACTGGATCAATACCCCAATACCTCCACTTTCTACATACTATTGCAAGTTCATAATCAATATAACTTTTCATTAGAATGAATGAAGGTTCATTTAGTTCAATTTGCTAGACAGCAAAGTGAATTAGGGTACTTTGTTCATTTGACTGCCATAAGGCCATAAGGGTTTACAAAAGTAAATATTGACTAGGAATTTAATTTTCAATAAGAATGTTTTTAGTAAAAATTGGATAGCATTTTTGTGGAGGTGACAGGGTCAGAAAAGAACTTGTAATAATAAGTCACCTTTTATTTATTGAATAGCCAATAAACACAACAAATTAAAATAAACGTATGTTTACCCAACTTATAGGGTATAGGTGGCACACGGGTTGGACAAGCATCCTGACCAGGAAGGGGGATGGTTTCTTGCCCAGACGAGAGGCTTCAAGAGGTCAGTCAGGCTTCCCAGCCAAAGAAGGGACCCAAATTATACCTCCCAGGGGGATGGACGGACAGCCTGTACAGAGAAGAAGATTTCTTATCCAGACAGGAGGCCCTGGGCAAATGGACATGCATCCCAATTGGACATGGTTCCAGTACCTTTCCTGGATGGGAGAAAAGAAGAGAAGGACAGGGAAGGACTGTCTTTGAGGGGTGTCCCACCCCCGTCCCCCCCAGCTGGTGAAAGATGGCAGCAGCCCTCTATATCAGTGCTCAATCAGGAACCAGGAGAGAATGCCAGGAGTTGCAGTCTGGCAGCAAAGCCCTGCTGGTGTCCATGGATGCTGCAAGAGGGTGTTGCAGGGAGATGCACTTCCCAGTATATTGGATTTCTGTATGGCCTGGAAGTACTTCCAATGGGCAGCAGCCCTGGCACTGAAAGTACTCCCGGGTCTTCAATAAAAGGGACCACACTCCCTTGTCTGTTTCCATCACAAGGGCTATATATTTATAGATTTATTACTTAAACTGATCTGCTTAATCCAAATTTAGGTTCACTGAGGATGAGTCCCAGTCCTAGCAGCTTTAGGCACAAGGCAGAAATGGACTTGTACGAGTATGTGTGCCAGTCCATCATTTATATGCCAGAGAAAGATGTACACGTATCTTGGGTAAACATTAAACCTCCACACAGAGAACAACGAGGTTGAGCATCAAAGAAAATATGACAAAATTTAATAAGTTTCCAAGCCTAGATGTATTGCTGTTGGTATAAAGGAGCCCCTGTAGCATTTCTTGACACACTTCTTCTGAATAATTTGTTGGCTGAAATCCTCACCAGGTTAGCAGTCTAATTCAGAAATGCTGGGTGTAAGGCTGAAAACTGAAGGAGGTGCCAGTCCATTGCACGGCTCACCCACCTACCCACACACTAGCCAGTTGACCTAACATGTATGTCCTTGAGATGTGGCAAGAAAACTGGAGTAACTGTATAACAGCACACAGAGGCACAGGGTAAACTTGTAAATTCAACACACAGACTTCATGTTGCTTCTCTGTTGCTATGAGTTTTTTTTTTAATATTTTGACATCAGGAGTTCTTTTTACCCGTGAAATGAAAGTTAAAAAGTCACTAGTGTTTAACTTATTATACCAACTATTGGGACAAATGTTGGAACACAGCCAACACTAGAAGGGACCCAAAAAAAGAAAATATCATTTCAAATGTGCAATTTAGATCATATCTAAGAGATTTTGTGACTTGCTGCTTTTATTTATGTCATCACTATGATAAAAATGACAGATTTATAGTATCTCTGAGGGAGCAGTGCATTGTGGCAAGCGCTTCTTTTAATGTAATCATTTTGTGTTTATTCCCTTTTTCACCTCTACACCCTAATTGCAATAGCTTTGCCAAGTTTTTCCGTGGTATTACCTTCAAAATCATTATCAATAAATTCCTAAATGCAATCCATTTTCAGGTTCATTCCATGCATCCATCAAATGTTTTCAGTCAGAAGCAGTAGAATGAAATACAACTTGAATTGTTAGCATTCTATATACGGTACATATTAAATATGGCACTTACAAGAAAACACATAAATAACTAACAAATATTCTGTTATGACCACATAGTAGTGCTTTGCTTATTGCTGTTTCTCCAAAATTGCGAGCTTATGGTATTAAATGTCAGACCAGGTACTGCCTGTGTGGGGTTTGCGCGTTCTTCTTGCATCTATGTGGGTTCCTTGCCAGGTCCTCCAGATTTCCTTCCACATTCCTAAGACGTGATTGTGATATTAATTGGCTGCTCTGAATTGGCCCTGACTGCACCCTGCAGTGGTCCAGTGTGCTATCTTTGGTTGGTTCCTGCCTTGTGCTTGATGCTGTTCAAATAGATGATAGTCCTCCTGACTCTGAATTGGATCAAGCAGACTCAAACATAAATGGATGGAATGTTTCACAGTGATGGCGGCATGGTGGCGCAGTAAGAAGACCAGGGTCTTCATTCCAGTTGCTCCTTGGATGAAGTCCACATGTTCTCCTTGTGTCTATGTGGGTTTCCTCCAGGTGCTTTAGTTTCCTCCCACAGGCCAAAGACATACAAGCTGGATGGACTGGTGATGCTGAATTGGCTCTAGTGTGTGAGCGTGGTGTGTGAGTGTGCTGTGTTCACTCTCAATTGATGGGCGATCTGTCCAGAGTTTCTTCCTGGGGTCTGCCAGTTGTTTGCTGGGATAGTCTCCAGCAGCCCCATAACTTTGCTCTGGATACACAGGTTTACAAAATAGATGGATGGATTGATGAATGTTTCACAGTACATAATTACAAAGTGTAAAAGAAAAAATGGCCAAGTTCAGATATATTTAATTAATTGTCTGCAGTGTAAAAAGGTATCTACCCTGATTTCCAGTCACATTACTATGGAGTAATCATCAAGGGGACATTTTATGAAGTGAACATTGTTCTGTATGAAATAATTACAAGATTCTAAAGAGATTATTTGTCCTGACCTGAAAGGAAAATCTTTGTATTCTTTGCATATCCCAGGCTGACTTTATTTTCTTTTTGTTATTGTGAAGTGTTAAGTCTCACAATTTCAGACCTTTTATTCTGTGAGCTGTTGGTGAAAGTATTTATTGTTATGACAATGTCAAGGTCAGAGTGAACTTTATTATCCCTGAATGGGAAATTCAAATGGCCATGTCTTTCACAAGTGAATAACAAAAGAAGCACACTAAAGAGAAACCATTACAGTAAAATAAAAAGAAGTACAGTGACTGCATTAAGCTTTTCAGTACAGACAAATTTCCAAATTTAAATTTATTTAGTTTTCTTCATACTACTGATTACTTTCAGCACATAGAAATTCAAATTTGTGTTTCAGTTGACATAAGCACCTTTACAGAATCGACCATCACGTGATTATGTTCAAGTTCAATTTCAGGTTGTGGCCAAACTGCAAAAGAAGCAACTACAAAAAGAAATTTTAAAATGAAACAGGTGTTATGTGTCCTTGCAACGTCCACCTTCATGGCTAAGCTTTCTATTTTCTGAAGTAGGTGATTTTTTAAATGAGCATAAAATTCATTTTATAATTTTTATCTGAACCATACTGTATAGCATACCAAAATTAAGAATAATTATTTAAAGAAAAAGTAGTAGCTTAATCTTTTAAAATTGTCTTTTCAAAGTTGGTCCTTGGGCACTCATAACAAGTTCACTTACATGAATTTAATTTACATTAAAGAAAAACATGACAATAAATGACATCTCATTTTGCAAACGAGAAGCAATAAGACCATGGGTTCATGACCAGACGTCTGTGCTTTCTTTCAATTCTAAAGGCATATTTTTATAGATATTGTGAAAGAGGATCGACTTGTACTTGGGAAGATTGCCAACTGCTGTGCACTCTTCAGGGCAGGAGCAGGACATAATGTGCCCTGTAAGAGCTTATGTTGGTAGCATTTGTGTCACTGCTGATGTAAATAGGCTGCCACCAATACCCAAAGTTGGGAGCCCTGGAAGGGTATGTGACAGGGAGGGTATGTGACAGGGACACGTGTCTGAGTGTTAATGAAGGGCTTTGTGAGTGGGAATGCAGAGGGCTCTTCTGGAACACTAGACTGTAGTCAAGCCAGTGTTTAAAAGAGATGGCTTCCCCTCTAACAAGGAATGACAGAGCTCTTAGAAACAGAAGTGAGGACATCAAAAACCTGTGCTTTTGGGTCAGTCAGTACAGGAAGGGTTTCTGTGTATTGAACATGGTAGCACAAATCTCAAATAGTCTACATATGACTCCCTGACACATATGGTAACTTGGAGGTTACTGGGCCTTTTAATTAAGACTTAGGGTCCAGGGTTACACAGACACCTGGGGCTCCTGGGGAAGCCAGGAAAATAGCTAATCCTTGCATTGCTTGGGGGCACCAAGCATTGTTGGGTCTAAAAAGGCAGACCACTGTTGACCTTGGCAGCAAAGACTCATCTGACAGGAGGAAGAGACGTCAGAGGTGTTACAAAAGTTCAGGAGCTTCGTAACAGGCATCCTTGGAGTTTTACTTTGGTGGAAAAGTGCACTAGACACTGATACAGTATGCCAATGGGCTGTTTGTGTTACATTGTTATTTGGTGCTTTGCATTACTTCTTGTGCTTCACCCTCACTTGTGTAATTTACTTTGTAATAACATGATTTTATACCTTTGGTCTCATTGGTGTTATTTTCTGTTCAGGGATGACTTGAGAGCACCCAATATCATCCATAAAATATATAAAGTAACATAGTGCATACATATACTGTGTGGCCTGCAGGGGGCACACTAGTCTCCCAAACCCGACACAGACAGACAACAGGCACAAGTCCAGCAGCCGTGGGAAATGCTTTTACTCTCCGACCAGTCTCACTCAAGGATTACTGGATAGGTGGACATATACCATTAGGTTTTCCATTAATCACTGCCACCTCATTCCACAGAAGAGGAAGAGGAATTGCAAAAACTAAAACAGTACCTCTCGCCCTTCCCCCAACTACAGTCCATAGGATCACTGAAACGGGGACAGTTGGGAATGGTATGTCCTAGTTCCCCGCACTTATAGCAGCAGAGAGGTGACCTGTATACCTCCTTTGGGCACACTACTTGTTCCATATCACCCTGTGTGGGCTCAGGAGTAGTAGCGTGTCCCTGCTGTGATCTATGGTGCTGAGCATGCCTCTCTGCCTGTTCGACTTGCTAGGCGACACGGTGGCACACGAGGGCTATGATTAGGGCGTCTATGCTTTTATATTCTTCTAAGGTATTCTGTTAGGGCCTATACTAGAAAATCACAGGCGACCAATTCTGTGATTGTTTAGAGGAGTTGGCCTCTGGTTTCAATCATTGGCCCACTCGACCTCAGATTTCCTATGCCTGTGATCAGGATGGTTTTATCTGGGTCAAATGTCCATTCATGGCAAGCCCTTGCCTGTTGGTCCGGGGTAATCCTGAGTAGCATCTCAATTTTGAGTTATTCATAGTCACCGGAAGCCTGCTCGTCGAGATCATAATAACAACAACAACAACATTTATTTCTATAGCACATTTTCATACAAACAGTGTAGCTCAAAGTGCTTTACATAATGAAGAAAGAGAAAAAAGACAAAATAAATAATTAAAATTAGGGAACACTAATCAATATAGAATAAAAGTAAGGTCAGATGGCCAGTGAGAACAGAAAAAACATAGAAAACTCCAGACAGCTAGAGAAAAAAAATAAAATCTGCAGGGGTTCCAAGCCATGAGACCGCCTAGCCCCCTCTAGGCATTCTACCTAACATAAATGACCTCAATCAGTCCTCATGATATTCAGGGTTCTCATGGAAGAATTTGATGATGGTCATGTGGACTTCTGACCTTTAATCCATCAATGTAAGGACATCACGGTGCTTTGATTAGGTGGTGGCAGCGCAGATCGATACCACAGAAAACCAGAAAAAGAAAAAAAGAGAAAGTAGGGGTTAGTACGGATTTTGGAGCCACCATGAATAATAATGATAATTAATTGAATATACAGAGCTATGAGAAAGCCATGTTAAAGTAATGAGTTTTCAGCAGAATTTTAAAGTGCTCCACTGTATTAGCTATGTATTTCACTATTGGCAAGCTAATCCAGAGTTTAGGTGCATAACATCAGAAGGCCGCCTCACCACTTCTTTTAAGTTTAGGTCTTGGAATTCTAAGTAGACACTCATTTGAAGATCTAAGGTTATTATTTGGAGTGTAAGGTGTAAGACATTCCAAAATATAAGATGGAGCGATATTATTTAAGGCTTTGTAAACCATAAGCACTATTTTAAAGTCAATTCTAAATGGCACAGGTAACCAATGTAGTGGCATCAAAACTGGAGAAATGTGCTCGGAATTTTCTTTTCCGACTTAAGATTCTAGCAGCTGCATTCTGCACTAGTTGCAATCGATTGATGTCTTTTTTGGTAGTCCTGAGAGGAGTGCGTTACAATAATCTAGCCGACTGAAAACAAAAGCGTGAACTAATTTTTCAGAATCTTGCAATGTTATAAGAGGTCTAACTTTTGCAATATTTCTTAAATGAAAAAATGCTGTCCTAGTAATCTGATTAATATGTGATTTAAAATTCAGGTCAGAGTCAATAGTTACCCCTAAATTCTTTACCTCTGTCTTGACTTTTAATCCTAATGCATCAAGTTTATTTCTAATAACCTCATTATATCCATTATTGCCAATTACTAAAATTTCTGTTTCTCTCAATTTAGTTTGAGAAAATTACTGCTCATCCATTCAGTAACACAAGTGAGACATTGTATCAGTGAATCAAGAGTATTGGGGTTGTCAGGTGCTATTGATAAATACAGTTGTGTATCATCAGCATAGCTGTGGTAGCTCACGTTATGCCCTGAGATAATCTGATCTAACAGAAGCATGTAAATCGAAAAGAGCAGCGGACCCAGGATAGAGCCTTGTGGAACACCATATAGAATATCATGTGTCTTTGAAGTATAATTACCACAACTAACAAAGAATTTTCTACTTGCCAGGTAGGATTCAGATCAATTTAAGACACTACCAGAGAGGCCCACCCATTGACTAAGGCGATTTCTAAGAATATTATGATCAATGGTATCAAATGCGGCACTCAGATCTATGAGATGAGAACAGATAAACGGCCTCTGTCTGCATTTACCCACAAGTCATTTACTACTTTAACGAGTGCAGTTTCTGTGCTGTGATTTGTTCTAAAACCCGACTGAAACTTATCAAGTATAGCATGTTTATTCAGGTGATCATTAAACTGCATAATGACTTCCTTCTCTAAAATTTTACTTAAGAAAGGCAGGTTAGAAATCGGTCTAAAATTTTCAAAAGCAGAGGAGTCAAGATTATTTTTCTTCAGCAGGGGTTTAACTACAGTAGTCTTAAGATAGTCTGGGAAGACCCCCATATCTAATAACGAGTTTACTATGTCAAGAATATTATCAATTAGCACGCCCGATACTTCTTTGAAAAAACTTGTAGGTATTGGGTCAAGGACACAGGTGGAGGGTCTCAGTTGAGAAATTATTCTATAAAGATCAGGTAAATCTATCCTGGTGAAAGAATTTAATTTGTTTATAATGGAGTACCGGGGTTTAAGAGGATCAGTAGTGGGGAGATGTACTATATTATTTCTAATATCATTAATTTTTTGATTAAAAAATACAGCAAAAGCCTCACAAGTTTCACTGGAAGTATTTTGGAGGCATTCCATTCAGTGACCTGGATTTAGCAGGCGATCAGTTGTAGAGAACAAGACTCTGGGATTACTAGCATTGTTATTTATAATTCTAGAGAAATAACACCGCCTCTCAAGACGGACTGTGCTATTGTATTCTGTTATTTTAACCTTCAATATCTCATAGTGGATAATCAGTTTAGTTTTTTTCCATTTACGCTCAGCTCTCTGGCATGTTCTCTTTAGATCAGATACTCTTTGAGTCTTCCATGGTATAACAGTGCTAGAAGATTTTTTAACTATCTTTTCAGGTGCGACTATGTCAGCAGCAGCTCTCACCTTAGTATTAAAATTTTCCACCTTACTATTTACATTATTCACACTATTGTAGTAAGCACTACAAATGGACTGGTTGCTTAGAATGTTTGTAAATTTTGGAGCTGCTGATGAATCAAAGAAGCATTTTTTAACAATGTGCTTCTTGTGAATATTTTCTATCATTATTTCTATATTAAATAGTAAGAGAAAATGGTCTGATAGACCAATATCAATGATCTGCTTCACATCAACTTTTAGTCCTTTAGTAATTACTAAGTCTAACATATAATCTGAGTAATGTGCTTGCTCAAATCAAAAGAGTCCTGGAGGTTCATTAATTCTTTTACTTTCGGGTTACACTTATTGATATGAAAGTTAAAGTCACCGACTATTAGGAATGTGTTATAGTTCATAATTACAATTGACACCAAGTCTGAGAATTCATCAAAGAAAGATGCATTGTATTTAGGAGGTCTATACACGGTGTGATAGTTGCCCGGACACCACCAGTCGGAAACCACTTCTTTATAAAACACACACGTTTATTAGCCATTAATAAACACTTCCACCACTACACACAATGCACAAAGCAATAATCACCCTTAAATACTCAGTCCTTTGCCGCCTTTATCCTCCTCCAGGAAGCTTTGTCCTTCTCCCACTCCCGACTCTGGCTCAATGACTGTAAGGAGGCGGCCCCTTTTATTCCCGCCCGGATGTGCTCCAGGTGGCTAATGACGTCCATCCGGCAGCACTTCCTGGTGTGGCGGAAGTGCTGTCCTTTGCCCCGGAAACACTCCGGACTTTCCTGGCAGATTCCTCCGCCATCTTGCCGAGTGTGGCGGAAGTAAGAATATCCGGGTCCCATGAGGTTTATAGCGCCCCCAGGCAGTGGCCACGGGTCCCAACAAGTCCAACCATTCTTTCTCTTTTCCCGTGGTCCTCTCCTGCTCCATGGAGGTTGTGCCCTCGTGGCCCGGAAGCTATTCCTGCCACCTTCCGGTCCTTTCTGGCGTCCCGGCCAGGTAATCATCCTGGCCACCTGCGACAACGGATAATACTTGAAACTGAGAAACTCCATGAATAACAACGGCAAGATACTCAAAGGACTTGAATTTGCAAGCCGACATCTTTACACTTTAACCGGTTCAAGTAAATGTTTGCTAAACCGCCGCCTTTCTTACCTTGGCAATCCGCATGAGCAAAGCTGTAATTCGGAGGCACAGATTCGATTAAAACAGCCGCACTAAGCAATAAAAATCAATTTTCCTATCACTAATAAGATCGCTGATGGAAAATGACTTGTTGGATAATGTTCTAACATTTAATAAAGCCATATTTAATGTTTCGGAAGAGCAGAACTGAATTCTATGTGCGTTATGGGTATTTGCGATAGAAATTAAATTATTTTTATTAGCGCCGCTCTGTGCATATTTTTTATTTAATCTATAATCTGTTTTTATAGTTTTAATACATTGTTCATCAAGGGGTATAATTGTAATTAAGTTATTCGTATTTTTATGCCGCACTGCCTAGTTTTTTACATGCATTGAGGTTAGTTATTACAGTATTAATGCAGTGCACTTTGGAGGAAGATTTTGTTACCGAATTATCACATCCTAGCAAAGCATTATGGAAAGGGTCAGGAGTAAAAATAGACAGTCAAGAGAGACGAATTACCTGAGCGATGTTTTTGGAGAGGACCCGGGCGCTGAATTTATTTAGATGCAGACCATTCTGCTTGAAGAAACGCTGCCTCTCCCAAAAGAGGTCCCAGTTGTCTACGAACCCGATGTTTTGACTCTCACAGAAGCCTTTCAGCCAGATGTTTAACGCCAGCAGACGACTCTAGTACTCGTTTGATCTTCTAACGAGAGGTAGGGAACCCGAGATAAAGATTCTTGCAGCCGGGGTCCTTCGTGGCTTTAATAAGTGCTGAGAAGTCCACCTTGAGAATCTCCAACTGTCTGTGTTTTATGTCGTTTACCCCGGCGTGTATCACAATTGATCCCACTGCCCTGTTCTTGTGCCTCTCAAAGACTGTTGGCGCTCATCTCATAACATCTCGGACACGAGCACCAGGAAAACAAAAGACAAAAGTTTTCTGATTAGTGCAAGAGATATTTAGGTTTCATACGACTGAATCTCTAATCACAAATACATCACTCTGGGTAGAAGGCAAACTGGGGTTGCAGAGAGGGTTGAACCGGTTCTGGGTGGAGATGCTTGCCTGTGCCGATGAAGGTGTTCTAGCCTTTACCCCCCGTCGCTCTGATGATGAGGCATGGGGGTAAACCTCACTTGGCCTTGAAAGTGAGCGGCACAGCGTGGCGTCGATGTTACTGATCCGCGATTTCCTGTGATGATTTCAGATGTCGGGGAGGATTTTTCCAGCAGATGAGCCTTCAAATCCCTCAGGTACCTCGGTCTGGACAGGAGTTTCTGGATCTGGATGTCGAGAGCCTGGAGTTCTTCAATGACGCGGTTCATCTCACTGTTGGCCATTGTCTGCTTCTGCTTTGTGCCCTAGGAAAGAATGAGAGAGAGAGCCAGAGCCAGAGTAATAGGCACGCTAAGCCGGTTCCCTTAGGAATGGTGCCAGGATGTGTGCCCATTCAGAGCAGTCCCAGTTATGACATGCTGCTGTCTTTTCAACAATCAACAAGTACAGGGAGGAGACAGAAAAAGAGCAATGCTATTTCTTATTTATCTTATCTACCGCAATAACTGTATGTGCCAATATAACAATAGGCTCCATAGCCATAACACCTGGCAATAATATGACATTAACGTGAAAGCTGACAATGTTTTATGTAACAATGCTACCTTAACTTAAGATTATAAAATGTCAACAAAAGTTCAGAGGCAATGTCTCTATGACCAAACAGTGAACTTTGTGAGCTGGAATGTCAAAGGTCTCAATCACGAATTGAAGAGAAAAAAAAGTATTTTCTCACCTAAATGATCTAAATGCCAAAACAGTATTTTTACAAGAGATTCAATTAATAAGTAATGACCAGTTTCGGTTGCAAAAAGAGATTGGCTGGATTTTTCACTCCAGCTATACGAAGAAAACTAGGGGTGTGGGAATCTTAATACACAGAACTATTCTGTTTGTAGTATCAGACGTAATATCCGATCCTGATGGGTGATATATCATGGTGATGGCCAATTTATTTAAAACTAAAGTGGTTTTGATAATTATCTATGCACCTAATGCGAATGATAGATATTTCATCCAAAATGTATTAGCATCTATTGCTAATGTGGACTCTCATAAAACTATAATGGCCGAAGAGTTTAATTGTGTTTTAAATCCAGACCTGGATTGGTTTTCAGCTACTGTGGCAATCCAAACCTAAGAGCATATTCCTTCTTCTCACCAGTACACAATTGTTACTCAAGAATTGATCATTTCTTCATAGACAATATTTTTTTGCCCTTTATCAAATCTTGAAAGTAAAATGCTATTGTTATCTCTGACTATGCACATGGACATGGAGCTTAAATCAATATGCCCTACGTACTCATCTCAGAGCTGGTGAGAACTATACAGAATTCATAAACTAGCAAATTGATTATTTTCTAGAGAGAAATGCATCCTCAGAAGTCTCTACAGGAATACTTCAGGAAACACTGAATGCATTTTAAGAGGACAGATTATTTCATATCTTTCTCACAAAAATAAATTGGAAACCAAAAAGGCACTTGAGTAAATCAGCGTAATTACCAGAATAAATCTAGAATTTGCCAGATCTCCAAATAAGGTACTTTATAGGAAAATACAGGTTTTTGCAATTAGAATTTAACCTCTTGACAAAGAAAGAAATGGAATAGCTCATCTTTAAATTGTCACATCGTTATTATGAACATGGAAAGAAAGCTAATAAGATCTTACAGTATTTCATCATATCCACAAGCAGGAAGTTCAAAATGCAATAACAGTAATTGCCAACACAGACAGAGATAAAATCATTGACCATAAAAATATAACCCACACATTTAGAGAGCACTATAAGTCCTTATATTCTACTTAGTTTATAGAAGATAAGACACAATCGAATGAGTTTTTTGATTCATTACAGATAGCACAGCTAGATACTCTTAGCGAGATGGAACTGAATAAACCTCTGACACTCTCAGATGCTATAAACTTACTTCAAAGTGGGAAAACAGGGCTACCCAGTGGAATTAAAAATACATTTTCAAATAAGTTAGCTCCACTATTATTAGTATCATTTATAGAAGCTAGAGACAATAAAATTCAACCTCAAACTTTTTGCCAAGCGTTATTTACCGTCTTTCCTAAGAAATATAACGACTTACTACAATGTGTATCATACAGCCCAATCTCAATCTTGAATAATGATGTTAGAATGTTCTCCAAAGTTCTAGCCAGAAGGATTGAAAAAATGCTTCCTTCTGTAATATCACAAGATCAAACCGGACATATTAAAGGCAGGCAATTAGATTCTATTCTTCAACATTTGTTAAATATAATATGTTCACCCATTAAATCTAACAACCAGAGATCTTATTATCTCTGGATACAGAAAAAGCATTTGGCCCAAACATAGGTGGATGGATCAAACTACTCTATACTTTTCTAGAATTCTCAGTTTGTATTAACAACATTAAGTACTCCAAACTAGAATGTGGTACTCAACAAGGATTCCCCTATCACCAGTACACTTTGCAATCAGAGATAAAGGGGATTATCAGAGAAGGCCTTGAACAGAAAATATCGCTATATTACTATATGCAGATGATATGGTACTGTATATGTCTGACCCACAAAATTACAAGCAATTCCAAGGAACAATGATGATCGGCTGTGGGAACCCCTAACGGGAGCAGCTGAAAGAAGAAGAAGAAGAAGGTGCAGTGAGAGTAACAACGCTAAAGCAGCTATGGTATTTGGAATAATTTGGCCATTCCGTGGACCATTACAGTGGAACCTCGGTTCATGACCATAATTCGTTCCAAAACTCTGGTCATAAACCGATTTGGTCGTGAACCGAAGCAATTTCCCCTATAGGATTGTATGTAAATACAATTAATCCGTTCCAGACCATACGAACTGTATGTAAATATATATTTTTTTAAGTTTTTAAGCACAAATATAGTTAATTAAACCATAGAATGCACAGCATAATAGTAAACTAAATGTAAAAACATTGAATAACACTGAGAAAACCTTGAACAACAGAGAAAACTAACACTGCAATAGTTTGCGCTATAGCGCTACCAACCACTGGCTAAAAACACTTTTCTTTAATGAGTTTTAAGCACAGGGAAGAAAATGAACATTTGAAAAAATCCGTAATTTAATAAACCACCAAGAAAAGTAACATTGCAACAATGCACGCTACGAACCTATCGCTGTAAACAGAAGTGAAAACAAAATCAAGCCCAGTGCATTCTTTAACTGCCTTCCTACCTTATGCGTCCAGCCCCCTCTCTCTCGCGCTGCCTGTGAGTGTGTGTCTCACTCTCTTTCTCACGCTGCCTGTGTGTGCGCGCCTGTCTGTCTCCCGCTGCCTGTGTGTGTGCGTCTCTTTCTCTCTCGCGCTGCCTGTGTGTGTGTGTGTGTCTCTCTCTCTCTCATGCTGCCTCTGTGTGTGTGTGTCTCTCTCTCGCGCTGCCTGTGTGTGTGTGTGTGTGTGTGTGTGTGTGTGTGCGTCTGGCTCTCTCTCGCGATGCCTGTGTGTGTGTGTCTCTCTCGTGTGTGTCTCGCGCTCTCTCGCTCTCTCTCTCTTGCTCGCTGCACAGGAAATGCGCTGGGAGAGACTGAACATGTACAAATCGAAAGGGAAACTGGCTTGTTCGTATACCGAGTGTGTGGTCGTGAACCGAGGCAAAAGTTTGCCGAATTTTTTGGTCGTAAACTGATTTGTACGTGTACCGAGACGTTCGTGAACCGAGGTTTCACTGTATATTGTTACAGGTTAATTACAATCAGATGTCTTAAACTAACAAACAATATGCGGTTGATTTCAGTGTATTTGATAAAGCCGCATCAGGGATGTGGATCTAAAGGAGAAAGGGAAACCACACCGGAACAAAAGCACTGCTTTGACACTGGGTGCTGCCAGTTTGCAAAACTGAGCGGAGAACTTGCGTACACCAAGCATTTAGCTGGCGTGAAAATGTGCATGGCTTTACACCAAGTTTAGGTTTTATACATCGCGATTTGAGTGTGGAAACGAGAGTATGAAACATTTTTGTGCGTAAGCACCGTTTATACATGAGGCCTCTGGACATCAACAGAAATTGACCTGGTCTGCAATATAATTAAAATATTGCAATACTTTCTTATATTCCCTGCTTTGTGTCCTAGTAAATAAATACAAATTATCGTTAATACACTAATAATTCAATTGCCCTTTATTCACTTAGAATGTGGAACCAATACTGGAAGAACTTTAAGACAGAGAAGCTCTTATCTGTTGCATCTCTACATGACAAACACTTTTTCTACACTCTCAAATATCTGCAGTATATAATGTTTGGAAATGTCCGGGATTAAAACAATTAGAGATTTGTACATAGATAATGTCTTTGCATCCTACGAACACTTAAACTTCAAATTTAGCTCCTTGTCAACACAATTTTTCCACAACTTTCAAATTAGAAACTTTGCTAAATGAAACCTGCCCAACTTTCCTAATCTTCCTCTATTTATATTCCAGAAGAAATGTTGATCAGTCTTGAAGACTCAGATAGCATTTCTATAATATATAAAAAACATTTTAAAATCCTTTCCTTTCAAAGATCTCAGGAAATGGTGGGGGAAAAGACCTTTCACTTGATATTTCAGAAAAGGAGTAGAAGACAGCCATGCATAGAATGTACTCTAGTTCCATATGCGCAAAGCATTCAGTCATTCAACTTAAAATCTTTTATTGAATGCATTTATCTCATTTAAAATTGTCCAAAATGTATCCATTTTGGGCAAGATTCAGCCTGTGAACATTGCAATCGAGCTCCAGCCTCACTGGGCCACATGTTTTGGAAGTGCAGCAAATTAAGATTATTTTGGACTAAAATCTTTGAATGCCTATCAGACAGCATTGGTGTCTCATTCACTCCTAACCAATTAACAGCTCTGTTTGTTGTACTCCCAGATGGGCTTAAAGTGGAGAAGGACAAACAAACTGTAATTACCTTTACCACCTTACTAGCCCATAGACTTATCTTGCTCAATTGGAAGAATCCCACCCCACTTCTTTAAAACCAGTGGGTAACTGATGTCCTATACTATTTGAATATTGGATAAAATCAAATTCTCACTTAGAGGATCTGTTCAAATCTTTTTAAAAATATGGCAGGATATAATCAATAACATTTTAGAATAAGCTTTTATATTGGAGATAAGAATACTCTTCCATCCTTACTGCTTTTAAAGATTTGCTCTGGTTGTTGGCTCACCTCTCTTTCTCTTGGGTGGGGGTTGAATTTTGGTTTGTTAAGTTTAATTTGATTGTATAAAATCTTATTTTCTTCAAATTAAAATCAATAAAATATATTAAAGTCAACAAGTATATTTCAATATCATCACCCAGATGGAGCGGTAACAGCACTCGGGACAGTCCCATCTGTAGATCCTTTTAAAGAGCAACAAGGGATTGACCACGTACCTCCACCTCAGCAAGTTGGGTTCGTTGTTGCCCTACCTGGACCTTCAGGGTTTGGATTTCCAAAATATCTTGGGGTTCACTCATGGTGCAATCCCACAATAATCCTGCTAGTCATGCCACTGTAAAGAGACAAAAAGACAAAACAGAGGTCTGGGGCACCTCAAAGGCAAATCCTGTCTATTTTTAAATATGCAAAAGGCGTAAAAGAAAACGCATTTTACAGCACAAATGTTGAGTTATTTTGGACAAGAATTGGACTGCCCAAGATGGCGGCGTTTCCTACTTTGAAGGATTCTTGGAGGAAGAGATGGGTCCAGGTGGTCTGACTGAAGAAGTGACATCACATGTCGAAATATGTCAGTCTTCCTTTCTACAGGGGGATAAAGAGAGAGAGAAAGTTATTGCACAGCACCTCCTCATGTCTCCATGGAGAATTACAATCAAATGTGCTCTCTCTGTAATGTGCCTTTGGTGAAGTCCTCTAATACAGCAAGTGCATCCACGGCTCCTTGATCTTCAGAAATAGCTGTCCATATACTCTACAGAGTGAACATACTATCCTATTTTGTGATTAACAATGCTAGCCTGGGGAGGCAAATGTCATGTCTTAACTAAGTCATGTTTGAAATAAATTGATACAAACTGTGTGTTTCAATCTAAAGTATTTAATATTGTGTGTTTTTTTTTTTTATTTCAATAGAATTAAACAGTCCAATTGCTTGCTCCTAACAGTCTTTCTCCTGTCTTGTATTGATATATTACAACAACAACAACATTTATTTATATAGCACATTTTCATACAAAAAGTAGCTCAAAGTGCTTTACATAATGAAGAAAAGAAGAATAAAAGACAAATAAGAAATTAAAATAAGACAACATTAGTTAACATAGAAAGGAGTAAGGTCCGATGGCCAGGGTGGACAGAAAAAACAAACAAAAAAAAAACTCCAGAAGGCTGGAGAAAAAAATAAAATCTGTAGGGGTTCCAGGCCACGAGACCGCCCAGTCCCCTTTGGGCATTCTACCTAACATAAATGAAATAGTCCTCTTTGTAGTTAGGGTTCTCACGGATATTAATTTCATTCTCATGTTGGTTGTCTTTTTTTTTATCACTATTTTTTACCTGTTTATTTGTTTGTTGTTCCTGTTATGTAAATCTTATAGAATCATGAGTAAGTCTTCAGTCTAGATAAAAAAGTGAGTCAATGGTCGCCTATTGGTCCATATCCAGAAAGAACATTTTCTGCAGAATGTTTTCATTTTGCATAAAAGCATATAATAACATCATAGCGGTACTTTCAGGTTTTATTAATCCTAGGTTGTATGTCAATTTTCGTGTAAGATGAAACCCATGGAATGTAAGATCAAATCTTTTTGTACTATAATAGACTTCTGGATTCACAGGCTATCACTTACGGTATTGTTTCATGTAAGTTCACTTCTGTTTTCATTCTCACTATAGAATTAAGACTTTTATTTGTTTCTTTATTTTTTTTTCTTATGCAGTGGACTGCACTTGAAAATTTCCAATTATCTGTTAATCTGACCTGATGTGAATGCTGGAAAAATGCTTTTTATTTCTTCCATCACCATTGAAAAGATTTCATTAGACGCAGCTGTTGTATTAGTCTTCAACGTTTCTTTTGCCTGACTACGTCTGACTCTTCTATTTCCAGACCCTAAATGCTGATGTTATTCTTACTCCAGGCAGAGGCCTTCTACTTATCTTATCTTATGAAAATACTTGGTTGAAATATCCATTTCATTTATTTGCAATTAGTTGGTCATCTTCAGTGATGTTTGTCTTCTGTATCTTTGATGCTATTTTCTTTTTTAACTACATTTTTTAGGTTTTCTCTTAACCTTTCACATTTTCTGACCAGTAATTGCATTTTCTGGTACTTCTCGTGGTTTTTACTGGGTTGGTCTTTTTTAATCTTCCTCTAGAGGGAGGAATCTTTTTAGACACTGACATTCCTAGAATTTGCAGGGAGGAAGTAATTTTTCAATTTCTCAGATACATCTGAGTCTGTGAGGCTGTTGTTCCATCGTACAAACGTTTGCAATGAAACATAGTCCAACTGAGGGGATCCCAGATGAAACGTCCCATATTGCATCTGCAGCTGCTAACATTACTGAAAACTGTCCTTCTTGTTTTTGGCATTCTCAATTTTACAATCTGTACTTGGCAGCTTATTTGAACACTGACTCCAGTTATCTTATTACAAAAATATTAATTCTTCATGTAATACAACCCTAAAAATTCAATGTATGCCATGACAAACGCCAGTGCAGTACAGTGCAGTGGGGTTCCATTTATCGCTGTTCATTCCTTCTGTTTCCATGTGTTTCTCTCCTTCTACTCTCACTTGCATTGCACTTTCATTGTTGACTCAACCACCGTCTGTGAATGAGCTCCAGTACCTCATCCATAGCTGCCTTGAACTGCTCTGGCCCACCACAATGCTAAAATTGGTTTAAACCGGTTTGAAATTGGATGGATCAATGAGGTTCATGATTAAAAAACATAAAACATAAAATCATTTCCTCTTTTGGGATCATTCACACAGGAAACAAAGGGAACATGTTTAGGTACAGTAGCTGGATCTTTGTCATTTGCTTAATATTTTCAAATGGTCTTCTGTTCCCAGGAGGTTCTGAACGGCACGCTGTTGAAATTACATGCTATTGTATTAAACACCTGTAACACAAACCAGTCCTGTTTTATTTTAATATCTCTAATTTGTTTTTTTTTTATTTAGGTGTACTGTAGCCCAAAGTATTGATGTTTTGTATGCATGAATTAACAGCAATAGGGAGGTAACTGTTTTTTATTTCTTCATTTTCATAAGATAACTTTAATATATTTTTAATCTTAAACCATTTTTTTTGCAGGTACGACCGTATCTGTAAATTTAAGGCAGGTATTAGTTAGTCACTAGCTGAGCTTTTCTTCTGTAACTGTGGCAACAAATCCAGTCAGGAATGATAAGCAAGTTACTTAACCTGCCTGTGCAGCAGTTGTGAAAAATGTGTGTAAACAGTTGTAATCTTGTAAATTGCTCTGAGTGAAGGCACCTGTCAAACAGACAACTGTTAATAATATACAAGAATGAGTTAGTAGAGTGCATCCAGGATCATCTGAAGAGTGAGGCCAGTAATGCAAGATATTTCCATCCATCCATCCATTTTCCAACTCACTGAATCCTAACACATGGTCATGGGGGTCTGCTGGAGCCAATCCCAGCCAACACAGGGCACAAGGCAGGAACCAATCCTGGGCAGGGCGCCAACCCACCGCAGGACACACACACCAAGCAAACACACTGGGGACAATTTAGAATCGCCAATCCACCTAACATGCATGTCTTTGGACTGTTGGAGGAAACCGGAGCAAAGCCACGCAGACACAGGGAGAACATGCAAACTCCACGCAGGGAGGACCCGGGAAGCGAACCCGGGGTCTCCTTACTGTGAGACAGTAGCGCTACCACTGCGCTACCATGCCGCCATGCAAGATATTTACATTTTTCAATTAATTTTATAAATTATTTTTACTATCATTTATTTAGTTTTTGTTTTTGAAATATTAACTCAGCTGAGGCTGTAATGCTTGTACGTGGCGTGGCGGATGGCTGGAGCCCATGCTTGGCTGGAACGCATTTACTATGGAGAGACACGAGAGGGCACACCCTCTGGATTGCATTGGGACCACGGGCTTGGAAACTGGAAGCTCAACCCTGCTGGGGCCTGTGGCCGCCGCCAGAATGTGCCTGGACAGTTTTGGAGTCCTTGACTGTAGCTAGTGACAATAGGAAGTGTGGACAGAAGAGGATCTGTGTGCACCTGGAGTACTTCTGGGTGCCCATACAGCACTTCCACCACACCAGGATGATTGCCGGAGAACACCTGGAGCACTTCCGGGTGCAGTATAAAACAGGCCATCTCACTCCGTTAAAGTAGCCAGAGTCGGGTGGAAGGTGGACAAAGCTTGCTGGGAGGATTGGAGGTGGTAGAAAAGAGAAAGAGAGAGAAAGAAAAAGAAAGAACTGAGAAAGAAAAAAGAAGAAAAAGAAGGACTGAGCTTATTTGTTGGTGATTTGTGCACTGTGTGCTAAAAAAGGCAAAGAAAATGAAGAAAAAGTGTGCTGCTTTTTCACTTGTGTGGCCTGCCTGTCAGTGTCCAGGTTCGGAGAGTGATACGGCCCCCATTATATTTCACAATGGTAATACGATAAAAAAAAAAAATCAATCCCTTCATGTAGGAGAGGCACCTGACAAGTTGGAAAGTTGTATATTTGAGTCAAATCCAGAAAAATGGAGATCAAATGGATCTAATGATTGTAGATCCATGAGCCCCGCTTTATCCAAATCAAACCATAGTCAGGAGTAAGTTAGAAAATAAATTGTATTAAAACAATACTTTAAGTAACAGAATGAGTGTAAAAGGGGAACATCCCGCCAAATAACCCAAACCAAATTACAAAGTGTATGTAGACCTTCTAAAAGCCATTTGCTACAGTTCTAAGCCTAATTATAAAGGGAGGGCATGAGAGGTAATATAACAAAATCATTCAGAAAACTTCAACTTTGTTACTTTCCTTCGGTTTGTATTGTTCTGAAGTAACATCCATCCATCCATTTTCCAACCCGCTCAATCCAAACACAGGGTCACGGGGGTCTGCTGGAGCCAATTCCAGCCAGCACAGGGCACAAGGCAGGAACCAATCCCGGGCAGGGTGCCAACCCACCGCAGGACACACACACACCAAGCACACACTAGGGCCAATTTACAATCGCCAATCCACCTAACCTGCATGTCTTTGGACTGTGGGAGGAAACCGGAGCACCCAGAGGAAACCCACGCAGACACGGGGAGAACATGCAAACTCCACGCAGGGAGGACCCGGGAAGTGAGCCCAGGTCCCCAGACCTCCCAACTGCGAGGCAGCAGCGCTACTCTGAAGTAACACTCCTTTCTATTTCAAAAGCTTGTTCTGCAGCTTTTCTCAGAACTTTAAAACCCATGTTAGAAACACATCTCTTCCTTATTGCCTTTTCATTCTGTCCCTTTCTCTGTCTGATGTACTGTCCTTTTCATTGTTTTGATCGTTTTGACAATTGTGTACTTACAGCATGTTATCTCAGTGGCAGACATAAATGTTAGGGGCCCTGAAGCTTGAAGCAACAAGCAGCAAGGTCTGGCTAACCCAAATTATCTTCTTCAATGCGGTTGTTCCATGAAAGATCAACACAAAAGTTTAACAAAAGTAACCACCACATCTCAAATTTTGATTGAAATTGCTGTACTGGATTATATCACTTGTCAAAGTCACTAGGGTGAATGAAAATGTCCTCTGTCTTGAGTTATGGGGGGAAGACAATTAAAGTCAGTTCAAGGCCCCTCTGAGATTAGGGGCCCTGAATCTTAAGTTTCATGAATTTCTTAGCAGATCAGCTTCTGCATTATCTGGTTCATCATGTGGGACATTTATTGTGACTGACGCTACTGTATAGCAAATTACAAAGAGAAGGGTTGATCAGTACGAGTAGTGTAGACAGTAAGATAGAAAAAATGACTCCCATACTTAATTTTCAAATATTTCTGCAATCCTTAATCATCAAGAGAAAATAGTGACCTCAGCTTGAACATTAGTGACCCCACCAGAAATAAAGTGATGGCAATAAAAAACATGGCTTGATCTGGATTAGCCAGGCCACTGTATTTACTGGGTTAGCATTTGTTGTTGTCTTTTTCTGCCCCACACTGTACTCATCTCATGACTTGTGCATGAAGACTAAAGGTCAAGTGCCTGTGCTAATAAAAATGGATTTTTAAGGGTGATAAATCAATCTTTATTGTGGTAAGTCACTGAAAAAAGGAGGAAACACATTCAAAATGTATCACCTTTTTGAGTACTTACTAAAACTCAGTTATTGCTTTTAAATGTTTTTTTGAATTTAAGTATTGCTTTACAAAAATTACATATTTGGTAAAAATACTATATGTCATATTTAAATCAGATGAGATAACCCTTCCACTATCCATTTAAAAAGAAAAGCAAGTAACATGAATCAATTAGCCAAAGAAACTGAAATATTCAACTGATCAACTAACATTCACATGTCCAATTATTTTAGGATATTGATGGTAAGTCCAGTTGCTGATTTGTAAGAAGATTTAAAAAATTTAGTTTAGGTAAAATTACTTTCCCATTTTTGTTTCTTGAAAGTGAGCTCGGATTCTTCCAGTTGAGCAAGATAAGATTGTGCCAGCACCGCAGTGTAAGTTATCACTGCGTTCATTAAGCAGCAGGGTCCTGTTGAGGCTTACACTAAATGGAGCTGTTATAGCATTATGGATTATGTTTACTTCAGGATTAACTAATAAATAATTAAATAGTTTATTGTAATTAGGCTTGAACAGAAGATACTCCCAAAACATACACTGCAATGAAGCTCACAATTAGGATGTTGTCTTTGATACATTTTGGATAATCTAACTTGAGAAAGATACAGTATGTAATTCTGAGATGTGTTGGGTCATATTTCCAAAAAGGTGAGCAATATTGTATTTTATCAAAGGTTAAAATGTATTCATTATCTAATAATCTAATTTAGGCAAGTTTATTGAAAAGATGCACATACATTGTTGGTATGCAAATATCGAAGGGTCCCAATGACAAATGTATTGTATAAATAAAATATTGTGCACTTTAAAGGTTATAGAATTGCAGTATGTGATTTTCTTGAAAGGGTGCAATTGATAGCAGCTTGTCTGAATTCAAGTGTCTCCATCACAACCGCCAAGTGAGTGCTGAACCAGCAGATTTCTGTTTAATGTGTAGTTAATGGTAGCGGGCCCACAAAACAAAGCATACTGTTATGAGTGACTGCAGTACCTTGTCATCTACATAAAGGCAAGCTTTTTGTTCAAGTGATTTTTTTTGATTCCCCAAACAGCTGGTGCCATAATCTAACACAGGAACATTGGAACTTATATTGTATAAACGGACAAAAGTGTCTGGGCTGGAATGTGATCGTTTAATCCATGAGCATATGTTTTCTCCAAACCCAGAATTGCATATTGAATAAGTAACCCCATTTAGTTTTGTCAGAAGTGTTTTCTGCTTACAAAACGGAGCATGAACTCAGGGAGCTCTGATGCTGCTGTGGTATACAGTACATCACATTGGACAAGATTTGATTGTGACAGTCTGCCTTCAAGAAACCCAGTGTGATCTTGTGTACTTTCTCTATTATGCTTGTGAGAACTTTGGCAACAATCTTAACACAAGTGTTTAGTAAAGAAATTTGTCTATAGGAAGAATTATTTTTCTTTTAAAAATGTTAATTTTGACTAGTGAAATATTTTAAGTAAGAGTTTGGCCTTTTTCACAAAAATGAATTGTAGACATCAAAGGTTTGGGGCAGCCACCCATATATTATGCCCTGGCTGCAAATGGGTAAATAGGTTGTATTGCTCACAGGTCGGAGTCCAAACAGAACTGATTTAGGTATGTGAAAATGGCGGCTTTAAAGGCCAAGATTGGAAGTGACATCGTCGGGACTGGAAGTTATGTTATCATGGGCACCAGAACTGGAAGTGACATCATCGTGGGCGCTGGGAACGGAAGTGATGTCACCGTGGACACCAGAACCAGAAGTGACGTCATCATGGGCACTGGAACCAGTTGAGATTTCCTGGGAGTGGTCTGCAGAGGATCGAGAGAGAAAGTCAGTGCACCTCACCACCCCCTGGTCTGGCATGGAACTATCATTATTCAGGCCCTTTAGCTGCCTCCCATGTGCATGTGTGACACCTTTCTCACTTTATTGAAAACTAGCTGTGCTACCTGTCTAAAATGAATCGAAATCTAAGTAGTCACATAAATCTCAAAGTTAACATTTGCAATACACCCTCTATTGGAATGTATTTTGTAATGTATGTAGTAATGAAATGCATTACTACAGATGTTTGTGATGTGCTATCTGTTCGAAGGACAAATGCAATGCTTATATCTCTGTTATATGTCATTTGGTTGGGATTTGTAAAAGCAGTGTTAATTTTGTGATGCTCCGTCAATTGGAATGACAGGGACATAGCAACCGGACAAACAGACACGTATCCTTTAATGAAGGTGGATAGATATCATTAGGAGAGATCATTTAAAACAGAGGGTGTTTTTTAATGTAAAATATTGTCATATAGCTGTAAAGGTCTTTGGTATTTCTGTTTTAAGAGCACCCAAAGTCTTAAAGAGAATTTGATTTACCCATCTATTCTGTATATGGTACCTATGGCTCTTTCTGTTTTCTTAAAAAAAAATTCTTTACATTTTAATGAGTAAAGCATTGCACAGTATTCCTAAAATGTTACTTATTTCTCTGTTTTCAATTAGTTACAAGTTACAAGTGTGTTGTTGATTTCTGTAATAGCGTTATGAACTCCTTATGTAGTATGTGATAGGCTAATATATTATTTGCCTTTTCTCTGTGTTCATATTAAGAATGACACGGTTTAAGTAATAATTGTGCGGGGGTTATTTCAGTGTGTGAAGGGGTGCCATTAGTTTAAACAGTGTTGGCTTAACAATGCATTCTTACACGTAATATACAATATACACTAAATTAGCAATGGAGAATGTTAGAAGTTAAGACATACATACTGTATTTTATGTACACTAACTGCATAAATACACAGATATGTAATTTGCAAACAAAAGGCTCACTAACTTGTACCAACATTGCATAGAACAGACACTTCTCGTGAGATATAACGCAATTGGAACACACAGTGTCAAAGTTAAAATGGCTATTTCATCATGCAGATTAAGGTAATTGTATGCTGTGAATCAGTTCACCACTGTGCCACAAACCAGTTCTGCAGCCCGAGTTAGATAAGAGCATGGAAGGTGAAGCACACCATTTCGAGGGTTTCCCTGTAATAAGAGCACTATTGGTATCACCACTCACACTCACGTTCCACTATTCACTGTCACATATTTCAGCATCACTGAGACCAAGGCAAGTACTAAAGGCCGTGAGGATATCCTATTTATCCTTTTTCTTTAAAAGTATTGAATCCTGTCAATGTGCTTCCCTTTTCTGTTGGAAAGGCAGCTGCCACTCAAGCATCTAGCCCCACCCATCCTGTGAAGCAGTTACAGAGCTGTCTTATGGGTACTTCAATATTTTTCAAAACCCCAATAATACAGTATGTGTGATTTAGAACACATTAAACGTTTTCAAAAAAGTTATTTTTGACGTTTCCCTACATTTTTGATTTTTAGGCTTTCAGAGAGTCTAGAGGTTTAACTGGAGTCTTTGATTCCTGGGACCCCTTGCATTTTGCACCTCTCGGAATTTTCATATTTATTGTATATCTTGAAGACGTGTATTATTAATTCTGTTGCCATTCTGGTTTGCAATTTGTTTTAATGTATAACATACAAGATCATCTGTCTCCTTAAGAATGGTTTATTTGTGGAGATATGTTAATTTCAGACAAACATATCAATTTGTGTGGAGATAAATTTAATACAGGGAGGCACGGTGGCGCAGTGGTAGCGCTGCTGCCTTGCAGTTAGGAGACCCAGGTTCGCTTCCCGGGTCCTCCCTGTGTGGAGTTTGCATGTTCTCCCCGTGTCTGCGTGGGTTACCTCCGGGCGCTCCGGTTTCCTCCCGCAGTCCAAAGACATGCAGGTTAGGTCGATTGGTGATTCTAAATTGGCCCTAGTGTGTTCTGGGTGTGTTTGTGTGTGTCCTGCGGTGGGTTGGCACCCTGCCTGGGATTGGTTCCTGCCTTGTGCCCTGTGTTGGCTGGGATTGGCTCCAGCAGAACCCCGTGACCCTGTGTTCGGATTCAGCGGGTTGGAAAATGGATGGATGGATAAATTTAATACAATCTTCAAAGATAAACAGCATGGTCAGGGATAACAATGGTGTTATTCTTGCAAGATATCACAGGGGATAACAAATTAATGATAAAAAGGTGGTTGATTTGTGAATAAGTGTAATGCACTAAAGAGAAGAAGGAATAATGTCTTGAATGAGTCTCGAAACCTCCGTTCGTCTGATGATTTAAAGTCCTTTACAAAAGGTAAAACTGTTGAGATAGTTTCAGCTGATGTGGTTGTAGATGAAGGTAATGAATCAATAGCATGGCTTTGTACACAATGTAAATCCCTATACAAGTGTGAACTCATTGGGAATTTAAGAACATTTGTTAAAAATCCCTTATTATCCCAGTTAGTTGCATATACAGTGGATATAAAATGTCTTCATACTTGGTAAAATGGCAGGTTTTTGTGATGCAATGTTAGAACTTTTTCCACATTTATTATGAAATTGAAATCTATGCAAAGAAATTTAAAACAAATCAGAAACCATGTAGGGAAAAAATAAAAATAAAAATGTACCAATTTGTATAAATGTGTGCACCCTGTTATAATTAAGGATGCAGCTTTGTTCAGAATCGACCAATCACATTCAATCTTGTGTTAAATAGCAGTTAGTATGCACTCGCCATGACTTAACGTAGCTCTGATTGCCTTCAGATAAAGTTGAGCTGTTCCTGTAGGATTATCCTGACATCTTCTTGGTTTCATCCTACTGCAAAAACCATAGTCCACAAAGAGATTTCAAAACATAACCGGGATCTCAGTGTTTAAAATTATTAATCAAGAGAGGGGTATAAAAGAATAACCAAGGAGGTAGATATACCATGGAGCACAGTGAGGACAATCATCAACAAGAGAAGAAAATTTGGCACAACAATGGCACTACCAACAACTGAATGTTCCTACATTGATAAGAAGACAATAAGAAAACTGTTCATGGAGGCTGAACAATAACCTCTTACATTCTTCATATGTCTGGGCTATGAGGTAGCGTGCGGAAAAACACCCAAACTCAGTTAGATTTTGCAGCAAGATATGACCAGTCTTCCAAAGTCATGTTCAAAAATACACTATGGTCTGATGAGACTAAGGCTGAAGTTTTTGGTCGTAATTTAAAAGCGTATATAGGTGCAAAAACAACACAGCACATCACGAAATATGAACCAAACCCACAGTGAAACAACATCATGCTTTGGTACTCTCTCCTTCAGCCAGAACTGGGGCTTTAGACAAGGTGGAGGGAAACAGCTCCAAATTTCAGTTGATTATGGAGCAAAACCTTCTGCTACAATGCTGAAGATGAAGAAGAATTTCACCTTTCAGCATGACAACAACCTAAAGCATACATCCAGGTCAATACAGGAGTGGATTCACCAAATGAAGATCCATGTTCTGGAATACCATCCATCCATTCATCCATCCATTATCCACCGCTTATCCGAGGTCGGGTTGTGGGGGCAGCAGCCTAAGCAGGGAAGCCCAGACCTCCCTCTCCCCGACCACCTCCTTCATCTCTTCTGGGAGGACCCAGAGGTGTTCCCAGGCCAGCTGGGAGATATAATCCCTCCAGCTTGTCCTGGGTCTGCCCTGTGGCCTTCTCCCAGTAGGACATGCCCAGAACACCCCCCCTTTCCAGGGGCATCCTGACCAGTTATGCCCAAACCACCTCAAATGCGGAGGAGCAGCGATTCTACTCCAAGTCTCTCCCGCATAACTGAACTCCTCACCCTATCTCTAAGAGGAATGTCCAGCCACCCTCCGGAGAAAACTCATTTCGGCCACTTGTATCCGCGATCTTGCTTTTTCGGTCACTACCCAAAGCTCGTGGCCATATGTGAGGGTTGGAACGTAGATTGACTGGTAAATTGACAGCCTCTCCTTTTGGCTCAGCTCTCTCTTCACCATGACGGACCATTGCAGAGCCCGCATTACTGTGGATGCCGCACCGATCCGTCTGCTGACCTCCTGTTCCATTCTTCCATCACTCGTTAACTCGTGTTCTGGAATGGCCTAGACAAAAGACCAGACCAAAATCTAATTGAAAATCTATGTGGTTTGGGCTGTGCAAATGAGATGAGCTGGAAATCCGATGAATCTAACTTTTCTGAAGAGTGGGAAAATATTATTAAGTCAAGAAGTGCCAAGCTTAGGCAAAGAGACTGAGTGCTGTAATAAAATCAAAATGTGATTCATTGAGGTATTAGCTTGGGTTGTGCACACTTAGACATCCAGGTTTTTGTAAGGCTTTTATTTGTATTTTTTCTCTTAAGCAACTTCTGATTTCTTTTCACCTTGTTTGTATAGGTTGAAATTTCACAATAAAGGTGGAACAAGTTCTGACATGATGTATTTTAGTTTCATTTTAACATGGCAAAAACTGGCAGGAATGGGTAGACTTTATATCCATGGGTGTGTTAGCCAAAAACAGCCTAGCTTCATTCACTTTACCTACAACTGAATTAAAGTCATTCTTTGGCTACAAAATGGAATGATTTAAGAATCAATATTCCAGTTATTGTCATTTCATTACCATAATTTGAAATAAATACCAAAAGAGTATACCTGATTTTTTAATAATTACTAGGGGGCTTTGCTCCCTGCTCGCTTTGCTTGGCAACCCCCACTTCGTGTCTTTGTCGCTCACGTATGTGGATTTCACTTTCACCAAACAACAAATCTTTTAATTCTCACGGATACGCCTCTTCACTGGGAAGAAACACTACTTTTCCCTGATGGCAACACAAATTAGACGATCTACAAGTCTCCGACTTAATGTCTAAATCCAAACAATATATTCAATCTTTTTTCGCTGTTCCTTTATTTCAACGAGTAATAATTTCTGTTTGTTTGCACAAATGCGATCTTTACTATCATTTTTTTGAGACTTTCAAATTTTAGTACTTTCATTATCTCTAACCTGCTCTGCATGTGTATTGCGCCAATGTTTTTGAATTCTTTACAACATTCTACTTTGTCATCTACTCTTTGTCTTTTATTTCCGGCCCCGGGTGTAGTTAAATCTCTTGGCACAAATTCTCGTCTCATGGGACATGAAAGTATCTCTCTGAAAAAGTCACGTCTCATCCCAGGCTAAAAAGTCTCGTCCCATCCCAGGATTTTTTTCTTATAATAGAGAGACATATATATACAGTATTTTTTAATTTTGTGATTGAGACCATTGGCATTTCAAATAATGATATTTCATGAATGATCATAGTTATCCAGACATTTATTTTTACTGATCATTTCCTTAGTAAAACAAAAGCCAAGCAAAATGACACCTTTTATTGGCTAACTAAAAAGATTACAATATGCAAGCTTTCGAGGCAACTCAGGCCCCTTCTTCAGGCAAGATCTTGCCTGAAGAACGGGCCTGAGTTGCCTCAAAAGCTTGCATATTGTAATCTTTTTAGTTAGCCAATAAAAGGTATCATTTTGCTTGACTTTTCTCTACATTCATAATGGCTAACACGGTACAACACCCTAGTACTACTTAGTAAAACACGTATTTGTTGTCCTTTTTTTTTAGTTATGTGCTTTAGATTTCTCTCAGAAAGCCATATTTTGCCTTGTCTACATATAACTGTAAAACGTTTCACAAGCCAAACCCTGTAATCAATGATATCTCAAAATAATTAAGCGAATAATTAGTTTGTAGTATTTCTCTTAGCTATTGTTCATTCTTCAATAAGTAGTACAATTCCTAGACAACATATTTAAATCTCATGCTATATGACTGTGAGGTGCAAGTAGCTGGTGGTCCTCATATGCTAACACCTGAGAGCTATTATGACACATCATTAAATTTTCAGACTAATTGCACATTTTTTAAAAAGACATCCCTGTTTTTTTTCCATATTTATAAAACTCTTAATATTTTGGATGTATGTCTGTGTGTTTGATGATACACTATATAACACATTTCCCAGTGAGTTAGATGTAAGACACTTTACAACAAATATGGTACAAAGCAATTCAGGATAACAAGGTGACACGTACTGGCTGTGTACTTGTGTCCTACTTGGTAGGAATTAATTAATCAAAAGCTTATGTCATTGCCGCCCAGTTCTCATAAGAGTACAATGATAAATCAGAGCAAGCATTTACAGATAAAAAATACACAAATCCTAGTAGACTGTGGCTTCCTGCACCTGCCACTTTCTATAACACACAGTGACTTCTAGGTCTTGTGCTCCAGTGCCTCCTGAATACTTTTGATTTAGCGCATTTTGCTTGCACAGACAAACCAATATGATTTCGTATATTGAAAGCTGAACAAAATAAAAAGGGAATGTGGATTCATGGACGACTAATTTATGCCCCTTTTGCCACACTAATAAAACACTACACTGAGGATAGTACATATTATCCAATAATGAGAATAGATGATGTGTAGCGCAAAGCTCGGCCTGACAAGGATACAGTGTTATTTCAGAAAGCAATTCTACTTTGTATTTATTGCCAGGGCTATTATGTTGAAATATTACAGAAGTAAAAGCTCTTAAAAAATGGAATACTCCAGTAATGCATCATTCATAATGTGCTGCCGTGCGATCAATCCTCATAAAACCTTCTCTGTGTGTGTAGTTTAGCTGTCGCAGTGTGCAAAATTTACTGCAGCCGCAGATCAATGCTTCCTTTTGTCGCTGGTGTTTATGCATTTCTTCCTGGGAAGCAAAAGGAGGAAAACCTGCCTTGTAATTTTTACATTATGTCAATGGCAGTTTGTAGGAGATCTTCATCATCTGCTGATATAATTCTACAAATAAGAGATCTTTTCAGAAGATGTTTTCACGCCTATTACTTCCGTTTCACGCTCATTAATGCCTCTGGAAAGCAATAGATGACTGCTCTCAAGGTCAGACACTTTTGTAGCAATAACACGGAGCTCTTTCATCATGTGGTTCTGTCAGACTGAACTTGCTGCTACCTGGACACATAAGAAGAAGACACTTTGTGGACTAGACAGCCAGAAGATCTTGCCAGAAGACTTGAACAATCTCTTACTTTAGGGGAATGCAAGATTTATACTGTTTTAAGCAGTGTGAAGGATGGGCAATTTTCTTTTTCTTATCTTTTCTTTTTTTTGTTATTCATTAAAAAATTTTAAACTTCTATTAAAAAAAGATTTTTACACAAAATGATTAGATAGATAGATAGATAGATAGATAGATAGATAGATAGATAGATAGATAGATAGATAGATAGATAGATAGATAGATAGATAGATAGATAGATAGATAGATAGATAGATAGATAGATACTTTATTAATCCCAAGGGGAAATTCACAAGTAAATGAATTCTGTTCTCACAGTAAATGAAACTGACACCATTGCTTGGTTCAAATATACTGTTCAAGCATTGGCAACAAAAAAAAAAAAAAAAAAAAAAAAATATATATATATATATATATATATATATATATATATATATATATATATATATATATATATTTATGCTCATGGGAGATAGCTTAAGGGCTTTGCTGATGATGATTGCCCACCAGACTAGGGGCGTACTAATTCCTTCTCTTTACCTCCAACTGCAGAATGGAAGATTGATAGCTACACCATCTCTGATGTCACTTCTGTGTCCATCCACCTGGACCCTCCCATTCCTGCCACTTGAACTCATATCCCAGAAATCTGCCATCTTGATTCATCTCCTATACAGGACTCTGGTCTGAAAAGACTTCTCCACATTTACTGTGTGTTTCTTTGTTTTCTCATTTAATTATATGGGGTTCCCAGGGTGGTACCCCAACTCTTTACCTTGGTTGGTGTCTAAAGTATATTTATATATTGTGGCCACTAGGGGGGCATATCAGCACCACAACCCCCCAGACACAATTGCACCACTACAGTCCCAGTTCAATGAAAGTGTTTTTAATTTACAAAATACCATCCACACAACTCAGCAATACAGTACAACTCTTTCTTTTCTTTTTCTATAGCTCCACACCACACTCCAACTCTTCCTAAGTTGAGTGAAGGGCTTACTTTTAACTCCAGACCTGAGAGTACTTCCCGATGCAGGACCCCAAATGGGCTTTGTGCCATCAGTATCCAACAGCTCCCCCTGGTGGCTGTCACAGAACCTGGCAATGCAGGCCCCAGGGACAACAACTCCCATGCTGCCCTGTGGGCATCCATACTGCAGCTTGCCAGATGGAATGCTGCCATCCAGTGTACGGGGGAACGTTCTGCCCATAGCACACAGTCACCCACTATCCCAATGTTCCAGGCACCCTAGCCCAATCAAAGTGTCCATCTGAGATTACGGGGACTCCAAACCCGGTGTAGCTGCTCCATTAGCATCTTCCTGTGCCCAAGTCCAGACACTGGAAGGGAGCATCACCACTCCACAGCTGTCCTACGTGTCCCATTGCCTCCCAGCCAGGTAGGGGAGCAGATTACATCCCAGCAAAGACACCAGCTGGTCCCTTAAACTGCCTCCTTTCCAGCTGAGCCTAGGGGACGTAGTGGCCAGTCCTGTAAATGGTTTTATCTGTCCAACCAGTCCTGGATGCTGGCCTGGGGTCCCAGGCTTCTGTCAACAGAAAAAACAGTCAGACTTAAAATTTGTGTTCATCACCACAATTGTTGGGAATGCCAACTCCGTGTGGGAAAGCAATGGGAACCCAATATCCATATGGCATCCTGTAGTGCCAACGAAGGGACACTGTTTCCACTTTTGTCCTGTCTTGTCATACTTGAAACACTGTACCTCTTTTGCCGGGTGCTTTCTCCACCTTGGTATGCAGCCAAAGTGATGGCAGAGGGAGGTGCACTTTGAAACACATAACCTCCGTTGTCCTTCTGGACTGGTCTCTTCTGCCTTGTTGGGCAGGTCTAGCCATTTCGACCAGCTGCGTGGATTCGTTTGTGGTGGTGTAACTGTCTGCAACCCCCAATGGACAAGAGAGGGACCCTTCACCATTTGTACACTCCTTGAGATCCCTAAAGGCAGTGCTGAATCTGTAGGAATCAGGGCCAGTTGGTCACACACCAAATAAAGGATGAGCCAAAATGAAGAACCACATTTCTCAAGGTCATTGCCCAAGGTAGAGGGAGCTGAGTGGGGTGGGGTGGGCATTCTTTGATAGGCGATCCCTTGTAGTTTTCAGTTAGTAACATGCCTTGTTCTGGTGTACACCGTGCTTTTGCTATTGAAGCGTTCTTCAAAAACAACAAATCCATCAACACTGCACAATGAGCCTTCCATACACACTTCAGCATTCCTCCTAATGGTGACGTCCCAAATCGGAAAAGAATTCTTCAGTGGGTGGCTAAATTTAGACAGACGGGTACAACATTGAACAGAAAATCTCCAGGCTGTCCTCGGACTGTACGAACGGATAAAAAGATCCAAGCTCTAAGGGCATCAATTTTGCAGTCTCTTAGACGCTTCTTTCTTAGGCATTTCCAAAACATTTTTGAGGAGGATTTTGCATGAGGACCTTAATTTCCATCCAAACAAAATGATGGTAGTGCAGGAACTCACTGAGAAAGACTGGGAGAGCCATAGACAGTTTGCGCGAACATTCTACAAACCGTTCATTGAGATGCCATTGTCATGTGCAGCGACAAAGCACATTTCCATTTGAATGGTTTTGTAAATAAGAAAAACTTTCGCTATTGGGCTGAAACCAACCCTCTTGAACTTCATCAGAGACCTCTGCACAGTGAGTGTGTTACAGTTTGGTGTGCTGTTGCAGAATTCGGCCCTTACTATTTTGAGGAGGGGGGAGCAATGGTCTCCGTCATTTCAGACCGTTACATTGAAATGCTAGAGAACTTTTTGTGGCCCCAACTGGAAGAAATGGATGTGGTGGACACCTGGTTTCAACAGGGTGGAGCAACAGCTCATACGGCGTGGAGATCCATTTAAGTTTTGTGGGAGATGTTTCCGGGGAAGCTGATCTCCCTGCATAGAGATTTTGGTTGGCCTTCAAGTTTGCCTGATCTCGCTCCTTGTGATTTCTTCTTGTGGGGCTATCTTAAGTTGAAGGTATACACGCGCTGACCTCGAAACCTTGAAGCCTTCAAGGACGCTATTTGCCACGAAATCAGTGATATTTCCCTTGAAAGGGCCGAATGAGTCATGCAAAGTTCAGAAATCATCTTGAAGAGCGTATCGCTAATGATGGCCACCACCTTGAAGACATCATTTTAAAAACATGGTGAACAAAATCTATTTTGTATACCCTTTCATGTGTCGTAATGAAATTTATTTAATCTAGTAGCGTTTTTGTAGAATAAACGTTTGAAATGTAGTACTTTTTTATGGCTCACCCTGTATATATATCTATATATATTTATATATATATATATATATATATATATATATATATATATATATATATATATATATATATATATATATATATATATATATGGTAGCAAAGGTCTGTGATAAGGTTTGCATGTTTGTAGCTAGAATAATCAAAATAGTGCAGAAGTCTACATAGCATGTGATTAATGCCCAGCCGTGTGCGTGGGGCAGACATCAAAACACTCACCACACGTATACAGGAACATTGCAATGCAGTCAGAAGAATGGATCCACAGTCTCTGATTTACACACATACAAGTTTGACTGGACGCTCATTTAAATGGGACTCACCAACACTGATGGGCAAGTTCATCAGTGTTGGTGATAAGTAAGTTCTTAAGTAGAGACTCCTATAGAATATTGTGAGACATATTCTTCATTGTCTATTTAAGTATATCTATGTGTGAATGAGAGATGGTTCTAAGTAGAATATTGTGGGGTGACTGACAATAAGGCTTTCACCTGAAACTTTGCCTGCAGGATCCCTATGTGTATGCGTACATGTATGTGTGATAATCTTAAGGTACAAGAAACAACCAACCTAGTAATGCATTTGGAAGTCCTATAAAACCCATGATAATACAATCTTCCAACAGGATAAAGACTTAAAATACAAGGCTAAAAGCCACAAAAATGGGTAAAAAAATCATTGTACTATTCTGAAGTGGCCTTCTGTGAGCCATGATTTGAATCCCATCAAACATATATAGGTACAACTGAAAAATGCAGTCTGGAGAAGGCACCCTTCAAGTCTGAAATGGCTGCGACAGGTGGCTCAGGAAGAGTTGGGCCCCTGCCAACAAGTGTAAAAGTCTCATTGAGGGCAACAGGAACTGCTTGTTTTCAATGATTGCCTCTAAAGGTTGTGAAACATGAAGGGTCCACTCATTGTTATCAATGCCATTTTCATTTGTGTTATTATTTGAAATATTCTGTTCGAAAACTCAAATGCAAAGTTTGCTAACTACAGAATAAACAATAGTGGATGCCAATTATTTTCGTCAGTTAAGTTATTTCAGAGACAATTATGGGTTCTTCAGTTTTTGTGGAGGGGTACCAAGAAATTTGTCCATGTACTTTTATGTACTTATTTTTTTTTTTTTTTGCAATTGTCATTCTTTCTTTTACTACTTTGAGCTACACCTCCTGTATGAAAATGTGCTATACAGGAAGATATAAATGTTGACAGTGTGCACCTCCTTGACAGTCACAGACAATATGACCTGCAGACTCGTTTAGATATTACTGAATGCATCAAATCCTATGAATAAAAGCATTTCAGCATGACTCTGATAATCTATTCTTAGCACTGGTACATTCTCCAACATATTCAGCTGATCGCTCAGATGCTAGTTTCCTGACCAACACGTTATGGTACGAATAGACTAATTGCCCTTTTAAGATGACGCGGCACTCAATGTGAAAGCTGGGGTGTAGATGCCAGCTGCTCCAATTAATTGGCAATCATAACCAATGCTTCTCTTATATGGCATAATTGGAAAATGTGACTGGCAGAGTTCAACAAACTAAAATCTGAGTGGGGAAGAACGGTATTCATGGTCCCCTAATTAACATCATTTTTGGATTCAAACATCTATGTGTGATTTATTTTTTATTAATTTATCTAGAGCCTTTCATAATGCAAGGCTCTCTACCGCAATATTCCATAGACACACTAATACAGCAGTGCTTTAATTACCCACAGTGAAAGTTAGAAATTGCACAATTAAATGAGAGTACTCATGCAGTTATCTTCCTTGCTGTTTAGAGATAACAATTCATATTTGTGAGAAATCAATGGCAACCTCGGTCTCTAGTATTAATAGAAAAATTCTAATTATAGCTACACTGCCTTGATATGCTGAAGCAGTCGGAGTTTCAAATGTGCAATTAAAAGACTTTAAACCAGAAGTATCACCAACAAAAAATGTTTCTTTAAGCAAACAGATTATCATGAACCTTCCTTAAAATATAATTTTCTTAAGAAAGAAAAAAAAAAGTAAAACTGAAGACACTAGAATATTGGGATCAAATCCTGTCCAAGTCAGTGTCCCTGTGGAGTACGCGGATTTGCTGTGTGGGTTTTCCTCTCACCTGCTATAGGTAAATTGTAAACTCTACATTAACCCTGTGTGAGTGTTTATGGATATGAGGCCTGATCCAATTTACGCTGATAGACAGTTTATAATATTTGAGCCCTCAAATCCCTGAATTCCATATGACCAGGTTCTAAAATGAACGTCCTGAAGTAAACATTTAAATATTCTTCTTAGTGGTTTGAATAGCTTCAGTTAATCGATTAACGGACGCAGGGCAGTGTCAAGGTGTGACTGAAATCCCAGGGGGCACTGATGGCAGGGGCAGTGTAGGGCAGAGGTTATGGAATTCTTGTGTGGAGTAGTGTTGGCAAGAAATGGCATTGGGGTAATGAAATAGTTACCTAACAGGCCTGTGCTACTTTTTATCAGTACCTATAACTAATCTTACTATTGTGTGCCTCAGTATCATCCTTGTCATTGTGATAACCAAAAGTGTCCTGTTCTTCTTCTTCACCCCAGTTTTTACAATAAACCTTTAAGCGCCACATTTGCATCCTATTTTTGTCTCTTCTCTCTTTTCTTGCACACATTAGTTATTAGTAATTGTTTCTTCTTGTGTACCATTCTTCTCACAAGCAAACTTTATTTTTTCTCCAAACTAGTTACACCACATTCTACAACAACATTCAGCTTGCAACTAATTAGTACAAGACAGACTTACCCTCAGTTCTGAATAATGCGTTGGCTCTCCCACTGATTTTAAATTTCATACTGAGTCAAAAAAATTACAGTTTTGTGTTATCTATTTATTTTTTTATGCATGTGTAAAGAACATTTGAAGACTGCAAACAGTTAGAGGGGAGAACAGTGTGGCCAATGTGGGGTATACCAAAAAATGGGCCCTTGAGACGATTCTGGATGGATTTATGAGAGGAATGTTGCACAAACACCTTACGAAACTGAAAGTTTGGTTTTAATGTGTGTGTTGGTGCCACAGTCCCTAACAGCTTGAACCCGTTGATAACGAAACTGAATATAAGCAGGACAAATGAGGACACATACACAGTCACCCAGTGTTGGTGTAAAGTGCTTAAGGAGCCTCGCTCCTTTGACTCCCACTGCCATTCCTCAGCCTTATGCAGCTGCTCTCTTGAGCAACAGGTCACTTTGGCTACACTCTGGCTGAGGACTGATCGTTTATGTTAGGTAGCATGCCAAGAGGGGGCTGGGTGGTCTTGTGGCCTGGAACCCCTGCAGGTTTTATTTTTTATTTCTCCAGCCGTCTGGAGTTTTTTTTGTTTTTTCTGTCCTCCCTGGCCATCGGACCATACTTTTATTTTATGTTAATTAGTGTTCCCTTATGTTAATTCTGATTTATTTTGTCTTTTTTCTCTTTCTTCATCACGTAAAGCACTTTGAGCTGCATTATTTGTATGAAAATGTGCTATATAAATAAATGTTGTTGTTGTTGTTGAAGACGCTCAGCTGGAGTGACCCACTTCAGCTCCTTTGAGTGCCAGTGATATGCTTCTCTTCTGGGTTTTCTACCCGGCTGCCTGCCTCTGCCCTACTGCACGTTGGCATTTCCTGATACTGCTGTCTCCGTCACCCTTCCTTTCATTTAACTTCCGTCTACCTTGCTGTCTCATGTTCCTCTCACATTACTCACACAAGCTCCCCTTTGATCTCTTTATGGGTGCAACATCTTAGTTACAATCCACGGGAAGTCAGTGAGGCAACTGGAACTAATCGCGCTCTCACATGCAAACGAGATCAGAGCTGACCATTAGGGCACTGAAGGAATGGCTGCTGAAAACGGGGCTGTGCAAGCACTAGTAATGTCTTAGCTATGTTTGTAAAGCAATTTAATGGTATCTTGATAAAGAGAAAGGTATCAATTTCTATAAAAACATGAACATTTATGGGTGTGTCCCGACTTTTGAGTGGTAGTACTGTACATATATATACATGTATGTATTAGGTACACTTTGCTAGTGCTGAGGTTGGATCCCCATTTGCCTTCAGAACGTCCGTAATTCTTTGTGGCATAGAGTCAACAAGGTGCTGAAAACATTCCTCAGGGATTTTGGTCCGTATTGACACGATAGCATCATGTAGTTGCTGCAGATTTGTCGGCTACACATCTATGATGAAAATCTCCTGTTCCACCAGGTGCCCTATAGAATTGAGATCTGGTAACCATGGAGGCCATTTCAGTACAATGAACTCATTGTCATGTTCAAGAAACCAGTTGGAGATGATTTGAGCTCTGTTATATGGCGCGTTATCCCGCAGGAAGTAGGCATCAGAAGATGTGTACACTGCGGTCATAAAGGGATGGACATTGTTAGCAACACTATTTAGGTAGGCTGTGGCTTTTAAACAATACTCAGTTGGTACTAAGGATCCCAAAGTGTGTCAAGAAAATATTTTCCACACCATTACACCACCACCACCAGCCTGAACCATTTACACAAGACAGGATGGATCCATGCCTTCATGTTATTGATGCCAAATTCTGACCCTACCATCTGAATGTCGCAGCAGAAATCGAGACTCATCATAAAAGGCAATGTTTTTCCAATTTTCTTTTGTCCAGTTTTGGTGAGCCCATGTGAATTGTAGCCTCAGTTGCTTGTTCTTAGCTGGCAGGAGTGGTATCAGGTGTGGTCTCCTGCTGCTGTAGCCCATCTGATTCAAGGTTCAATGTGATGCTCTTCTGCATACCTCAGTTGTAATGAATGGTTATTTGAGTTACTGTTGCCTTTCTATCAGCTCGGACCAGTCTGTTCATTCTCCTCTGACCACTGGCATCAACAATGTGATTTTTGCCCAGACAAGTATACCACTCACTGGATATTTTCCCTTTTTTGGACCATTCTTGTAAACACTAGAGATGAAAATCCCAATAGATTAGTAGATTCTAGAATACAGCCCGTCCAGCACCAACAACCATGCCATGTTAAAGTCACTTACATCACATTTCTACCCCATTCTGGTGCTCGGTTTGAACTTCAGTGGGTTGTTCTGACAATGTCTACATGCTGATATGCATTGAGTTGCTGCCGTGTGATTGGCTGATGAAATTTTTGCATTAAGAAGCAGTTGAACAGGTTGAACCTCTGTTCACAAGATATGCCTTACTTCCCTCTTTCTTTGTGCTTTCTGTTGCTTTTCTTTGTTGGACATTTCAGACCCATTGTGGACAATGTGACGCACAGATGTGCGGTGCATGATTTACTATCTTATGCCAGCCACTTGCCTTTCTTCATCAGACATTCCTGCCCTTTTATGGACACACATTACTCCTGGGAACAAGCATGGATTCTGGACAGACAGATGTCTTAACACTTTATATATTGTGAGATATGGCCGGCCATTCATCCCGGCCAATACCCCCAGGCCGCTAGATGGAGTCCTCCTTGCAACGTGGAAATGCCCCGAATTCCAGCAGGGCATCATGGACTATGGAGTTTTAATACACAGCCCTGCTGGATAACGTTGGGACCGCCAGGGGTCGCTGCAGGGAGGTCCAGAGATTTATATTTTCCATATAGCCTGGAAGTATTTCCAACTCACGGAAACGGAAGAAATGATATACTTCCGGGCTGAAGAAAAAGAGAAGTTTTTGCCTGACCCGGAAGTGATAGAAAGTCACATGGACTGAGGGACAAACACTTCCGGGTCATGGACTATAAAAGGACCATGGGAAATCCCAGACATTGAGCTGAGCTGGGTGGAAGGGTGGCAACGCGTTTGGGAGAGGAGGATTGGTTATTGATTTATTATTGTATTGAGTATTGATTATATGAATAATGTGGATTGGAGGGTGCTTATGCACATTATTATTACAAAAAAAATAATAATTGTAATTTTACCTGGTGTTTGGAGTGGTACCTGAGGGTTCAAGGGAGCTCTAGCGCCCCCTACTGTTACAATATATATATAAGATGGGTTCAGATGTAAATAATCAACGTAGACCTCTGTGTTAATGTTTGCAGTGCTCCATCTATAGAAATGTATTTTCTAATGTATGTAGTAATAACATGCATTGCTTTTGTCATTTCAACAGATGACGCACCACAAACATCAGTAGTAATACAGACATTAGCACTGCTTTTATTAATTCTATTGTGATTGGCATATAACAGAGACATAGCAGCCTGCTGGACACACAAACACTTGTCCTATTAAGGTGGATACATATACATTGTCGTGAAAAGAAAACGACTCCAGTCGCATAAAGTTTTGGGGAATTGCCCTGTATGATGTCCAAAGGACAGGTCAAATTATTTTAAACGAAACGTTCAAAAATAAACATTTGACAAAATGATCAGGGATAGACCAGGCTTATTTATACAAAACACAAAATGGCTAGAGGAAATGGAAGTATAGGATGTGACGTCATCACAGGGGGACCGGAAGCAGAAGTGGCGAAACTGCCATTTTGAGTGCTGGCATTGGTTACTTGTTTATTTTTCTTCTTTGCGGCTGAGAAGAGAGAGAGAGAAGTGTTAGTACCCTTCAGTAACCCTTCGTCCCGTGACCTTTTTCTTACCTTAGGGTTTGCTGACTGCCTCCGAATCGCGTGTGTGTGACAGCATACAGTATATAATTATCGGATCATTCAGAACAGGAAAATGTATCTGATATCACATTTAAGTATAATGCACGAACAATCAGTTAACACCAAAGCCTGATTTAAATCATACTGTACGTGGTTTGGCAGCCCCTCTGTGTAAGTGAGTGTGGTTGAGCACATGCATGTGCCCTGAGACAGAATGGCACCTGTCTGGTTGCTGCCTTTTGTTCTGCGCTGCTGGGCCAGGATCAATTCCCCCACAGCACAGAACACATAAATGTGCTTACTTTGGTAGAATTTAAAAGAAGTTTTATTAAAGTGAGCAGTAACTCGCATTGTGCTTTTTGCTTTGAACATCCTGAATAGACCTAATACTGTAGCACAACTACACCTTTAAGAAATAGAATATCTTCAGGTCATTATTTTGTTAGATGTTGTGTATTTTTAAAATAACCAATGTAAAAATAATAATGTAATAAATATGTCTACCTACAGTAATAATGATTACCATAAATTTATTTTCAAAAGCTGGTTAAGTGCTACACGAAATGGACAGGCATCCCGACCAGGAGAGAGGAAGGTTCCTTACCCAGATGGGAGGCTCCTAGAGGACAGACAGACATCCCAGCCAAGGGAGTAAAAGGTGCCAGACCTGAAAAGGACTTCTTGGGAGGAGAGACAGACATCCTGACCAGCAAAAAAGATCCCTTACCCAGGTGGGAAACCCGAGGCAGATGTACGGGCGTCCAGACCAGACATATTTCTACGACCTTCCTTGGCTGGGAACAAAGGAAAGACAAGGAAGAACTGTCTGTGGAGGTTGTTTATTTCTCCCCAGTCACTAGATGGCAATAGCCTTAGATACCGGTGCCCATTCGGGAACCAGCAGGGAATGCCAGGAACTGCAGTCCGGCAGCGCAGCCCTGCTGGGATCCATGGGTGCTGCAAGGGAGATACGTATACTCCCTGCTATTTGGAAATTTCCATTTGACCAGGAAGTGCTTCCAAAGGGCAACAGCCCTGGCACCGGAAGTACTCCCGATCTCTCAATAAAAGGGAACACAATCCCTTGTCCAGGTAAGTCGCAGCTGAGAGGAAGATGAGCAACACTCATCTGGAGAAATGTAGCGCGGTGGAGAGAGGAGAGCAGATTTGGAGGAGAGATAATTGTCTGTGGTGCTTTTTGTGAGGTATTGTGTAATAAAACATCATTTATTTGAACCCAGGACTGTTTTGGCACATTTGTGTTGGCGTATGAGGCTGTCTGGTGCCTCCTCGCCTTCGCAGCTGTTATTGCAATTAAAGCATCAAACGAGTCAGAAATTATCCAATGAGAGGAACACTTCCTCAAGCACCGAGCCAAGTAACCTAACATACGTATCCCTGGGATGTTAGAGAAAACTGGAGAACCCTCTACAGTGGTGAGCACGACATGGAGACCCCACACAGATAGTAACCAAGCCAGCAACTAAACCCTCCTTACTGGAGCTGTAGGGCAGTTGTGCCATCCACTGAGCTACTGAATCACATACTACTGCAAATCATAATGTTCAGGATGGACTGTTGAAAAAAGTCCCCTTTATAATAAAGAGCTCATGCACTTGTGGCCAGTTTTTCAACATAATAAGCCAAGTATTACTGACACCCTGAAAGTGTGCTCTCTCCTCTGAGACAAGTGCTGCGTTGGTCTGAAAGATATTATAAGAATTTCCAAGCAGCCACCATACTGGTTGATATGGAAAGTGCCTATTGCACCTGGTAGAGTGCCCTGGTCTCGATCAACCAGTTATTTTATATAAAGCCTTTCACAGGGGGTCACATCACAAGAGGCTTTACAAATGAAAATTCAGGGTAAAGCAACAGAAGCAGGTAGATTACAAGAGAACGAGAATATTAAAACATGGATACAGAGAACAGTGAAGCCTGGGATATACTGAAATAAAATGAATGTGCAAAGAAGTTTATTAACAGGGACATAGGATATCAGAATCAGTATTAATAGACTGAAAATAGTACATTTTGAAAGAAGTTCTGGAACAGTCCTCCTATAACGCAAGAAAAAAAGTGAATTTGCAGATTGTAAAAAGGCACTATATATGCGCCTGACCCGACACAGATTCACTTCCACGTGTCCCCCAGCCACAACACAGTCCCAAAAGCACAAATACACCGAAGTAAAACACTCTTCCTCTGCACCACCACTCCTCCCAGGCAACCTCCTCCACCCAACTCTGGCCACTGAGTGGTGGTTGCTGGCCCCTTTTAAAACCCACCTGGAAGTGCTCCAGGTGCTTGATCACCTGTTTCCGGATGGGTGGCGCAGAAGATTCATCCAGCCAGGCTCAGGGCCCCATGCAGCCCCCCCTGGCGGCCACCCCAGATGCCAACAGGGCTGTGGAGAACTCCATCTCCCATGGAGCCCTATGGGAAGCTGAGGTACTACCGTCAGCCAGGAGGGCTGCCACCAAGCATCCCGGGGGAGGTATTGAGCAGCCCATGGTTGCTCACCCAGAACATGGGACCCGGCCATCCGCCACAAGATACATTTTGAGAGTTATGACCTATAGACCGTAGTTGTGCTTATAAAATTGTTAGGGGTGACATGTTCTCAGGACATTTGGAGCAAAATTACAAATTGAAACTTATAGGTGTGAATTATGAAGAAATGGCTGAAAATTACTGTGTATGACCAAGAAGGAATGAGGTGGAGGATGGAGGTCTTTGTTCACATTGTGTGGGTTGCCAGTGATAGGATGGCATCTGTACTGGACATTTTCAACTTGACTTTATTTTAGCAGTCATTATGGTGTATTTAACAAGCTTTAACGAGGCAAAAAAGTGACACAGTTTAAGGTTGTATGAGGTCAAGTAATTTAATTGTGGCTTTGACTATAATGTGATATCAAAAATAACAGTGGTTTTGGCAGCTCTCCAGTGGCAAACTCAATTAACAAGCCGAGACGAATGTTAAATCTTACTGGCAATTAACTCAAAAAAATGAAACAGATTAACTGTTAAAAGCTGTTATTGCACGTTTAATTTTTTTTTCTTGTATTACAATGATATTGTAAGCAGGGTGGTCTAATAGTAGTACCTCATAGCTCCAAACACTTATTTTGAACCCTGGCTGGATTCACCGTTTATGTGGAGATTGGACATTTTGCCAGTTTTCAAGGTTTGATTTCTTCAGGTATGCCAGTCTCCTCTCAGTTCATGAGGTTAACTAGATTGTCAATTCTATGCTGGTCTGGTATGAATGAATGTGAGTGTGCCCTGATGGGCCTACATGCTGTCCTAGATTGGTTTGTGCCCCTGCTAATTATGTAATTGAATGAGCAGGTAAGGAAAATGGGATAAAGAATGAATACTGGAAATAGAAATGGTGTGTTTACTGCAGTTGAGCCACATTGTGTGATTGAGATGGGTGTCTGGTTGTATTTCAGTGGTATACACTGTAACCCTTCTTCAAAAATATAAATGATTAAGGCTTACTCTGCAGCAGGCATCATGTGGAGAGCTCTTTTCATTACAGCTGATTGTGTGCATAGTTATATGTTAAATTAAGGTTAACTAGCATGACAGGTGACATCTCTCTGTCTCACTTCACTAAAATAGTTACTGCAGGATTTTGATTCCTGCCACTTTCCATGCTGAATGTACATTAATGACTTAATAAATGTGCTTCTCAATTCTTCTGGTGACCTTTACAAAAACAGTGACATACACACAGAGCTTTGGACTGATAGCTAGGTGAGATTCGCTCTTTACTTTACTTTTCAGTATTTATTGTAACTCCAGCTAAAACAAAATATTTAAGTGGACATTGAAGTTAAAAACTCTAAGTTACTTCAAAAAGCAAAAGAAGGTTTTCCTTAATTTATTTTCATGAAAAAGGACATCCAAATGCGCATGTTTTTTCCTTAAATGCACAATAATAGGGCTCTTTACATAAGAAATTATATTACAATACACTGCCAAAATGATAACTTAAATAAAACAAAAGTTGTAATGTATGGAAAGATATGATCTCAGGGACAAGATGCAGGAAGAACACTACTATGGTGAAAAAGAGATGAAGGGAGTCTTCAGTCAATTTTAAACTTATTATCAGAACCAGGGGCAGAGTTACAGAACATAAGAGCCACAAAGTAAAACAGAGCCTGGGGACAGCAAGACCACAAACATCAGGAGATCGTGGTGTCTTATAAGCTAATTTTCAGATTAAGCAGCCCTAGCTAGTATTCGTGGGTCTTTCTGTAGGGAGAATTTTTATTTAATAGTAGAATTTTTTTTAGGGATGATGCAGAATTTGATTGGAAGCCTGTGTAGTAGAGCCAGTAAGGGTGCAATGTGCTAATATTGTCCATCCATCTCAGTATTCTGGCAACTTCATTTTGAAGTTTTTCCACTCTGCTAATATTTTGTGAAAAAATATTTTGACAAAGGAATTACAGTAGTAGGCACGAGTAGTGGTGAATGCGTAGTAATAAGGAAGTTATAAGATTGTTCCACACATTTCCCCTTTAAAAGCCCCAATGAACGTGAAATTTAATGCACGTGCATGTGTTTACAGCCCCACCTTGACTCCTTCCAGAATTTCAGATATTCTATATGCAAATCAATATAAATAGCCCCTTCCCTTCAGTGCTTTGTTAAAAGACAATGGCAAAAGCACATGGAAAGAAGAAGAATTTCAGCTAAATATTCGTTTGGCTAAAGCAGTGGTATAAGCAACAAAAGGAAGTCGATCAAGTGATACAGTGTGGCAGAGACACTCGAAAGTTCATGTTCAGAAAGTTGCACAGTCCCCGAAATAAAAAAGTGGTCAGATATCAAAGTCGACGTGAAAATGCAAGTTACAGCCCACCATTTTTTTATTCTGTTTCAGACAATATTACAAACTCTGACCCCCCTTGCTGAGGACACAAATGATAATGCTGCTGTACAGAGCACATCTTCGGGTTCTGGCTGCACACACACCTCTGCCTCAGAAACCACTGGGTGACCATTTGGCCGTGTGCTGACAGACACTATTCTGGAGTCACATAATGCAATAGTGTATGCTATGAGAGATGTGGCCAATGAACTAAGGGCTGTACTATGTGAAATTGACCACAAATTAAATGAATTGGTTAAAAAATAAATGCTACATCTGATTACCTGTTTTTACATTCTGCTAATTACATTCAAACAAAGTTGCAATGCTGTCTGATTTGGCTGATCATTTGGTGGGTCAGGGTCAGGTTCATCATACCGCATCTCTTCAGGTATGGGCAAGCCATGATTGTGTGCCACATTATGCAGCACATTACATGCTTGCATAATGCGACACACTTTCTGTGCACAAGAGAGCAGCACATTAACTCTTTTAGGGCGGATGTCGACTTTTGTCGACAGGAGGGGTTGAAGGCGAATGTCGACAAAAGTCGACATCCAGGGATAAAGGGCGACAATCAGCTGTTAATGGCGACAAATCTCACTGTCACGTCACAGGCATTCCCTCTGTGCTTGGAGGAATGCTAGACTCGTTGACTCGGCAAATAAACATTGCGTGTGTGTGAGTTGCGAAATGTAAACAATGGCAAGATGGCACCGACATGTGAAAAGGCAGCGAAGCAAGTGCAGAAAAGAAAACACTTGGCAGACGTTGTTTTGCGCATTACCGCGGAGTCGGACTCTTGATTTTTCAGAATCGGACTTTATTGGCAGTGATCAGGAGATCGAGCAAGAGAGTTAGAAGCAGGCATCAGCTGATCAGACACCAGCCGATGCCGCGCGAGCGGATCTGCTGCCAGTTGAGTGCCTTCGCGCAGCCGATGCATGTACAGCAAGGTTCGCATGGGATAAATACACATACATTGATCCGTTGAGAGCCGATATGGCTACCGGAGTTTACAAGACGGCATGGCTTGTTTTTGGACACGACAGATCACCAGCTACTGTACTTCAGGCTGCTCTCTCCTGATGCTGCTTTTCAGCTACTGTCAGACGAGACAAACAGGTAGGCAGAGATTTTTTTTGAATCACGGGCTGCCTTTGCATCGCATTCTCGTTATTCAAAGTGGAAACCCACAACGAAAGACGAGATGAAGCGCGCTGTGGCATTACAAATAGAGATGGGACAGAACTGGTGAGATAACTTCAGGGAGCATTGGTCCAAACGTGTTTTGTCCCCGGGTGGCTTAGGTACGTGCTGCTGCAAAGTTTTATTCACTTCTGTAATAAACAGAAGCAAATCCCATGGGGTGAGCCAGGCTATAATGCCATACATAAAGTTCATAAAGTTTCAGAAGATGAAAAGAGGTGACAATACGGTTTTCATGCAGGCAGAAAACTTGGTGGCAGTGGCATGGCACGATGGCAAATGGGTGACTTGTCTCTCTACAGTACACACTAACAATATATGTGAGAAAATGCAGCAACAGACAATTGAAAAATAGGCATCAAAACAACACATAGAGAATTCAGGCTCATACAACATGCAAGACAGTAACATTTGTCAAAAGTAAATATTGTTGATTTGATATGTTAAACAATTGCTTTGTGTTCTTTTTTAAAAAATATTAGTTTTTGGAAAAATATTCAGCCCTGGGAGAAAAGAAACAAAAAAAAAATTAGCCCTAAAAGAGTTAATAGTGTGGAAATGCTTTCTATTTATATAAGCAAATTAATTCTCTGAAGGCGCCTTTATCAACGCCAAGCACCACAATGGATAGATCCTCTGCTCTTTACATGGCTCTTTGAGGTGACTCGCTATCTTTAAAAGGACTGCTTTCCTTTTGCCATACTAGTTAGAAAAAAAGTGCATGCAACAATGCAGAGTTGCTGTTTTTATAGTCGTTCCCTGCTTTAGATGATTTAATTCCAGATCATTTTTTGGTGGTTCATTCCTGACTGATGTACTGTAACTTGTCCAATGCTGTTGCAAAAGCAATGTGCATGCCACTGACCGCTAACATTACATTTTGCATTGCACTTTGATGTTTCCCAGTTCAACCACAGTGTAAGGAAATCTCATATATCTGGTTGACAAGCAGATAATACCATCCAATACAGTTGACTTAACATGACTGAGCAATGTTTATGAAATACTTGATCGGTCAGCAAGTTCCCGTGGTAAAGTTACTGTGGCTAAAAACCCAAGAATGGACTGAACTTCCAAAGGAGCAGGTGGAGAACAATTCCTCAAAGCCTGCCTTTTTAAAGCAGGTACCAGTTCAGGACATAGCTCCAAAAGGATAGCTCTTGGAAATAGAAATCAACTTAGAAGCCAGTCATCATCACCATAAATGCACAATCTCTTCTAATTCTTTCCTTACTTCTAACAATGCTAAATCAGCTATGGTATTTGGAAAATTTTGGCCATTCTGTGCAACATTATATTGTTACAGTATGATTACAATCAAGTAAATTAAATTTGCAAATGATATGCAATTAATTTCAGTGTATTTGATAAATTCCATATCATGGATGCTCTGAAATGATTGAACAGACATGGTGGGGGTGGTCACCCGTATACTTTAATCAGGCTGAGAAAATTAAAGATTGGTTAAAAATGACATGTCTCAACAGACTTAATAAAATGACAACAATAGAGAAACATGACTGCTTTAAAGCCAAGCAGGGGAAGTGATTAGTGATACTAGATTTGGATTTGGATAAAAAACACAGTCAAACATAGTGTGAATTTCTTTCTCAAATTTCTGGTTTCTAAATTATTGGTTTTCCCTCTGACTTTGCTATCTGATTAATGATTAGGCTTTGGTGCAAAAGGTTTTGTCATCTTGTTTTCAGCTTGATTCTGGTTTTGACTACATCTCATATCCTGCCTTTGGGCAGAATAAATAAGAATTTCACCCCATCAACTTAAATGAAGCTCTGAATGTCTCAATTCTTAGCCTGAAATATACTGCATTCGTGTCAGGGTAAACACTACCACCCTGAACTGAGAGGAGGCACTGTAGCTAACTATTCTTTCTCTTCTATCTAAGAAAATGCTCAGTGAGGGCATGTGGTTCTGTCCTTGGCACCCAGAGGAGGCCCCGCCTCTTCTGGGGCCTCATGTATAAATGGTGCGTACGTACAAAAATGTTGCGTACGCCCATTTCCACGCTCCCATTGCGATGTATAAAAACTAAATTTAGTGTAAAGCCATGCACATTTTCACGGTAGCTCAATCCCTTGTGTATGCAAGTTCTCCGCTCAGTTTTGCAAACTGGCGGCACCCAGCATCAAAGCAGTGTTTGTCCCTGTCCCTGTGTGATTTCCCTTTATTTTATAGATTCACATCCCTGACGTGGCTTTATCAAATAACCAGAAATTAAGGCATCTGATTGTAATCAACCTGTAACCATATAATGGTGCACCGAATGGCCAAACTATTCCAAATACCATAGCCACTTTAGCGTTGTTACTATCAGTGCACCGCTCGGAGGATTTTAACTCACTGTATCCGAATGTGGAACCACAGCTCTACAGCAGCTGATTGGAAAGAGGATTATCGAGGTACAGCTTCTAGCACACACTGCCTCAGCCATGCACACAATCTATCTGAACTTCTCCCATTCGGCAAACGCTTCAGAGCCTTTCCTGTACAGACCTCATGGTTCAGAAACAGTTTCATCGAGCTCTAAACGCACTCAATCAGTCCATTAAATGCTCCTGGTAGAACTGTCTGTACATATAAGTACAATTACCTCACTGTAAACTTGCGATACAGTTATAATGCACAACCTGAGCCACTTATGCTTTCATATTGTATATTTTTCACTGTTTTTTATCCCATTATTATTATTATTATTGTTGTTATTTTACCATTTTATATGAAAATAAGTTTATGGAGGATTTGCATATTGAATCTTGTTAGCTTTAGATTTAGATTTCCAGGCGCCACCTTCATGGGGCTCTTGATATCATGTTTAAGATGAAATGCAGTAAAGTATATATATTGCATTATACAGATACATACATTAACTTCATTTAAATAATGTATATTGTTAATGATTAAATATGCGAGGACTCTGTGGTGCAGCGTCAGCAATGAGCTGACGCCCCATTCACGGATTGTTCCTGTCTCGCGCTGTATGCTTGCTGGGGCCAGTGCAACCCTGGATGGATAGATGAATGGAATAATTAAACATGTACTACGAAGATATTTCAATGTTCCTTAAAAGTTTTGAAGAATCAGGGTTCTAAGCTTACAGATGGCTTGACATTTATTAAGGAGCTGATTGTGCGGCGATTGGTTATTTGGAGAAAGAAAAGAAAGGACAGGATTCGGGGGTTAGTACGTTTCAAAGAGACAGTACTGCTGCAATAAATAATTTTATTGAGGGTTGCGAACATCGCAGCAATCATCTTGTGGGAGGCAGGAACAATCTTTGGAAGGGGCGCCACCTTGTCGCTACCACTGCATCAATGTGCCTCAATGTTTTATACATGCTTTAATTTTTGTCACCATGAAAATGATATCAAGTATACATCTTAGTATTTAAATTGTTCAGAGAGCTGTAACATCATGAATGCAAAGTATTCTGTGTCCTGTCGGCATAAGAGAAAGCCCATTTAAGAAGCACGCACTGACTCACACATGTAAGAGTACATAGATAAAACATAGAATATGAAGCATTTAACATGCTATTTTAGTTACGATGGGATTTGAGAAACTATTAAATTAAACGATTTTAAGCTGAATTTTATGACATTCTACTTTAATGACAAAATAAACTACGTGATTAAAGTGGAAATTTCGAGATTAAAGTTGACATTTGGACTTTGTGTCCCTATTTTGTTTTTCTTTCCTCTGTACCCTAATATGCTTCCATATGACACTCAGACGGTAGGCTACGACACGCCTTTTCATGGCAAATTTGATATCTGACAACTTCTTATGTATTTCAGGCACTGTGCGAATTTCTGAACTTGAACTTTCAAGTTTCTCTGCCACTCTATCACTCGATCAGCTTCCTTTTGTTGTTTATATCACTGCTTAAACCAGCAAGTAGTATGTTTTTCCTTGCCTCTACTTGGTATTCGCTGAAATTCTTCTGTTTCCCTGTGCTTTTGCCATTGTCTTTTCACAGAATGCAAAACATAAGAGGCTATTTATATTGATTTGCTTATTCAAAGATGCATAATTCTGGGAATTCTTGAATCTAGTCAATCTTGATGTAAATACCAAATCATTAAGAAAAAGTCAAGGTTTCAAGCCTAAGCAGCCTTTACAAAACTGAACCTTTCCTTAATTCTTTTGTTTTTTCTATTCATTGTGTTACCGAAACTAAAGAGACTAAGCTGTTGCCAAATTTGTTTATAATTGTTCTTAAATTAAGCTTTAATACTTGTATTTCCTTTGGGATAGTTTGTGCTAAGCTACTTTAGGTTTTTTTTTGTGGTCATCTAAACATTTGGACCACAATTCATGGCACCGACTTTTATAGCAGCAGTACACTGACATCACACTTCTCACAATCGTCAGCTATTGTGGGTTGCAGTGAGCAGTTTGCCATCACTAACATGGCTGCAGCATAATATAATAGTGACAACAATAAGAAAATTGAAACAAAGCAAATAAGAATATTTTATGATGAAAATCTATAAAACAAACACAACAAATAACAATAATAATTCCAGAAATGAAATTTTGAAAAATCAGAGAGTTCTCTATCTAAATTCTGCCAATAATAGCATATATTATACAAAACAAAGGAATGCCTCAGAATTCCCCTGGAAGAGCTAGTAGAAGTGGCAGAGGAGAGGGAAGTCTGGGCATCTCTACTCAAACTGCTGCCCCCGTGACCCGATCTCAGATAAGTGGAAGTGGATGGATGGATGGATGGATGGATTATACAAAACAAAAGGTTTTCAATGAGATCCTCATAATACGGATGCTGGTTCAAAAGTTGCCTACCACTCACTGTTTGACACTGAGCAACTCACTTGGCCTTCTACACTCCATCTGAAAAGTGTGTGCAACTGTGATGTGTCCTGATTTTATAACTTGCCTTTCATATTGGAATTTGCAAAGCATACAGTTGCATTTGTTTATTCTTTTTTCATTTTATTGAATTCAATTAAACTTTGCTTACAAAAGATCTAATAGAACCATCAAGAAAGTAAAGCAAACAATAAGATTGGAAAGTCTGTGTGTAGACTCCACTTGTCCTTGAATGATACCATAATTAAAAACTGGAATTAAGTGAGAGAATCAAGTTCTAAAGGTACTGTAAGTAAAGGTCCTCATTCAGCAGTCATTTCAATGTCTTTTCATTTTTATATTTATTAACACTGGCTAATTTTTAAAAATTTAACTTATATTACTCTTTATGGTGTTCCAGAGATATTATAAAGAGGACCAACTGGGGATCAGCATTTTAGTTTCAATGAAGGGTGAGCTCCTGCTTCAGAGAGCATATATTCTGTACTTTTGCTTCTCTTTTGTTAGCTGCCAATAAACTGCACGGTAATAAAAAGTATAAACACACAGTATTAGGAAATGTAATGTTGCTAAAGAACAGAAATGAATCAATGCTAGAATCACAGCATAAACTGAGATCATAGTCCAAAGGTGAAGTAAGAATGTGAGATCAAGGATATTAGACAGGCACATACACAGAAAGGTTTTTGTTCTGTTATCTAAATCACAGACAAATGGTGATGCATTGAGCTTGTATTTAAACCCAAGACCGGCTCTTTCAAATAGGTGAACTAGGCGGTCACCAGGGGTGTCAAAGTTTTTGGTGGGTGGCATTTTGTTAACTGTTATAGATGCAGCAGTTCGCACTGGTAAGGGGTGGCACCCAGCCCCTAATTTCCCCTGATGCTTCACCACCCCCGAACTTTTCAATTTGACATCCATTTATGGCTCGTGTGAATTGTCAAGGAGGAACCTCCACTTCTGCTCTGCTCTTCGATATAACTTCCATGTCCGACTCATCCGAAACCCCAAAGGGCAAAATTCAACCTCCAGCTTTGCAATCTGCAATAATATGTGAAGCAATTCCCTACGAGACTCTGTAGTTTAGGTGCAGCATTTTCACGTTGGCCTAGGGCAGCAAGAAAGCTAGAGCCGGCTCTGTTTAAACTGTCACAGAGATGATGTAACCACTCCCATGGCACGTCAGAAAGAAGTCTAGGCTATAAAACCCATAACATGGCGATGACCATGGCGTCACAGAACATAATGATAAATAAAAATAAAAGATTAAGCAAACTCTATACTTCACAAAAAACTCAAGTCAGACTGGAAACATTCTATAAAGCTAGAAAAGCAATGTTTCCAGACCCAAGCATTGAGGTAAGGCTGGTTAATATTGTACAATAGATGTACATATTTTACAAGTCTAGGGACATTGTTTTGGGAGGTGTGCTCTGATGAATTTTAGAAATGAATCAGGAGTAGAAAAAGACAAAGGGGTAAAAACACACAAGGACTGAGGCAAACAAGAGATCAATACACAAAGGATTGATCTATGAACCAAATACCAAAATCCAATAAGAAAAGCGTGAGCAAAATCTGAAAATAGAACAACACCTAACACTAAAATCTTCATGGAAATGCCTTTTGGTTTTCTGTACCACTGATGAGGGTTACAAAGCAATACATTGTTCCAAAACAAAGATGTTTTGTTGAAGCATTTCGCCATCTTTATAACCACAAAGTTCATGAGCCTCCCCTCTTTTCACAGTCCAGAATGCTAACCTTCCTTCATTTCTAGAGCCTACCAATGTTCTTCTCTGTTCTTCTTTAATTCCTTGTCTATTTGATTCAGCTCTTCTCTGTTTGTTGGTCTTTTATGCATTGTGCTTCTGGTTAAGAGCTTAATGGTTGTCCCCTTTTATATACACAGGAGCCTACCCTGTACACTACAACAACATCAAACCTGCTGAGCGCTATGGCAGAGATGCTGGGGATGTAATGCGGAAACACTGATGATCCACTGCTTGCTAAGTTTATAAATGAAATCATGGCAAAGTCATGTAGCATGACAAGGTGTAAGGAGCATAGCATATAGATTTTATTGCAACATTCTAAAGGTGGCCAGGCAAATTGGCTAGTTTAAACTGTTCCCGAGTGAGTGTAGCTCAGCATGTGAATAGGCCCTGGAATCGACTGCCACTCCATCCAAGGCCTTGAGTCTGATGAGAAAGTTATGTACAGAAAAGCAATTATACATAACATGTTGGTGTCCTTTTGAAGTACTTCTTATATAAATAGCCACTAACAGCCTGAGTTAGATGCATGGATCAATAAATACATATCTGATTCTACTGGGTTAATTTTGAATAAAGCTTACAATTTCATATTCTTCAGATATTTCTCTGTAATATGTTGTTTTTTGATTTGATTAAAAAGAAAACATAGGGCCTATAGCTATTGAACATTTGTTGCAAGTGTGATGGGAGCTAAAGATAATGTATGCTATAGTTCAGTTCAGGCTTTATAATCATTTTAATTAAGTATAGAGGTTTTGAAACAGAAAATAATGTGAACTTATATTTATTGGGTGCATTAATACTTGTACCATTGCTAATTCCTTTGGGTAACTACATCCAGTTACTGTAGAAGACATTTTCATTTGTTGTTAAGTTGGATTGAATGTGATTTGGAGTGTAAAATCTTTAATTAAAACGTCATACAGCTTATATTAAGTTTTACTTTTTGCACAAATGAATCAGGATGAACTGAATTTACAAGAATTTAAATTTAACTACAGAGGCAATTAACACTGAAAGCATCCTTTCTTGTACACTCTTCCTATACTGCACTAGTAACTTACTATCTAACTTTTGTGCCTCTGTTTCAGTCCATTTATAACTTAACTAGACAAAGAGCCCGTTTCGACAACGTAAGATGAAACGGGCACGAGTGGAATAGTAATAAGTATAAGCACCACAAACCTGATATAGGTGTATTGAATGAATGCGTAATTAGGCCTGGAGCTGTAGTCGAAATCGCCTTTCAGGCCTCTAGAGCTTTAATCGAAGTTGCCTTTATCTTTGAATTTTTGCGGCCGTAAATCCGTCGCCTGCCGCGATGTTGGTCGAAGTCGCCTTTCTCTTTGAATTTTTGTGGCCGTAAATCCACCGCCTGCCGTGATGTCGGTCTCGTAAGGTTTTTCAGGCAGTTGCGCAGAAGGCAACTGCGCATTCGGCTTCGGACATGCGCAGAAGGCGACGTGCGCAGAAGGCGACTGCGCATTCGGCTTCGGACAGACGTGAGTGAGTGAGTGAGTGAGTGAGTGAGTGAGTGAGTGAGTGAGTGAGTGAGTGAGTGAGTGAGTGAGTGAGTGAGTGAGTGAGTGAGTGAGTGAGTGAGTGAGTGAGTGAGTGAGGAGACTGGCGAATTATATATAAGATGGTAGACAATCACAACAACAACAATTTATTTCTTGTATAGCCCAAAATTATCCGCAGAGTGCCACAATGGGCGTGAACAGGCCCTGTTTTTTGACACCCCCCTAAGCCTTAACTCCCTAAGAAGACAAGAAAAATTGGAAGAATTTTTGGAAAGGCAATTCTGAGAGAGACCCCTTTCCAGATACTGTAGGTTGGGTGTGCAATGGGTGCCAAAAAAGGGGTAAATACAATAGGGGATAGAAGGAACAAAAAACAATAAGAGTGCCACAGAATCCAAAAGGCTTATGACTTGAGCGTGGAATAAAAGGTATGAATGCCACAGGATTAGTTTAAAGATTGGGAAAGGAAACCAATATGCAGGTCCATAAAATGATCAAAGATTTTGAGCAGAGTCAATAAAAGACAGCCAACCTATCACGTTTGTGCAACATTACAAGTCCTAAAGCACCACATGAAATTTTAAAACACCATATATACTCTTGAAACCTGATAAATCGATCATAAAATCAGACCCTGACTTATACGCCCGTTAAAAATGCGACGCTTAATTTTTTTTTCTTACATCTCCTTGCCTCCTCCAATCTCACATCAGTTTCTTAGACACATTGAATTTTGTTGCAGCAGTGCAGTTATCAATTTCTTTCGCTACTTCAACAACGTTTAATTTAAAACCAGCTTCATATTTTCTTCTGATCGAATGCTCCATCGTAGTTAACGGATGCTGTTACTATAAAGGTGTATGAGGGTGTGAGATACAAAACACACAAATCAGTGCAAACATTGCTTCATGAAAAGTTTGGGTATTACCATGTGTTCATGTAGGCAGAATAGAGAGAGAGAGAGGTTAGGAGCACACGCTGATACAGCACATTGCCATACTCACATAGAAAAAAAAGGCAGTGTGCTCCGTGGTTACTCTGTCAGGTGAGTGTTAGCATATCATAATCCTTTGGACTAATAGTGTGAGTTTTCTGCAATCGACTTATACAACCGACATTATAAAATACCAGAAATTATACTGAAAAATCAAGTCACGACTTATCTGCGGGAAAACTTATCCGCGAGTATATATGGTAAAAATGGTGACGTGAGAGATTGAGACACAACATCATCTAATCTGGATGTCAGAAAATCCAACTGAAATCAAAAAGCCACCCAGGACAGTATTCACCCTCGACAATGCTGATTTTCAGTTAACTTTTCAAAGACCATATCCTGACTTTTTCTATGTTTTATTTTCTATTATACTTTTGTTCTGTTGGTCTTATTATACTTTAATAAATGCCACATTGCTTTAACTTTTCTATACTTTGCCTTTATATCTTGAGTGACTGAAGGAAGTATTAGGACACTTAGTGTGACGATTGCTGCTTTTTTGCCAACAGGATTAACCATGCTGACATTTCACAAATCAAGTCAAAGAACAAATGCAGTAGAAGTATGACATTGTTTGGTTGGTAAGTGGTGCATAACCAAGAAATTGTTGAGCCTTTGTGGGTTGTGTGGACAACCATATGTATGTCTGAGCTGGTGATAGTGAGGCCCTATGTAGAGTACTAAGAGTGACAGACATTTGCCATCACTCTTATATGTATTTTTGTGGAATATTGCAGGGTGACCGGGTATTTAGCATCACTTTATGTGTGTATATCTGTGTGTATGTATGTGGGAGTAGACCAACCTAGTAAATGGACTTGGTAAAATTCACAAACACCACGATATTACAGCATGAACCTCAGCAATAATGAGTGCAGCCACTTTGGACAGAGCACTATACAGTAAGTCATCTTGACAAATTTGGGCAGACTGTGATCAACAGTCCGAGTAAACCTAAGGATCAAACTACCAACCTAACTCAAACTTATCTTTTAATAAATAAACATTTAAATGGCATCGAATTATTTTTCAGTGTGTTGTTATTTTTTCAGGAATAACTCTCTTTTTAAGATCTTTATAATATGTAGCAGATGGTCCAGCAAAACCCAGTGATACACGGGTCTCAAGAATGACAGCTGAAGTATTTCTGCCACTTAGTGTTCGCTCAAGAAGCACGCTCAATGGCCTCCAGGCGTCTTTCAGCTGCAGAAAAGCGAATTAACAGCAAAGAGTGCTGACAACTCACATTCTGTTTTTTGTCCATGCATTAAAGACAGAGCCAAATGAGGCAGCAATTAAAACATTTCCGAGGTCTAATTCTTTTATTTGAAAAGTGCTCTTATTAATTATTCATTAATCTGCCACAAGCCAAGTACAACTGGGTACATAAAATGTATGTGTGTCTACTTTTTACATCAGCAACTTTGTATCTAATCAAATTATTCCTAAGGGACCTGTGTTTATTATCTTGAAAAAAGGCTGTTACTCATTGCACGGCATTCGTAGTGCTAATTTATTTTCACACAGCAGAAGCTAATCTACAGCATACTTATTGCTAAAAAAAACACCTTTTCATTATTCATTATCATTTTCTTTTTTCCAATAAATTGAATAAATACATTTTCCTTTGGATAACAAATATAGAGTAGCGTAGACTGGCAAGCATGACTAACATGAAGGGCTTTGCATGTGAAAAAGACCAGAGCCACACTTTGCTTGTCAAGGACTCGTTTTTATTATGTTACCAACATTCAACTATATTAGGCAGCAGAATCAGTTTAGTATATTTAATAGTTCCCTGTGATTTTCTTTGTGATTGATATTTTCGGTTCACATTGAAAAATATTACATTAATATAAAATAATAACATACAGTATGGGCATAATGAATTCAAAGAAATTAACACCTTTTAAAGGACAAGTTTGGAAGTGGTGTATACACACATGCACAAACAACCACACTCCATCACCTGAAATAGGGAGATGATCAAAGATCATTTATCAATCTGGAATGAAAGCTGTTTGCGCTGAGTGCCATTTTCAGATTGTGACCACTAGGGGTTCTTAGTTAACCAAAAGACACCATTAGTAGCACTGAAATACAACCATGCTGATTATGCCAACTGTGATTACATCACGGATGAGCCAGTCAAGCAGCTTAGCATCATTTCATAGAGTTTTGATAAGACCATTTAAAGAACAAGAAGACTCAATAAGAAGGTTTGGGGCACCCATGAGGAAGCCCCATATAATTGTATTTCAAAAATAAACAAAACATGAATCAAAAGAATGAAAGTAACATCTTTTCAGACAGGAGTCTGATGTTGAACTGATTTAAAGATGGCAGACCTTCCAATTATGGAAGAGGCGAGTCCAAGTGGACCGACACCAGAAGTGACGTTGGTGGTGGAAAAGCCATTAATCTTCTGGTCTGCAGAGGAAGGAAAACAGAAGGCGTTATCACACAGCACCAACCACTGGAGAGGTGGAGGAATACCATCACCAGAGCTCTTAAACTGTCTCCTAAGTGCATCCATGTGACAGGAACCCCCAGCCCAGACCACAATGGGTCTGGAAGCCTAAACCGTGCAGTCATGAATATAAGAAAAAACATCAGTGTTGGCAGGGAGAGTACCTCAGCAATACAGTATGGCTAAAAGTCCAAGAACCATCTGGTGACATGCAGATTTGAATCTTTATGAAGCATCAACCCTGTAGCAGCGGAGAAATCCCATTACCAGAGTCCTTAAACTCTCTGACATCAACAAAGCTCAGACCTTCCTATTCATCCATTCCTTCATTTCAGAATCCCAGTACATTAAAGTTTCATTGTAAGTATAAGGTGCAGTCTCGTATACAAATGCAATTGACCAATTTATCACACATCTCACAGCAAATCTTAACATGGCACACTTCATTTCTAAACATAATACACATTATTGTTTTTTAAAGTATGTCTGTTTGAATCAAAACAACAGCAGTGACTGTGCAATTGTGCTGTATTCTGTAAGTATTTACAAACAGCTATTTCCAATGTGATAGCACCCCACATACAGCAAAAATCTGAAAAATCATTTCTGTTTGTATGTACCAGACGTATGACTTCAGAGTTACCTTCGGCATTCACACCTAGAGGGCATATTGCCATTCCGTTTACTTCATTGACACCATAACATTGAGTACAGTGAAGATTATCTTGCAGTATTTAATACTTGGTGACTGCCAAAGGAGCAAACCATCAAATCATTTTCAGGTGAGATTTCTTCCAGCAGTATGATGCCCAGGATTTTGTTTCAGTGCCAGCAGACATGCAGCTCTACCCAATGCTGGTGCAAAGTTCAGACTACTGTAATATTTTAATTCTGTTTAAAACAATTGTCATACAAATTAGCCAGAGACATCAAAAAAATGTTTGGGACAGCCGCCCGTATATTATGCCCTGGCTGCAAATGAGTAAATGGTTGAGTTGTTTATGTAACAGAGTCCAAAGCAGAACTGACTGTAGGATGAGCACATGGTGGCTTTAAAGTCTGAGATAGGAAGTGACACCATTAGGACCGGAACCGGAAGTGACATCATCGCTGATACTAGTATTGGGAGTGATGTTATCATAGGCGCCAGAAGTGAGTGGGATTTCCCGTGTATGGTCTGCAGAAGATTGAGAGAGAAAATCAGTGCAGCTCGCCCCCTCCTGGTCTGGCGTGGTATTACTATTATTCAGGCCCTTTAGCTGCCTCACAATCGCATGTGTGTGACACGGTGATGAATTATCGCTATAAGTGATGCAAGTGTTGCAAAAGCTACCTTCTCTTCCAAAGACATACCACACCAAACCCTGTCAGACATTTAACACTACTCTGTGTTCTGAGTAAAACATGAAATGCCGTCACAGTTGTGTGCACCCCACATATCTCAGATGACGTCCTGTGGTGTCTATTGTCTTCCTTTATGACAACTGAGCATCACTACTTTATGAGATCATCATCTTCTACTCTCATGGATTTAACCAGCCTATATAAAAAGCGACATCTTCCATTGATGGATGGAGAATGTAAGTTCAACAAAACGTCACACCCCAGCTGAAGGAATTTCAGGGTGTGGTGAGCATGCACCTTGGATCCATCCACAAAGGAAGAGGAGTCAGGAAGACATGACCCACTGGCAGGTGACACCAGGGCACACTCAGAACATGCAGTAGGAATTGTATGTCTCTAATGGTTTGCACATTGTTGGAAATCTCCTTGAAGTAACGTTGAAATTGTTGTTAAGGGTGGCCTAGCCCTGCATATAGGCCGTCCAACCTGCAGGGAAAAACTTGGGGATTGGTGGGAGAACTGGCATTCCAGTCACCATATAAAACCTCACACTGTTCCATTCCATCTGAACTAGAATGGTGCTGAGGTGTCACCCGTTGCATGGCTGCAATCAAGTCCTAATCTGGGATCTTGAGTTGACTTGTCATGTGGTGGGTGCAGCAATGTGCTGTATCAGTGCTTGCTCTTAACCCCTGGTGGCCTAAAGTTTTAAGAAGACAGTTGAAAAGCAAAGGCAAGCTGGAGCAATGTTTTCAAAAATTGGGAAAAGGAATCATCCCTGGGTAACAAGCCTATAGACTGAACAATCATTGCAAATTATACTTTGGAGGCTCCAGCCACTGCAGACCAGAACTGAATGTGATAAACAATGGATGGATGAAAAGTATTTGCCCCACAATGGGGATATTCCGCCTATTAGACCAATAATCCCTTCAAAAATGCTTCATGTATAGTACAACATGTTAAGATGTTTTTATCATAAAACAAGATGAGGGACTTAAACTGAAATATGATCAATATAGTTGCGCTTCTAGGATTTCCAGAGTTGTAGGCTTTATTAAACAGACTATATAGCAGTTACTCCTTAAAAAGTTGAGACAAGAAAGTAAGTGAGTCAAAGGGTTTTCCATCACTCACTCATGTCTGTCCTGATTTCTCAGGGTAAGGAACCACTGAGAGGTAAACCCTTAGGGACCCCTTTATGGTACACCTTTAGATGTATGAGGGTAGAGTTCTGCTCCCTTCAAGCACTGCAAGTGTTCTGCCAGGCTTTGGTAAGGAACTCCTATAATAAGATATTCGGGTCGGCTGAACATGTTCATGACGTGATTGTGTCAGGCAGCCCCCTTGGCTTTTGGACATCACTTAAAGGAGAACAGAGCAGTAAATTGAAGCACTTAGAATTCTCCACCCTTTCATTTTGGAATCCATTGTGCTACCAGCTGTAGCCCCTGAAGAGGGGCAGCACTATAGTTGAAATTAAAATTTTATTAAAGTAAAAAAATATACTTAATTTAATGATGATGTACTGCCTCCACATACTGTATACAGTAGGTTTCTGATTTGCCTCGCTCCAGCCCCATCAACCCCAAATTGAGTTTAGTGATGTTTGAAAATGTTATGTTATGTTTAATTTCTTACATATGTTACAAATATGACAAAAATAAAGGGAAGCACCCAGCCAACTTTCTAAAAATATTTTTAAAATGGTTTAAAGAAGAAAACTTTGCTATGTTTGAATGTAAATAATAATTGAAGACTTTTTAAGTTAATAAAGCAAAGAAGGCAAAAACTCCAATAGAGAAGATGGCATTATTAATTCAAAGTGAAAACCTTTATCCCAATTTACCTTCAGTGTACGTCCTTAAGGAGTTAAACCGCTGCCATGGATTGAAACATAATAAGTTTTGAAGACATTATATTAAAGGCCATTTGAGCTAGTAGAATATTAAACCTGGTTCAGAATATATCTAAGCATTAGAAAGAATCAAATTTGAGAATGTGAAATATATTTCTGTATGCCAGCATACAGACAGCGTTTATTTTAGGTTTTATGTTTTCAGCGAAAGGTCTGAATTTATTACAGTTATTGAATAATTTTTAAATGTAAAGTTTTGACAAATGGAATCAACCTTTAATCAAAATAAACTTTTTAGTAAGATGCATTTCAATCAATTTATTTTTCACTTGCAACCTTAAGCCATGATCATTAGGTGCAAGGCAAGTGGATGGGGTGTCAGTCCACTGTAGGGGGCCAATTTAGAACCATCGGTCTGGCTATAATGTACATCTATAGGAAATGGGAAGTGAACCAGGGTACCCTGAGAAAACACAATGCAGATATGTGGAGAATGTGTAAGCTCCACACATCGCTACAAAAAAGGAAATTTAAGCAAGAGAAAAGTTTTTTATATTAAGCCTGTCAATCTTAATGATTTATTGACAAAGATATGTGTGTTTAAGATTGTTTTACTTCATTTAAGACATCTTGTCAATTAAATTTTGCTTACCCCATTGGCGCATTTTGTTGCCAAATAAAAGCAAAACAACTCCAGTTTCAATTTTTTTTTCCTCTAGTTTTTGCACATGCGTTTTTTGAAGTACATTGACCAGACGTGGGATTTGAGGTGTAGTCAGAGGCTGTAGTGCAACAGTTAACAACTGCATCACCGTACTCTTTTAGATGTGGAAAGTTTGAAGATTTTTAAGTCATTTATTGTGCTCTGCATCAATATATTATGTATGTTCAGCAATGGCGAATTTACTGTAGAGTCCATCATATTTTAGCTAAATCTTTTTGTATATCCAGAACAATGTTTGACCATTAAACTCCTACTGTAAAAGTCAATAAGAGGAAGAAACAGAAACGCCCTTAAGAAGACAAAATCAAATCCCAGTGATGCCTGATAACTGGAATCCCTAATTCCCCTGATTAGGTCTTTGCAATTCAAACTAATTGGGAGTCTTTAGGAGAAAATTAACTCTCACTCATGTGCCATAATTTAGCAAAAGGTGATAAAACAATTTGAAAGTAATGCTGAGATAAAATATTTTTTTAAAAACTGTTCAATATGACTCTTCCAGATTGTTTTCTTCAAATCTCTTTCATGTGAACCATGTTTAATTATGAATGTGGCATCTCTGTCTCTCTGTCTCTCTCTCTCGTAGTAGCTGTTGCTGTGGATTTTGTCAGGAATCCCTCAGGAGCTGCTTGCAATGAAGATCTCTAGAGATCCACGCTGTTCCTCTCCTTCCCAAAAGCATTCAACACTTCCCACTTGTAGTGCCAGCGCGATGGCGGTCTCTTGCTGAATGTTGACAGAAATAACTCCAACGTGTTCATTTGGGGGAAACACTCTTTTTTACAGTGCAAGCAAGCATTTCTAATCCTTCAATTACCTTTTTTAGAAAGGTAGCATTCCCAAATGAGCTCTGTTTTCCTGATAACAGGAAGACACAGGGAAGTATGCTGTTGAGAAGCCATAAAACAGGTCTTATTACCTATTGCAATAATAGGTAATAGTACCTATTACAATAATACACTTAATTACATTAACACCAGGGTGGCACAATAGACTGGAGGTTAGTGCTGCTGCTTCAGTTGTCTGACACTGAGTCTCACATTGGCTTGTTTGTGTTGGAGTTTGCAAGTCCTCCCCATGTCTGTGAGGGTTTCTCTCTTGTTTTCCTGAACACTGGAATTGCCTGCCTCACCACTGCACTGTGACCTGAGCTTTAATGAAACTGGTTTAGGTTGCAGATTCCTTTCTTCTCAGTTTAGATACAAACTGTATATGAAAAAAATCAGTTCAGCGATCCTTTGTGATTGTTATATTAGAATGAAAGATAATGGATTTAAAGCTGGTTTTATTTATTATCTGATTTAAACTGAAAGCTTTATTATGCCCTTGACATTATTATTTTAATGATTCTATTCATTATGTTTCACAAGTAAAATAGAAAAATGTATTTGAAAAGAGTCACTTTGTGGTGTCCTCTGTCCTGTTCCAAAGAAGGTAGGTGCCTCTTCACCTAATGACTACAGACCAGTGGCACTTACACCTCACACCATGAAGACCTTTGAGAGACTAGTCTTGGACTATATGAATTCTCTTGTGGTAGACCACCTAGACTCACTACAGTTTGCCTATTAGTCAAAGATTGGAGTGTAGGATGCAAATATCTAATTGCACCACAAGGCTTATTCTCACCTGGACAAAGCTGAAAGCACTGTAAGGGTTATTTTTTTGATTTCTCCAGGACCTTCAATACCATCCACCCTTGTTCATGGATCAAAATGAAAAGACAATCAGTCCTGGGAGACAGACATACTGTATTAGTACAAGAAACAGGGGTCGATACACAAAACAGGCAGGAGTTTGGTCACAGAGAGTAAAGCTAAAATTGTAGTGAAGAAGCAGACTGGAGCATGTATGTCACAATTACAAAGCTGCCACAAGTTAATAATAATAATTCTTTTCATTTATATAGTGCTTTTCTCACTACTCAAAGCACTCAGCAATTGCAGGTTAAGGGCCTTACAGAGCAGAGTCCCTTTTTGGCATTTACAGGAGTCAAACCGGCAACCTTCCGATTGCCAGTGCAGATACCTAGCCTCAGAGCCACCACTCCGCCTATATAAGTCGATTGAACACATTCACTGTCACAGTAAAAACAGGTCATATTTGTTCCTGACACCAATGTAAAATCAGGGTGTTATTTTAATATCCTAATTAAATGCATTTGTTATTGATCAGAACTCACAATAAAAATGTATTTTATTTTTTAAAAATCTGTTTGAGTTACCTTGTATTTGGTGCAGAGAAAAGGAGATTCTTTGTGCATGCCAGGTGAGTGATAACTCGGCTGTGTCCAACAAGTTAGATCTTGCACAATTTGTTGCAATCGAATGTCGCAGTTTCCATTTCAACTTCATAGTGGTGAGCTGCTTATTGTTGAGAGATATTGAGATGGTTGTGGTTCTAAATATGTACATTATGTGTGTGAAAGAAAATGTTATCCAAAATGTTACCAATAGGAAAAAAACAGCTGAAAGTAAAGTATTCTGTTCTGTGGCACAATACTGACTTTTCATTCTTGTTTTTGATGCCCAAAATCCTCTGTTTATATGTGTTACCCACAAATATGCTTGTATTTGGTGCTACAGCCCCAAAGATGATTTATGAGATAACATGTAGGTGGCATCTGTCTATAGAGCACCCACTATGAGTGAACTCGTATTTAACAGTCAACCTATTAAATTAGAGTGAACGTGCTGGAAAACTTGACATATCCATTTTGTTATGTCAAGGACCTCAAAAGGCAGGCCACAGGAGATGAGAGTGAAAACAAAATCTAAATGTTCCAACATCTAAAGCCAAAAAAATCAAAACAAACCCTAAAAATCTAAACAAAATTTGTTATCAAAAAGACACACAAGAATTCTTAACTCCCAAATCAGATCTGAATTAGCAAAGCACTCTATAGTTTTTGAAGTTTACCCAGAAACGTGGACACAGATTCTACCACACCATAATCATGTTATGTGACAACAACCAGATGTTCTTACTAACAACAATATGGCAATGGCACTGAAAAAATCATCAAAACAGCAGCCCAAAATGATCCCCAACGTAGTGCTGTGCTGATATCTTAACAATAATGGTAACAATATTATAGCACTGTAAAGTAAAGTAAAAAACTTAGCAATGCATTTCTGATAGGACTGACATCATTTTTTCGGATGATATTTTACTTTCTGCTTAATATTTTTACAGGACCACCACCTATGTTCTCAGGTGGGCAGTTTTTCTCACAAACGGAGCTATTTTTATAAACTGTCCAATGGCAAAAGATAGGCTAGGCTGGAGTATAATTTTTTTCAGGATATTTTCTGCAGTCGTAGAGAATTTGGCTTCCCTCCTTTTAAATTCTGTATACTGTATATATAGTAGTTAAAGAGAAAGTTGACGACAATGTGAATTTGTACTTTTCGGAGTGTCACATGATTTTTGCATTGATGGAAGTAGCTTTGAGAGAGTTTGCCATTGATAATCAGGTAAACATGCTTCATACCTGACATCATAAAAGCACTCTTTTCTTCTTCATGTAATCAAAACAGGTTACATCATATAACAACAACCAACTACAGTAGATGATGTAGTTAGATAGATAGATAAAGTATCTATCTATCTATCTATCTATCTATCTATCTATCTATCTATCTATCTATCTATCTAACTACATCATCTACTGTAGTTGGTTGTTTAAAATCATTATTCAAAAGTGGTGTTCTTAATCAACTGTTGATACAAGAGTGTTTCATACTGTTTGATAACACTGCACAACAAAGTTTTTGCTTCTTGAACACTGTTGGTTGTTTCTTATAGATTTTTGGGTGCTGATCACGAATATCACATCAAAATTTACCCATCAAGTACCATTTCAGAGAAATCTTCAGTTTTGTCATGTTTTTTTCTTATATTTGTATCCAAACATTTTCACTCCCGTAAGTGACTTATCAACAACGGTTTGTGCAGCCTGGGCATGTCCAGGCATGGAATCAGGCCAGGTTGGAAGCTATTCTGTGGATGTTGACATCCTGGGCATGCCTGGTCAGGTCTGAACGAGCTTGACGCTGTCTCGGCATGCTATAAAGGTGTCATGCATACACCGATCCTGCCCATTTGGTTAATATAGATAGTCAGTGTGTATGTATAGTATCAGTATAGTAAAGTATAGTATCTGTAGTAATATAACAGTAAGTAAGCTTGATGCTATAGATGTTTTGGTGTCAGGTGATATGTCTCGTCAATGTCGTAACAGCTGCGATACATTCTGCTATATCTGTGGTGAATATACACTTGCGCCTAAGAGACGCTGGATGACTGCTCTTGTGAAGAAAGCTTATCATCTGTATTTTGGCTGCAAAATTGGTGATCAAGACAAGGAATGGGCGCCTCACATTTGCTGTGCGACATGTGCTGTCAGTCTGAGAGCCTGGCTCAGAGGCACTCGAAAGACGATGATGTTTGCTGTTCTGATGATATGGCGAGAACAGAAAGACCATGTGATGGACTGTTACTTCTGTTTGACTAATGTGTCTGGTTTCTCTGCCAAAAACAAGAAGTCAATTGAATATCCTAATCTGCCTTCAGCAAAGAAACCCGTGCCACATGATGACAGTCTTCCAATTCCAAAACCACCAGAGGATTGGACCTTTGATGAACCAGATGAAGAAACTGCAATGCAGGGTACTGACAGTGACATTGACCCGAATTTTGAACCGTGCTCATCAGGCGATCCACATCTGATAACACAGTCCGTATTGAACGATTTGGTCAGAGATTTGGGTCTCTCAAAAGCAAAAGCCGAGCTGCTAGGATTGAGACTGCAGGAATAGTGTTTGCTGTCACCAGGTATGAAGATTTCTGTGTTTCAAGGCCGACATCATGATATAACCAATTTTTTTGCACAAGTCGACAGTCTCTGTTTCTGTTGTGACATTGAAGGATTGTTCTCAGCCTTTGGTTGTGGTCACAACCCGGAAGAGTGGCGTCTCTTCATTGATTTGTCAATGTTAAGCCTGAAAGCTGTTCTGCTACACAATGGCAATGTTTATCCTTCAGTACCTGTTGGCTATGCAGCACACGTGAAATAAATGTATGAGAATATGGAACTGTTGCTGAAGCACGTCCAGTATAGCAGGTACAACTGGAATATCTGTAGAGATCTTAAAGTCGTTGCTCTGTTTCTAGGACTGCAGCTTGGCTATACAAAGTACTGTTGTTTCATCTGTGAATGGGACAGTTGCACTATTCTCGACAGAACTGGACACTCCATAAAAAGTTAGTTCCAGGACAGAAAAATGTGCCACATTAATCGCTTGTCAACTCAGCAAAGATATTTTTGCCTCCTCTTCACATAAAACTGGGACTCATGAAGAATTTCGTGAAAAGCACTGAACAAGGAAGGCGAAGGTTTTCGTTATTTAAGACAGATATTCCCAAGAATAACTGATGCCAAGATCAAAGAGGGCATTTTTGTTGGCCCCCAGATCAGACATGATGTGAGTGACAGGCGGTTTGAAGATCTGTTAGTTGGGCTGGAAAAAATTGCCTGGAAAGCCTTCAAAGACATTGTTGACAATTTTCTGGGCAATTACAGAGCCCCAAACTACATTCAGATGGTAGACAAACTTCTCAAAGCATACAAGACAAAGAAGTGCAACTTGTCACTCAAGATTCATTTCCTCCACTCACACTTGGACTTCTTCCCTGCAAATCTCGGTGCTGACAGTGACAAACATGTTGAAAGGTTTCACCAGGACATTGCTACGATGGAGAAACGATACCAGGGCAACTGGAATCCATTAATGCTTGCTGACTACTGTTGGACACTGCAACGTGATGCACCAGACATTGAATACAAAAGAAAATCAGGAGCAAAACACTTTTAATTCTGTTGAATTTAATAGCTTATGCGAAACATAAATGTGACTAAATACGTTATTGTCAGTAAACATAAAAATGTCTATTTCTCAGAGTTCCTACGTGATACAGTAAAACCATATTTGCGCATACCCAGTAGGTACCTGTCACAATCAGCAAAAACTTTTCAGGAAGCAAGACTTTTCAAAAAAATTGTTGTGCAGTGTAATGTAAGTGCTACAAATAAAAGGTTGTTTCTTAAATTGATTTATGCTACAATTACACAATCTAAATGGGTTGAAATGACCACATTGTTTAATTTTTAAAAGTTCAAAATCAACATTAATGAACAGTGCTTATTAACTCAAACAAATTATATTAACCTAATACAGTCAAAGTAATGAATTTGACTAGTGTTTGATTGGCCACATTGGCCACATTGAATAACATTATGCTTCCTTGCACCTCAAATGTCATCATCAGATTCAGTGTTTAGATTGCTAAGACTTGGGAACTCTTTTATTCTCCATGCTAACAGATGTTCATACTGAGCAGGCCTAAATCACACAGCACTCAATAACAGACATGGAAGTTGTTAGAATACAGCAAGTTATGAGAAGAATTCACATATTGTGTATGTTATGAATTGTGTGAGGCCTACCAACAAGTCCCCAAAAGCAGGCCAGACCTTTACAGACCTGCCCAGATATGGCCCTGCTTCTGGTAGACAGCACTCAACTACTGCCTGCTCACTCAGCCAACAATGGCCCAAAACGGGAAGCTGGCTTTAAAAGATCAAAATATTACAAATACCCTAGGGATATACAAAACATCCTTCAAGAGTGAGGATTACCACAAACCTCCATCTTAAACTGTCAAACGCAAACAGGATATCTTGCAAATTAAAGAATTTATTTAAATAATCAAAAACAGAGCAAAAAGTATTCCTAAATCCAACAGATCAAAGTCCAGAAACAAGTCATCAAAAATCCAAAAATTGAAGTGAAAAAATCCAGAAAAACAGAAGAAAACAATGCTTACCAGAATGAACTCCTGCAATACTCAAAGACAACCTGAGGGAAGCCATCGACTCCACCAGTAAATTAAGGTGGAGGGTAGTCCCTCATGCGTATTACCGAGATTCAATATTAGTATCTCTGTTATTGTTATTCATAAAATCGACCAGCATCTATGTTAAACTTAACCCAAACTTTATATAATCATTTTTTTTAAATAAATGATAACCTAAATTGGTTCAGATTCCGAATTTACAACTATAATACCAGCCTTAAGTTTGCTGATGAAACCACCATAATCGGTCTGATCAGCAAGGATGACGAGATGGCTTACAGAGAGGAGGTCAAACCCCCGGCAGAATGGTGCCAGAACACCAACCTTACCCTCAACGTTAGCAAAACTAAGGGTTTTCCGGCAAGCATGTGAGAGAGCATCGTCCCATTTACATCAGAGGGGAGGCCTTGGAGCAGGTTAGCAGCTTCAGATTCCTTGGGGTGATCCTTACTGATGCCCTTAAATGGTCAAGTCACACTGCAGCAGTTGTTAAGAAAACCTCTTCTTCCTCAGGAAACTAAGAAACGTCTGGATGTCACCCACAATCCTGTGCAGATTCTACAGGTGTGCTGTAGAATCCATCCTCACAGTATGCATTATATCCTGGTACAGCAGCTGCTCAGTTCAAGATCACAGAGCTCTGTAGTATGTGGTGAAAACAGCACAGCCAATCACAGGCACTCGGCTCAGCCAATCACAGGCACGATATCCACACCACACGCTCTCTCAGGAAGGTAAATAGTATCAGCCATCCTATACTGCCACTTTTCACCCTCCTCCTATCTGGGAAGTTTCTAAAGTCCACCCAAACACGCACCTCCAGGTTCAGGAACAGTTTTTATTCAAATGCAATTAGGCTCATGAAAATCAGTAATCTTGTTACCTTCACTGCTACTACTACTGCTATCTTGCACATGCATTTGCTGTCACTTTTTGTATTTATTCTATATTTATTTTGTCTCTGGTGTTTGTTTTCAGTCTACAGAGAGACATGCAATTAAGCATTTCATTGTACATGGTACCTGTACGTGTACACATGACAATAAAGAATTGAATCTTGAATCTTGATTATCTGCAGCATTTATCCTAAAATGTAGGCAACAATATGACCTATTTAAAAAAACAAAGCACAAAAAACATATGAAGCCTATTAAACTTTAAGAAATGTAAAATCAATAACATACGGTACAAGTAATGTTTATTTAGTGGGCCAAAAAGTAAAAAAAAAAAAACCTCAGAATGGTCTCACTCCTGGGGTAAGGGGAGGTGAATTTCCAAATTGTCTACATAATATGTTCTTGAACTGAAATCTCTAAAAAGAAAAATTAATTAAATCCAGACATTTATTATTTTCTCAGTAAAGAGTAATTCTGTCAGTTTGGAATGTGATTTGAAACACCATTATTGAATGAGTTATATAAATAAAGAAGGTAAAAAGTGTGTGAAATCCTCAGTAATAGACATATGAAAGATCAATTATTGCTCAGTAAATATTTTCCAAGCTTGTTACATATACATGTAATGTTCTAAAGTAACAATGGAAGTAATATTAAAAAGCCTTTACAGATGTCAAGGACTATTACTCAAATGTGTGTCACTACAGATAATTATTTATTTGATAAATGGGGCTGCAGGCATCACACATGAGCAATTGCAAACTATAAATGGGCTGCGCTCTTTGTATTTAATTACTGCAGCAAGCTCAGCGGTAAAGCGGATTAACATGCCACTTAGATCCATATTAGGAAAGAAGCACACTGAGGAGGGACATGAGATAAATTGCTGACATACTGTATAAATCAATACATTACTATCCGATATTTAATATCTGTTTGGTATAATTAGTTTGCAAAGATGAAACCCAATTATAATAAAAAACTGGACCAAGACGTAAAATGCTTTAAACCTGACTATTTAAGGCTAACCTGTATGAAGCCATTTAATTAGTGACAATGCAATGCATAACTCATGATTTATAACAATAAAATGAAAACGCGAACAGTAACTTGCATATTCATTGAACAGTATGGATTAACATCCATCCATTTTCCAACCCGCTGAATCCGAACACAGGGTCACGGGGGTCTGCTGGAGCCAATCCCAGCCAACACAGGGCACAAGGCAGGGAACCAATCCTGGGCAGGGTGCCAACCCACCGCAGATGGATTAACATGTGAATTATTATATTTACACAATTTTGCACAAACGTGAGTTTGAAAACAGTACACAGCCCTTAAAGTATTACGGTTTGATGTTTTAAATTTATGTTTTAAATTTATTCAATTCAAATGAATTTCTTTGAATAATGCTCACTTATTGTGTTGCAACAAGTTTACAACTGTAATACAAATTATATGATGTCCATATATAAAAGTACAAATGATGTGAAAAACAAAACAATAACATAAACAAATTGGCACAATGTTAATACAATAATTGAGATATGATCAGTTGACAAAACAAAAACTCTTATCAGTAGAATTCCAGGAGAAAATAAACCTCTGGGGGGTCCACGGTCAATTAAAAGAGACAACATCACAAGAAAGGTTAAAATACAGTCACGATTCTGGTGACCTAGGTGAACTCTCACGTGCAATGGAAAAACCTAGTAACTGCAATTTTTTTCAAAATTGAGTTATTTTTTCGTTTTTGAAGTTACTAGGTCTTTCCTGATGTTATAAGGTAGTGGTGATGGCCAAATATGTCTTCATTCCAGTCATAATACGATGGAAGAAGCTAGTATTTATACAGTATTTTAAATACTGGAAGACAAAAACCTACCAACTCCACTGACCAATGAGGAAAGACCAGCCACCAATAAAAATGTCGGGTTATGATCACATTATTTAAATGTTGCAACAGCGTGATTTAAATGGCAGGTGTTTTTGATTTGTGAAAAAAACAATATTGTGTAAGTGAAGAAAATGAAATCTAGAGATCGTTAATTATAGGGGCGACATCATTTTCTCAATTTGCCAAAAACTTGAAAGATGTGTCATACTAGGTTTTTCTATAGTTGGTGAGAGCCGCCTACCATGCACCTCTTGGGCATTTATTTAGCATCTTTTATAGGTCAGTATATTTAAATGAAAATAACTTCTGTCCATACAAACATTTCCACATCATTTAAGAAGGTATCTTCGTGTACACTAAAATGACTGAAAATGCAAATGACGTAGAGGTTTGCCTACACTGGGCGTGCAACCATCAGTGTAAAAATTCTTGAAGGGATGGTAATACCGCCAGCCAGAGGACCTTTTTGCAAAACTGAATACCAACCGGTGAAGTATTTGCCATTTGTGCATATATCCAGCATTCAAACGGTACAAAACACAACTTAAATGCATACAGGTAAGCAACACAACAAGCACCATGGAAAGCAGCTCCTCAGTGTCTGCTATGTTGAAATATGTTTTATTTTTGGAAAGTGTAAACCGGTCATAGAATGAGATATTGTAATGAGCAGGATCCAATCAGAGAAGGGCTACATGATAAGCACGGACAAATCAGAGTGTGGTTTCAGTCTGAGTTTTTGAAAGTCTACATTTTTGCCCGTCCACATTACAATGTACATAGTATATGATTCTGGAGAGCATTTTCAAAACACTTTGTTTTTGGGCAAAAGAAGAGAAGAAAAAAGTGCAGAAGAAAATCTGCACTTTTAAATGAAAGAGAAGTAATGTGGACAGGGCCTAAACCATCCAATATAACACATAAACACAATATAAACACAATAGGCCATAAATATATAGAAAAGATAAAGCGAAAAGGCAATTTTATGACAAAATATACTAAATAATATTTAAATAATATTTAAATAAGAGCACAAAAGCTAAATGAACAGGAAGTACACTTGGGCCATGGCAACAAGCCTGGCTGTACCATACCATAGCTGACAAGTTTTAATTTGAGCAAACTGCAAATCTAATAACTAAAAGCTGGCATGGATGAATCTGAAAATGGGGACTGAGATACTCAAATGGAATGTACTTTAATTTTAGGAATTTTTAGAAAACAAAAAAGCCTGCACTTAGGAGAGTGCCTGTTTATTGAGTGTTCTGAACCAGTGACACTGAGATTGCACACATCTACTTCATCTGAACTGAAGGAAGAAAGAAAACGTGAAATGCACAGGTCGCCCATTTTGGTGATCTAAATTCACACAGCATCTCTGTTTACATTTCTTTTATTAGCTAATGGCCTGCCCTGTTGAGTAGTCTGGAGTGTCAGGCCTTGTTTGCCATATGACATTTGCGTTGAGGCACTCAGCTGTCTCGTTCCATTACAAACCAGGAACAAATCCAGTCATTTTGGTTACCATTTATTAGCTGTCATGAATGAAATGTAAGGGGGGCTCCTGCTGCACTGTTCTATAGGTGAAGCTGGGTTTATGTTCAATTAAAAGGATGGGCGGCTTCTTAATAGCTGGCAATGTTTTCAAAAGTCAGATGCTACAAGAAGTTAATGTTTATCTCAGTCCAGGAAGAATGATTTGCTCACTTAGCGCCTAAGATTACCACTCCAGTGTCCACTGTCGTTTTTTTTTTTCCCAGCAGTTTTGTCCACGATTGCTCGGTCACTCATCCTGCATATGCTGAACTCACTGGATGTAGAGTTTTTATTATTTGCCAATCAGAATGTCATTTCACTACCTTTTATGATATTCAAAAAGCTATGGATATGATTTAGTGTTATTTATTTATTATGTTGTATGCTAATTTCATGCCACATTAACCTAATAGGAGTAGTAGAGATGAGTGAACCCTGCTGAATTCACTTCACCTCGAGTTCTTTAAAAATGCAGAAACGTTCGTTAACTCTGCTGAACTCAGCAAAATGCAAGACGCAAGACACTGAACTAGACTTGAGTGGATTGTAATGGCACAATGGTCTTTAAAGTGCCCCTGTCTGCTTCTAAAATGCCTGCCAACTACACTTGACTGATTATTGTGGACAAAAATGTGACTTGAGATGTAAGGCAGCAGTGCTAACCATAGCGCCTCTCTGAGTTAAAATTAATAGAATTAAATATCAGAACAGTCGAATTTCTAGCAGACAGTGTCAGAAAGGAAGCATGAATTCACTAAGATTTGCCCCCGCACAGCCACTCACCTTTCTTAAACTGAAAAGTACAGTTTCTTTTTTTTCCCTGTCCCAGTGCTACCAAATGTACAACACACACATACATTTTTCTCTAAATTCTGTTTGCATCAACTGCACAGCACTCTGGGGAATACTACGAAAGGAGTAAACCCAGTATTACACACAGGTCACGTACAAGTCCATACAAAACGACATTATCTTTAAGACACATTAACACATTTCTAGTTTCCCCCTGTGTGCCTGTATTGTGTTTAAATGTATTTGCAAATTTTCTGGTAATTTTTAGCCCATTACAGTACTTGGATCAGCATTATATACACAGAGGGCTGTCCCATCCTACATTAGCTACTACAGCCATATATCACAGTGGCCTTGCAAAGCATCATGGGAATTAAGGGGAAAGAAAAATTCCTTTAAGCAGGGTACCCAGTAAATTTACAGGCAAATATTTGGTCACCGGTGAACCGAGCATATTCACTACGAGAAACACTAATGAGTAATAGAGCCTATCCTGGCAGCACCAGTGTGGGAAAAAAGAGATTTAACTTAACTTAATAAAATACTGTATGTAGAAACTCTAAGAGTTTAACTTGGCTAATTAATTATCAGTTTTGCCTTTGGAAATGCCAGTAAATAATTAAATAATTTGGTAAGGCTGCCACTTTATTTACTTTACCTTTTTCTGAAGAAGGCAATTTCTGGCTATTAGACTGTCACCAAGGTAAATGAAACACACTTGTATTATGAAACAGAACAAGACAATTTATTGATAAACACAAGGATTACAGAGATATGATAACTGCATATACACTCACTGGCCATTTTATTAGGTACACCTGCTCAACTGCTTGTTATCGCAAATATCTAATCAGCCAATCACATAGCAGCAATTCAATGCATTTAGGCATGTAGAAATGGTCATGATGACCAGCTGAAGTTCTAACCGAGCATCAGAATTGGCAGGAAATGGTGATTTAAGTGACCCTGAACATGGCATGGTTGTTGGTGCTCATCTGAGTATTTCAGAAACTGGTGATTTTCACACACAACCATCTCTAGAGTTTACAGAAAATGGTCCGAAAAAAAGGGAAAATATCCAGTGAGCAGCAATTCTCTGGGCAAAAATGCCTTGTTGATGCCAGAAGTCAGAGGAGAACGGCCAGAATGATTTCAGCATGTTAGAAAGCCAACAGTAACTCATATAACCACTCATTTCAACTGACGTATGCAGAAGAGCATCTCTGTGCGTTCAACAACATTGAACCTTGAAGCAGATGGGGTACAGTAGCAGGAGACCACACCAGGTGCCACCCCTGTCAGCTAAGAACAGGAAACTGAGGCTACAATTCACACAGGCTCACCAAAATTGAACAATAATAATAATAATAATTCTTTGCATTGATATAGTGCTTTTTCTCACTACTCAAAGCACTCAGCAATTGCAGGTTAAGGGCCCTGCTTAAGGGCCCAACAGTGCAAAGTCCCTTTTGGCATTTACGGGATTTGAACCAGCAACCTTCCGATTGCCAGTGCAGATCCCTAGCCTCAGAGCCACCACTCCGCCATTAGAAGATTGGAAAAACATTGCCTGGTCTGATGAACTGGTCTGGTCTCAATTTCTACTGCAACATTTGGAAGGTAGGGTCAGAATTTGGCATCCACATTATGAAAGCATGGATCCATCCTGCCTTGAATCAATGATTCAAGCTGGTGGTGGTGGTGTAATGGTGTAGGGGATATTTTCTTGGCACGCTTTGGGCCCTTAGTACCATTTGAGCATTCTTTAAATACTTGAGTATTGTTGCTGACCATGTCCATCCCTTTATGACTGCAGTGTACCCATTTTCTGATGGCTACTTCCAGTAGGATAACATGCCATGTCACAAAGCTCAGATCACCTCAAACTGGTTTCTTGAATATGACGATGAGTTCAATGTACTCAAATGGCCTCCACAGTCACCAGATCTCAATGCAATAGAGCACCTTTGGGATGTGGTGGAATGGGAGATTTGCATCATGGATGTGCAACCAACAAATCTGCAGCAACTGTGTGATGCTACCATGTCAATATACATCAAAATCCCTGAGGAATGTTTTCAGCACTTTGTTGAATCAATGCCACAAACAATTATGGCAGTTCTGAAGGCAAATGGGGTCCAACTCGGTACTAGGTATGAAAAGAGTACCTGATAAAGTGGCTGGTGAGTGTATATCTATTGACAGTATAAGACAAGATAAGACACACACATACAACACAGAAAAGGCTGTCTGTTTATTTGCTATTTGGAGTTCTACTTTACCTTGGCACAGATTAACGGTTATACCATACCAAGTTTTTAAAGATGGTGTTTTGTGGAGTTGTTTCTTTGTTGCTGGTTCAGGTTCAAGTGGAGGATTCTCCTTGCATTGGAGTGCACTCTTTCTCTTTGTGTCATGGTCCTTTGTTCAAGGTATGCTGTAGTTTTCTCAGTTAGATTCTTTGCTGTCATAGGGAAAAGCATTACTCTTTCTGGCACAAAAGTTTAGATGCTTAAGCTTCCTTGTCAAAGTAATGGCTGCTTCTTAGTCTTCTCAGACTCGTTTGGCAGACTGGACCTCAGCTTTCAGCTCCCCAAAGAGAGAGCAGCTCATCAGCATTCAGGTTTCAGAGAGGACAAGCTTTTCAGATAGTGCAAGAAGCCATTTCGGAAAGTATCCACAGCTTTTCCTCCAGAGAGTGCAGCTAGTTTTTAAAGGAAGTTATAACCTCTCTTGATCGGATTAAAGTCACTTCCAGTTACAAATTATGTCCCTGCCCATTAGGCATGTTGTTTTGTCCATCACAATTGTCACTTGTTGAATTATTGCTCTTTGTTTGGACTCGAGTGTCCATTTGGTGGCTTCTGGTCTGAGATGGGCTTTTGTTTCTTATCTCACTGTACTGGCAGACTTCATGTACTTGAAGGAATGATGAAGGGGGGCCATGTACTGAGAGATCCTTGAAATGAATCTGCTGCTATCCACCTGGATGATGAGGATGAGACGTGGGTGGACCTTCCAGCAGGACAAGGACCCAAAACATACAGTAAAAGAAACTCTCTGTTGGTTTCAGAGAACAGAAAATCAAGCTGTGACTTAAAATCAATTGAATATTAGTTGAAGGAAATAAAGCTCAGGGTTCACAAGAAGGCCTCCCAGAATATTCAAGAATTAAAAGCAATCACTTTAGAAGAATGGGTCAAAATCACACCTGAGAACTGCAGGCGATTGGTTTCTTCATACAGGAAGCATCTTGAAGCTATCATTACAAATGAAGGCTTCTCATTAAGTATTAAATTAGCATGTTCAATAATTTTTCCCTGTGTCATTCCACTTTATTACACATACCTTTATTTATGGCATTTAATGTTGTGAATTCTTTATTCAGTCAGTCAGTCATTTTCCAACCCGCTATATCCTAACACAGGGTCACAGGGGTCTGCTGGAGCCAATCCCAGCCAAAATAGGACGCAAGGCAGGAATTAATCCCAGGCAGGGTGCCAGCCCACCGCAGGGCACACACACACAAACACACACCCATACTAGGGACAATTTAGGATCGCCAATGCACCTAACCTGCATGTCTTTGGACTGAGGGAGAAAACCCACGCAGACACGGGGAAAACATGCAAACTCCACGCAGGGAGGACCCGGGAAGTGAACCCAGGTCGCCTTACTTCGAGGCAGCAGCACTATCACTGTGCCACTCTTGAATTCTTTATATTTGTGGATTTTTTCATTTAATAAAAATGTCTGGTGAGAATTTCATGTGAATAGCCTCAAATGTTGACACATTCAATACTTATTCCCGCCACTGTATGTAAGGGGAAGGGGAAGAAGGATTTTTGCATCCCTCTTTTAAATCTGCTGTCTTAATAGACTTTGTGTGCCTCTAAAAATCTAGAATGGGCAATGCCCTCTTTGTCTTTCACCAGTCACAAAGCAGGAGCCAATCCTGAATGGTCTGTCAGCTCATAATGGAGCCCACTCACATGCAGACAATTTAGAATTACCAGTTAACCTAATATTGTTGTTTAAATTGTAAGAGGAAAACCTGAAAGAATGCACAAGTTGCACATGGACAGAGACTGGGCACAGGATCTGAATCTAGTATGCTGGGTTTATAAGGCATCAGTACTAGTAAAGTGCCACCTTAGCAAAAATATCCCTTTATTTAATTCAAAAATGTCGAAGCTGCATATGTTTTAATATAGGCCTGTGGTGTTATGTATAATCTAATCTTAAAATGAGAGAGTTCAAGTGAAATCCTGTAGGAACAGTAAAATGAAAATGCACCTGTTTTGCTGATATTATTGTGAAGATAAAGCAGATCAAAGTATATCAACCATGACCATGGTGAACGACAGCAAAATGAACTGAAAGGGACACCCGCTGCTTTAAAAATCACTTGCCATGTATTTATCTCAAGGTAAGCATTGTCAATCAAATTCCGTCTTCTAATCTTTCGATTCCAGGCTGAACTGTGCTTACATAAAGAGCCCTGGCCTGAAATACATTCACTTCACTTGCTCTTTGTGTTCTTGATTAGCAAGTCACAAATTAAAACATGTTCAGTAATTACACTTAATTCAGCATGGTATGACTAGATATCCTCTCTTTTATTCTGTTAAGCAGTTAGGTACTTAATTTGAAACCAAGAGCAAGACGGCCTGCGATAAATCGTGTTGAACCTCAGAAGCTTTTCATCCCATGGACAGCATAGCTTCAGTTGAAGAGCTGCTCTAATAATATGTACTGTGTAGTGCTGGTGACTAACTGAAAAGACATTCTGAAATCTGGATATCGCGTTCCATTCATCAATTTTCTGACCTACTTTTCCAGTTTGGGATCATGAACAGCAAAGCAAGACACGACATAACAGTGTGGCATTTCACATTGGGGTCATAGGCTCATTTTTGGAAGCATTTATTAAAAGCTTTACCTCAAAACTCATAATACTTTAAATAACAAGCAGAACATGCACAGTGGATTCAGAAAGGATTCAGACATTTAACTTACTGCACACTTTATTGAGTTGTAGATTTAAGTTTAAATGGATGAACTTTTGCCCATTCATCTACACCCATAATAAGAAAGAGAAAACATATTTTCATGAAAGCTTGAAAATTTATTAAAAATCAAAAACTGAGGGCGGCACGGTGGCGCAGTGGTAGCGCTGCTGCCTCGCAGTTAGGAGACCAGGGTTCACTTCCCGGGTCCTCCCTGCGTGGAGTTTGCATGTTCTCCCCGTGTCTGCGTGGGTTTCCTCCGGGTGCTCCGGTTTCCTCCCACAGTCCAAAGACATGCAGGTTAGGTGGATTGGCGATTCTAAATTGGCCCTAGTGTGTGCTTGGTGTGTGGGTGTGTTTGTGTGTGTCCTGTGTTGGCTAGGATTGGCTCCAGCAGACGCCCGTGACCCTGTGTTTGGATTCAGAGGGTTGGATAATGGATGGATGGATCAAAAACTGAAATCTCTCATTCATGCAAGTACAGAGCTTTTACAGCGACACTCCAAACTGATGCATCCTGTGTGCTTTGATTATGTGTCTAGAACTTGACTGGAGTCCCCCAGTGGAAAACTGACTTGATTGGACATCATTTAGAAAGGCACACTCATTTGTGTATATAAGGTCCCACAATTCATACTGCATGTCAGCACAAAAACCAAGCCATGAAGACCTCTGCAATGAAATTGTGGTGAGGTATAAAAGCTATTTCTAAAGCTTTGAGTGTCTCCAGGAGCTCAGTGGCCTCAATAATTGTGAAATGGAAGAGGTTTGGAACCACCGGACCATGTGTAGAATTGACTGCCCAGCCAATCTAAGTAACAGGACAAGAAGGGCGTTGTTCAGGGACGTGACCAAGAACCCAATGGTAACTCCAACAGAGCTTCAGGAGTCCTCTGCTGAGATAGGAACCTATCAGAACGCTTATTTCAGTTGCACTCCATCAATCAACTGTTTATGGTGGAGTGAATAGACAGAAGCCATTCTTGAGTAAAAGCATACAACAGTTTAAAGGAAAATGATTCTCTGTTCAGATTCTCTGTGTAGATTTATGGGCAAAAATTGCAAATGTATCTGTTTAAAATTCTACAACATAATAAAACATGCAAGAAGTTAACGGGTCTGAGTACTTTCTGGATCCACTTTATATGTGGGGAAAATTGGCATTAGAGCTTTTTGCTTCTTTTTTTAAAGCAGGAAGTTATTTATCCATTTTCTAGCCCTGTTCTATTCACTACAAGGTCCTGGAGATCTGCAGTTTACACCTGCAGCATCTGAGACAAGGTAAACTTGGTGGTGAGGTGGTGACGCCAGTCCATTGTAATGAGGACCCGTCCAGACTGGGCCAGTTTAGTGTTACCAGTTACTCCTTCGTGTTTATACTGTGGGAAAAGGTGGACTATTTGGAGACAATCCATACTAACAAAACAAGAATGTTAAACCTCCACAAGGTTAACAACCAGGCAGGGATTTAATCCAATATCCTTGGACTATAGTGTTAACTACTGTGACGCCAATGAAAGATTAATGAGAAAGTGTAATATGATAGTATTTTGGTAAGTCAGCACTTTTTTTGTATGTTAAACACAACAATAATGGCATCAATCAAAAGGGAATCCTGCTTTACCTTCTTCCAGCCTCTCTGAGTCCTTTGAAAAAGACAAGGCATGTAAAGAAAAGCATCTCAATGAAACTTCCCTGAGTATTTGGGCTTTCCTCCCACATCCCAAAGATATAGTTGTTGGGATAATTAGTGACTGTAAAATGGCTTTACTAAAAATGATACCCATAGTGGAATTCCACTCAGTGCTGGAATAATAGGCTTCTGACCCTTTAAGCAAGTGAGATGTTTGATAAATAAATGCTGTTCCGTATGGTCAGGGTCCTTGCCCGACCGGGACGCCTCTACAATGGAAGGAACGGGGCATTACCTCTCCAAGAGCACTAGGTGGCAGTCCCCCTGGGTTGCAGCGGTGTCTTGGATTCCCATAGGGCTCCAATGGAGCTGGAGTTTGGTGCGACCCTGATGGGTTCTGTGGGTGCCGCCAGGCGGTGCTGCAGCTGCTGCTGAGAACTTGATTGCAGCACTTCCGTCATGCCAGGAAGTGCTGCCAGAAGTAGACCAACAAGCACCTGGAGCACTTCCTGATGCCTTATAAAAGGAGCCAGTAGCCACTACTTTGGGAGCCAGTGTCAGGTGGGAGAAGACGAAGCTTGCCAGGAGGAGTGCAGGTGAAGAAAGAGAATGAAAAGAAGGAAAAACAAAGAAAGGAAGGTGTTTCCCATGGGGAAAAGAAAAAAAATAAAAATGTATATTTAAAGGGCTGAGTGGTGGCTCTGAGGCTAAGGATCTACGCTGGCATCCTGAAGGTTGCTGGTTTGAATCCCCATCACTGCCAAAAGAGATGCTACTCTGCTGGGCCCTTGAGCAAGGCCCTTAACCTTCAATTGCTCCAGGGGTGCTGTACAATGGCTGACCCTGCACTCTGACCCCAAGGGGTATACGAAAAACCAAGTAATTTCCTTCGGGATTAATAAAGTAAAATAAAATATACTGTATATAAAAATCCAATGTCTGTCTCTCTGTCAGCTTTTCATGAGAGAACTACTTAACGGATTTACAGTAGATCTTTTTTTTTTTTTTTATAATTTGCTTGAACATTCTGGTTGATTTTGTGACTTTTCTCCTTTGCGCTAACTATCATAGTTCGCTTGCGGTACCGATTTATTTGTGCAAATCTGAGAGAGATGCAGTGGGCCGAGGGGGGCGGGGCCCTCCTCACTCACATGCCAGCCTCGGGGCGTACCTTACATCCGCTTAGCTAGCAAATGAGAGAACTTCTTAACGGATTTAGATCGGGTTTTTTTCTAGAATTTGCTTGAACGTTTCGGTTGATTTTGCGACTTCTCTCCTCGCGCTAAGTATCATAGTTTGCTTGCAGGAGTGATATATTTGCGCTAATCCGAGACAGAGGCTGTGGGCCGAGGGAAGCATGGTGTCAGGAATGGGGAGTCGGTCTACCGCTTAGCTAGCGATACCTTTTGTTTATTGATTTTTAAAGTTTGTCCTGTTTCACTACTATGTGGGTGGAGCCGCGGGGAATGGCTAGTCTTGACATAAATTAAATATCTTATAGAAGATTCAGATACCTTCTTTTCAGAAGCAATGAAGACAGTGTCTTTATTTGAGAGTCATTGGAGGGCTGCTTGATGTAGATGCTGAGGCACAAGGCCTGAGTTGGGAGGAACAAATAGAAATGAGACAAGTGATTCGAATGGGAGAAGTCAACTGTATATAAGCAAAGCACTTTGAAGAAACCCTGAAAAGGTGAGGATAACAAGAGGAGCTGCCTTACTGATCGAGCAGGCTTCATTTCAGAGATCATTTTATCTGTTTCTACCTGCTTATGTGGCACTTTCTGGTGAGAATTGTTTCATGAACCATAAAACACAAACCATTACCTCCAAGCAATAAAAAAGATGAGAACATATATTTAAAGAAGCATCACCATGTAAAGCTGTAGAGTACCAGCTAATTAAAAGCAAAGTATTAAGAACACAATTGCACGGGTAACATATGCCAGCTATTTTTTAAAGTACATGTACATATGTGTATATATAAATGTGACTGAACCTCCTTGTGTAACGGTTTACTTAAGAGTGTAATCAGGACAATGACTTACATTACTATAGGTAGACAGATTTTCAACAGTCACAACACATCTTACCGCCCCTTCATTTCTGAGAATGGCTTTCATAAGAAGTGCAGATTGCTGTTATCCATATGTTATAAAAACACAGAAAGCTTTCTTTTTTCACATTTTGCAAATGCTGACAGGTTAGCCAAGAATTTTACAAGGCAAGCTTTTCACATTTTATCCCTGGTAATATTCCTTAGCGTCGTAAAAGCTGTTGTGAAATGTTGTGGTCTATTATGGACTGAAAAGCCATTTTATGAGCCTGAAGATATTTTATTGTGTTTGTGTGGGGTCAAGGGACCGGACTTGCTTCCTAAGCATTTTTGCACATTAATTGACAGAGCTGCAATTCTTTCTCTTCACAGACACCATAACAACACAATAAAAGTATATTTCGTTATTCAATTTCTTGAGTATGTCTATTATATTTATTTTCCAAGTGATAGTACTATAGCTAAAATGAAATGTGACACTTTGATGAGTCTTATAAGGGTTGCCTAAGCCACTGAAGCTTTTTGCGGTATAAAAATGGCACTGTGGCTTCTGGACATTTCTTTAATCCTTTAGCTGAATGTTTTGAGGCATCTGAATGTATCAGGGATTACTCAATTTCCAGTTTTTTAAAGGGATAGTCTAGCCAGAAATGATCACTGTTTTCTTTCTGGTGATGTCCAAGAAAATTGATAACCTCACGCTTAGACAGAGTATGGAAATACAGGAATGGCAGGTTGTGGAAAGAATGAAAAGTTGGGACACCAGCTGGGTTATCCTGGTTAACAGATTGAAGTCCAACAAAAACACACATCTTGGTGTCTCTACAAGCAGCCCTTTGAGGACATAATATGTAGCAGGGCGAAATGATGATGCAGGACAAAAGCAGGCTGCTTGGGGTGCCAGCTGGGCAAAAAAAAAAAATTAATTTCAACAAAAAGTAAAAAAGAACAAAGTGCGTTCTTTATCAATAAGTTCTTCAATCGTACGTTTTTTTATTTGAAGGGAGTTTCTGGCTCGGATTAGCGCATATGCTGGGCCATTGTCAATATGGGACAGCATCCTCCTGGAGCGGTCTCCTTGTATATGTTGGGGACTACCCTCAACTGGCGGTTCCTCAAGGCTGTGAAGGAAGGAGACAAAACTGTTAGAAATTTTAGCTGACACTCGTCCCTGGGTGGTTTTACTTACTTTAGGTCAACATGGACGATGACCCTGTGGCACAAATACTTGACAAATAAAAGAATATTTGTCTCTTTGCCACATAACCACAGTCATTCACTTGAGCTCTGTCCAGCGGGTCACTCTGATTGTAAAAGACACTTCCTTCCGAGCAGCTGGGCTTCTTATACAAACCGGAAGGGGGCGGAGCTAAGTTCCCTCACTAGGCAGTTTCTCGGAGCTGTGGGTAGAGAAGGAGAAGAGTTAGTGACAGTACCCCCTCTCGTCCCCAGCAGGTTCTCACATATCTCAATCGAGCCTGTCAGGAGATCCTCAGACACACATGACTGACGACGGAGACACATTTCTGATTCATTAGGCTTCAGTTGTATACCAGATTGAATAACAGCAAACAATTTCAAAATGTCCATTAAAAAATCATTGATTACTCATATTTCATAATCCAAATGTCAAGTATCCAGTGTCACACACGTGCGATTGGGAAACAAACTTAGGGCTCATTTAACTGGAATTCCACTCCTGACAGAGGGTTGGTGCTGTTGCTTAATATCTCCCTTCTTTTTTCGTCTGCAGATCCAATGATCGACTGTGAGACTGGCCATGACATCACTTCTTGCCAGGACCCATCTCTTCTTCTCCCCCAGCCTCTTAACTGGTCTACTGCCATTTGCAGTCAGTCTATTACTAGATTTGCATCTGGACAGATGTTTCTGTTCATGAACGTTATTCATATTGTTGTTTTCTTTTATCAGTTATACAGGGTTTGTCTATAGATGTCTCAAATCCTTATACTCTGTCTTTTTTGTTACACCAGGAATATGCTTACTACGTCCCAAAAAACATGTATTTTGGCTGAAATATTGTTAAAATAAACCAGTTCTGGAAAATGTTCTCATACGTGTTTCCAACAGAATCGAGCATTTGTGTTAAAGACTTACCTCTCCCCTCATTCACTGAGTCAGTTCTACCCAGTAATAGCTCATTTGTTGCTTAACATGACACTTTATATGATATCAGCAATGCAGACAATGTTTCTAAAAGAGGAAAACACTTAAAGACTAAAAGTTAAAAACAAATGAAAACATTACTAGACAGCTCAAAAGTATTTGAGGTGCATCAGCAAGCAGAAGGTCAATTCGCTGGTGCAGTTTCATAAACTGATGATGAAACATCCAGAAATACTGTGGTTGGGCCTTGATGACCAAAAAGTGACGGGAAAGGCGGGTCTTCAGTTCAAATATTTGATCCCATCAGATCATTGCTGAACATTTGGCTAAAATATTTAACAACGATTTAGCCAAACTAAATGTGTTTGTGAAAATCTGAGCATATGGCTGAATACCTGACATTTGGATTAGATAGATAGATAGATAGATAGATAGATAGATAGATAGATAGATAGATAGATAGATAGATAGATAGATAGATAGATAGATAGATAGATAGATAGATAGATACTTTATTAATCCCAATGGGAAATTCACAATTATGCAACGCAAGATATTTGAGATTTTTTTGTTATGGACGCTTTCGTGTTGTTTGCTGTTATTCAAGCCCATTGTATCAGCAATTTTGTGATCACCCATTTCTGTGAAAAAAATTAGACTTGTCGTTTTTCACAAACAATGTAGGGTAAGTAATAGATAACTGAAATATCATTTTTGGGTGGAGTATTCCTTTAATGTATTTTGTTGCCTGAAAATGATGATGGCTTTGATTATTAGATTATTAGTTTTAATGTAAAGATGAGTAAATCATAAATGAAGACTAATTTTATAAAAGAATAATATTAAGGCTATAAGTGTGTTTACACATCCTCTATCAAAACCATTTGGTTCATTTCGGTGTCTCTGGATCCCAGCAGCAATAGGTGTAAGGCAGTAACCAGTCCTGGACAGGGCACCAGTTCACACTTTCACAAAGGCTCTGTGTAGAGTCACCTGTCAAAATAACGCATGTAAGACAGGAATACGGAGTTCTGATTTATGCCAAAAGTAAGACTAACAATAGACTAACAATCAAGAAATGTGCATTCAGCAGAAAGACACATTTCTCCTTGCAAAGCGTGCTCTTTCGGCGTGAAGACATGAAGGGTGTCATTTGTTTATTTGGTTTGCCGTGGAAATTATATCCCATAATGCATGTTGGTAGTAAGAGACTTTAAGGGAAAATCAAAAAGAAGTTCTTGAAACAGTCTGCCTGTTAAACTAGAACACCCTGACTTCATTTTTACCTGCACATTTTATATTAGAAAATGAGGTCATATGTAACATTTAAATGTGTGCTTTGTTCTGTGATAACAGTTTACATATGAGAAGTCTTATTTCTTATACCTAGGACTTTTAATATGTTTAACTAGACTTTAGACATTTGGAGTATACCATTCATCCAATATTGATTGGTGAAAATTAAAATATGTTGAAATATGTCATGTAAATGAAGCAAGTTGATAAAGAAAGAGTTATGTATGCTTTAGTCACAGTCTGCCAAGAAGCTTTGAAGACGGTACATGGGGGGCACCATCTACAGGTGTAAATAAAAGACAGCCATGTTGGAATTTCACATATAATGATGGCTCACGATTTGCCTTTAGTTATAATTTTCCACAACAGTGACAAGTGAGTGAATATCAGTTTGCTTCTACAGGTCTCCACAGCAATTCAATGCAATGTTGTGGAATAAAACAGAAGGATATTTTGCCTTGATTGTCCTACCCCATGCACTTCTCTTTATAGTTGTTTTCATTTTATACTAATACCCAAAAACAGAAATGATTGGCCAAAACTTGCAAATTTTCACACTAGAGAATAGCAACTTATTGCATGTTGTAGAACCAGTGTCAGTGCCAGGTTATTTTGAACCCCAGGCCAAGCTTATTAGTGTGCCAACTGACTGTTTGGTACCTAACCCATGTGCCTGGGTTTTTCCCCCCGCTTATTATCTGTGCCCTGGTCAAATGCCTAATTTACCTTAATGGTTGTGTAGAATGTACAAATAAACATTTTACCATACTCATTACTTGAAACAATAACAACCTATATGATCAAAGTATGAAACAATAAGGAGCTATTTAAACACATTTATGTTAGGTAGAATACCCAGTGGGGGGCTGGGTGGTCTTTTGGCCTTAGAATTGCTGTAGTTTTGTTTTACTCTGTCACTTTGCTGGGTAGAGTTTTTATTTTTCTGTCTTCAGTGGCCATATCGCCATAGCATTGGACTTCTCTTTATAATCATTACAGATTTAGCAGAGTAATCCATAACTGGGGAGTCTACTTGATACTTGTTGATCTGTATTATGTACTGTAAGAGCATTTTAGTTTAGTCTTATTTATTTTTTCATTCATGTATTTATTTTTAATTTATTCTGTTTTGTCTTTAACATCTCGTAAAGTACTTTGAGCTACATGTTTTTATAACAATGTGCTATAGAAATAAAAGTTGTTGCTGGTGACACTTTATTAATTCCAAGTGAAATTGCAGGTATATAGTTGCAGACAAAAGGGCACAAATCTATCTATCTATCTATCTATCTATCTATCTATCTATCTATCTATCTATCTATCTATCTATCTATCTATCTATCTATCTATCTATCTATCTATCTATCTATCTATCTATCTATCTATCTATCTATCTATCTATCTATCTATCTATCTATTGTCACAGGATGCTGGGGGACAGACCCAGCCGGGACGCCTGGAAGGACCGGGAGGTGCCGTATACATCCCCCAGGCCACAATGGGGCAACCGCCCTGGATCTTGAGGGGACCACGGGAGAGAAGCAAGGAGGCTCAAGCCCATTGGGGCCTGTAGCCACCGCCAGGGGCACCCAGGAACCATTCACTTCCGCCACACCCAGGAAGATGGAGGAAGATCCTTCCAGGGACGCCCAGAGTGCTTCCAGGTGCAAGAACAGCACTTCCGGCACACCAGGAAGTGCTGCTGGAAGAGCATCATCGAGCACCTGGAGCACGGCCGGGTGAATTTAAAAGGGGCCGCCTTCCTACAGTCTGGGAGCTAGAGTCGGGAGTGGGAGCAGGACAAAGCTCCCGTGGAGAGAGGAAAGGTGGCTCACGGACATTTGAAGAGAGGCCCGTGTTAGGTGGTGTATAGTGCTGGGAGCACTATTTGCTGTGCGGGACTGTGTGTATTGAAAATAAACGTGTGCTTTTATAAAGACGTAGTCTCTGGTGGTGTTTGGGCGTATCTCACATTATCTATCTATCTATCTATCTATCTATCTATCTATCTATCTATCTATCTATCTATCTATCTATCTATCTATCTATCTATCTATCTATCTATCTATCTATCTATCTATCTATCTATTGTATTGGATGGGCTGGTGTCCCATGTGGGATCGATCCCATTCTTTTAAAATTCCTGGTCAGGAAAGGAGGCATGACATTCGCACTTCTGGGCCAGGTGGTGGGCATGGACAGACACTCTGGCAGCTGGGGCACCAAGATTGATGTCCATGCAGCAATGGATTGGACTCCCTTACGTGGCTGGTATTCTGGCATAATGGACAGATAACCATGATGGATCCTGATCAGGATGACTAGCAGTCCCTTTAACAGTTGGGAGGCCAAAAGAAATGTGGCAGATAAATGTGGAGAATGACTCTGAAGCACAGGTCTTCTGTCCGTATGTGGGGTGGTAGGATCCCTTGTTGTGAGCACTTCTATGGGTGCATGCAGAGCAGAATGGGAGATGTGGTCCCATAGGGCTGCCCTGTTGGGTTCTATGGGTGGTCAACAGGGGAAGTTTGTGGGAGTTGAATGATCTGCTCCAGGGTGGTTCTGTCTGACACAAAAGTGCTCCCTGGAGACAATAGTTTGGATATTGGATATTTAAAATACTGGACAGACAAACAGACAGCCATGGTAGCGTATTATATATAAAGATGGGTTCTGAAAATGAATGAATATATTACAGATTTCAAATATTTTTTTATTTAACTTTAATACATTATTTAGTTAAAAATAAATACCTCATATCAACTGATTATAAATTGTTTCTTAAAAATGTCTTTTGCTATCTTCGTTGTTCTGAAATGTACATCTTCATAACTATTCTGCAGGATTCAGTTTGTGCAAACTTGCAATTTGTAAGTCACTTTGATAAAGGAGACCAGGGTTCACATCCAGGGTCCTCCATACAATTTGCTTCTCTCCTCTTGTCTGCATGGGTTTCCTTCGGGTGTTCCAATTTTCTCTCAAGTCTAAAGTCATGAAGATTAGTGGAATGACGGTAGTAAATTGGGCCTAGTGTGTGTGTTTGGTGTGTGTGTGTGTATGTGTCCTGGTGCCCTGTCCAGGATTTGTTAATACCTTTGCACCCTATGCTAGCTGGGCTAAGCCTGGGCAACCTCAGTGACCCCTCTTCAGCAGGACCAGGCAGGTTAGATAATGATTGACTGATTTTGGGTAAAATATACAGTAAATCTCCTAAATTAAGACATGAAACAAAATTTTGCCATACTGCTGTGGAAATGGAAAAAGACAAACTCTGTTTTACAGAATTATGCTGCTGAGTGTATGCCACACTTGAAGCCCCCAAGGGAAGTGACCCAGTGTTGATACAGCTTCAAAGGAGGCACCTGCTGATGTCTCCGGAGCTTTAGACATTAAAGCATCAGGCAGTGAACAGATACAGATTGAGAGGCAGACATCTATCAAAGGGTGTAAAATGTCAGAATTGTTAAACCATGTAATTGTTTTAACTCAAATTTTATAAATAGCCGAGAAGGAGACTAATGTACTGTATATATTTAGACCACCTGTAGTCAGGTCTGACCTGGATTCTAAAAATTAAAAACAAAAATGTTAAATAAGACAGACACAAACTGTTAAAATAAACATAACATACTTTAGTAAAATAAAATAAGATAAAATGCTCAAACCCAATTAATCCAATTGAAGGTCTGGGGGAGGCTGAAATTTGTTCTGGCAGCACTGGGCAGAAGGCAGGAAACATCACAGCGCTCAAATGGGCACACACCCACAGGAGCCAATTTGTAGTCGCCATGCCTTTAGGGATGGGTGAAGAAAAATGGAATACCTGGAGGACCATCCATACACACATATTGGGACAAAGAGCAACTTTGAGGCATGGGATTTGAGCTTGGAACACTGAAAAGATGAAGCAGCAGCAGCACTAGGAAAAAAAATTACAATAACATCTTTTTTTTGCAAGATACTATAGTTAAAAAATATACTCTATACCCTTCAATAAAACAGGAAAGTACAGCATAAATGCAAATGCCTCTATAGCCTCTATCTTTACTGAAATGTTCTTATGTAGGGAGCTGGTTATGAAAATAAAGAATCAAATATTTAAGAAAAATATACAGCATGTTTTACAGTAGCCGATTGGAATAACATGGACTACACCGATGGCTGGCTGGGGAAAACCTCATTAGTGGCTCAGTCACTAATCTGATCAGCAGCACTGCTTTCCTTTATGGCACCGTAATTCTGAAGGATAGATTGCCACCTAGAGGTTTAAAAAATTTATAGCACTTTTATGCAAGACAGCTTTGGAACTACCATGACTACTGCTTATCTATCATGTTAATAAATGTATAAGGTGCATGACTATATAGAGCCTTTGATTGACAGCCCTCTTTTTATAATAATTTATTTCTGCTTTCATTTTGTAGAGTCACACTACACTTTTATTTGTCTAGGAAAAGATTTTTGTCATAGCATCTTCTAATATTCTGCGGTGGGTTGGCACCCTGCCCGGGATTGTTTCCTGCCTTGTGCCCTGTGTTGGCTGGGATTGGCTCCAGCAGACCCCCGTGACCCTGTGTTCGGATTCAGTGGGTTGGAAAATGGATGGATGGATGGATATATATATATATATATATATATATATATATATATATATATATATAGATATATATATATATAGATATATATATATATATATATACATAGCGGGTTGGATAATGGATGGATGGATGGATATATATCCATAAGGTCAGTATTAATGTACTAAATGTAATGCACCATCTATTGGAATGACATACCAATTGGATGCACAGAACCACAGACACTTATTCCTTTATTAAGGTGGATATGGAGGTCTGCTATACAAGTCCACACCATTCAACCAATCCCTGCCAAAATTTACACACCTCTCTCATTTGATCAGGACAAGATCATCGGCTATATCCCAACATAAAATTTTGACCCTGGGGATATCTGAGTTTTTTTAAAATATTTTAACTACAGTTTGAATGACAGTGCCATCTGGTGGCCAGAACTGAAGCCAGACTAGCAGACAAGCAGACCAGAGCTTAAAATTACTTACCTGTGCAATGACAGGTGCTGCTTCTAGTTGAGTAAAAAACTGTTAATTATGGCCATGCGTTTATTTTGTTTTATTTTATTTTATTCTAATTAAGGGATGGCATTTCTCTCTTAAATAGACCACACTATGCGACTTTTCAATTCTACCCTGGGGGGTAGGCGGGGGAGGTCGGATTGGGTTAAACGTTAACATTGTAGAAAGTTATTGTCTGTTGTACCTGCATTTTTATCACTCTTTAATTTAATATTGTTTTTTTTATTCAGTATGCTGTTGCTGGAGTATGTGAATTTCCCCTTGGGATTAATAAAGTATCTATCTATCTATCTATCTATCTATCTATCTATCTATCTATCTATCTATCTATCTATCTATCTATCTATCTATCTATCTATCTATCTATCTATCTATCTATCTATCTATCTATCTAAATTGTTCTGTTTCACAATAAGCAGACACACAGAGGTTGTTGAATGTCGTGCCCATAAGAAAACCACATTTCAGACCCACCTGTGGGAGATCATCAAGAAGAAGAGGACTGCTCTTATATTATATTAAATATTATTGTATATTGTACTTTATTAAGCAAATATGCTGGCAGAGTGTCTAAGTCAGCTTCAGAGACCAGGGTTCAAGATGTGGCAGAGTCGCTCTCAGTTTGGTAGTTTAATGATCTCCCCACACCAGTGTGGTTTTCCTCCTGTGCCCCAATATGTTGGATTCCCTGCAATTTCAAATTATGTGTTAATACTGGAGGGTACTCTGTGCACCCACTACAGTTGGGTTCAAACAGTTTCCTAAAGGGTAGATAATATTTATTAGTGGTGTATCTCCATTAAAGACGAATGGAGCACTGCACACCTTCTACCATTATATGGTGCTGCTATGCAACAAATGAAATAAGTAGTAAGCTCACCTCAGTAAGTTTTTGTTAGTATAGTGATAACAAGCTCAACTTACTCATCACAATCAAATGTTTCCAGTTTTTTATGAGATGCTCAATGCAATTTCTTATCTATAAAAATATTTCTGTTTGGAGTATGTGAAATTTTCTTTGTGCTGCTGGCCTGTTTCCGAGTTGCTTTGAGAGGCCTGCAGTGTTCTTGTCATGTCTTTGTTTATCTGTGCTTGCCTCATTACACCTCTCACTTGCTCATTTCTGCTCAATTGGTTTAAATTTGAAAATGGCTAAGCACAGGGGTTATCAAATTTTGTTGGCAATTTTCATTAAAAGAAACAATATAATCACAGGTTAATGTTGTTTCCTATTTTATGTGGACTAGCACAAATATGACACTTTTCACATTCTTTCATTCTGGCAGACAGTACAGAATCATCAGCACTCTCACCACTAGAATTTGACCGTCTTTATCTTAAAGCTACTGAATGGCACGAGCAGGCCTGATGTCTGTGTTGATAAATTGTTGGATGCTGCGTTTAATGTCAGCACCTGCTATCAATTGTCCGAATCACGCTGCAATGAGCATGCAACCAGGTTGTCTTTGCTTGGGCAGAGCTGTTAAGAAAGGGCCTGCTTTGTAAATACTTTAAAATGTACCCCTGATGACTTCTGTTTAGAAGCCCTAGATGGTTACCTTATTATGGTTCAAGAAATCTTAAACCAGGAATTAGATGTGTCTGGGCTCAAACTTTTTGGCACTTTAGAGACATTAGAGAGAGGAGACATTAGACGTTGCTCTTTTGCCCCTCTCTTTACCTCACCCACTCTTAGCCCAAGTCCCTGCACATTTGTGGGCAGAAGATAAAATGAGGTAGGTTGTATTCTATCTGGGGATCCTGTCCATATTACAGTGGATTCTTCTAAACTTCTTCCTTGTTTCTCCAACATCCTCTGAAACCTGAAGTAAAAGTGGGCATACGTCCTGTGATAACTGCATTATTAAATCAGGCTGTTATAATCCCACATATAAGTCTACCCTGTTCAGAAAACACAGACAGGCGCATGAAGGTTTATGAGCAATTAATGCATGTGTTACTCCATGGTTCCATGTAATCTCAGACCCATCAACTATTTTAGCGTCTATACCACCAGAGACAATGATTTACACCAGGGGTGTCCATCTCCGGTCCTGGTGGACCACAGTGGCTGCAGGTTTTCATTCTAACCCTCTTCCTAATCAGCGAGCAGTTTGCACTGCTAATTAACTCCTTTTTGCTTCATTTTAATAGATAGATAGATAGATAGATAGATAGATAGATAGATAGATAGATAGATAGATAGATAGATAGATAGATAGATAGATAGATAGATAGATAGATAGATAGATACTTCATTAATCCCAAGGGGAAATTCACATACTCCAGCAGCAGCATCATACTGATAAAAAACAATAAATTAAAGAGTGATCGATGAAATAGAGAAAAGGGTAGAAAGATAAAGGCGTAGCCCTGTTTTTAAGGATTCAGTCCTCTGAATGGATTTTTTTCTTCATTAAATGGCAGCCAAATAGAAACGAGACGTGAAAAGAGCCAACAGATGACCAGCTAAATTGAAACATCAAAGTCCAGCCAATTTCACTCCAACCAGTTTCTTAATGAGAAGCCGATTCTTGCTGTTAATTAAAGCCATTATTGAATATCATGACTTGTTGCTGCTCTCATTCTGCCACAGCAGACTGTTGATTTGCTGTTTTTTCTAAGACCACCGTCAAGATGATTTGGTGACGTGAACAGTCCAACATGACTGAGACCTTCACCTTTCTTTATTTTCAGGTTAGCTGGTCATGTGGCGGCTTGTTTTGTGTGTCATTATTGTTTGGCTGCTCATTAAGGAAAAAGAAACAACTAAGGGGTCTGAGTCACATCAATTAAATCTAAGAAAAAACTAATTAAGAAGATGGTTAGAATGAAAACCTCCAGCCACTGTGGTCCACCAGGACCGGAGTTGGACACCCCTGATTTATACAGTTGTAGTTAAGCCCTTAGACTGCCTCCCATGCACGCATGTATGACAACATTAAATGATTATATTGGATTTGCCAGGTGGGTAAACTTTAAGACTCAAACTGTAACAGATACTTGGCCCCCTGTTGTTTAACACTTTGTCACCTCAAGAACAATGGTATTTCACATAATATGCTGACTGGTGTGCCCCGATGCCTTTTCCATACCCACCTGAACTTGCTCCATTTGATGCAATTCCACTTAATGCTATAACATATTTTCTGACTTTTCTCACTGGTATATTCCACTCAGTAATCCTAATCAAAATAATACTAAGCAACGTCAGTTACTCAGAGGGAATCCCACATATTAGTATTGGCTCTGAGATTATGGGGATAATTTGTCCTTTTACAAACTGTTCAGTGTCACATACTGCACTATTTGGTGAAAAACACATGCCAGTAAGTTTATGTGATGGTCACAGTCCTATGATCATACCACCTACAGGTGAGTTGTCAAAGACGAATGTGGCACTTCCTTGCCATTCTCAGGCACTTATTCAAAACTAACAAATTTTATTGTGGTTGTGGCATTCAGCAGAAACCTGTTCTTCAAATGACTCTTCCTAAAGCACTAGTGGCTCTAAATGGATCTGGTTTTATTTAGCATATTCTTGGTTGCCCACCAGATAGTGCATCTCATGTTATACTGCTCATGCTGTTCCTCATGCAGTTGTTCATCAAACATTCCCCTGACAGCTTTAATGGTCCATGAGCCCTAACAAAAGGAGGAACTGTTGGTACATTGTTTCTTCCAAAGTTTGGAATATTTTAGCCCTTGACAATGCTATCGCTAATCTTTCTTAAGCACCGGAAGTAATAGCCAACTTAACTGCCTATTCACTCCAAGAACTTACTGCTGAACGAGTGGCCATGAGGACTGTCACTCTTCAAAACCACATGGCACGGGACATGTCATTATCCTCTCAAGAAAGAATGTGTACTCTTGTTGCACCCCATTGTTGTAGACTGTGGTCGTTGGAAGGAACTGCAAATCCACAAGCTGAAACTGTTGGGACACCAACCCAGTTGTCCCCATTTAATTGTAACAATTGTAACATAATGTGCACTCAATGGTACTAAACAAACAAAAGTCAGGGCCCTAGCTAGAGGAATCTTTTTCGGCTGGTAAAACCTGCAAGACTCACAGTGGGAAGAAGCTCCACGCTGCAGTGCATTCTGGAAACTGTAGCAGGTGGACCGGAAAGGGCGGAGTCAGTTGCTTTCACTGGGTGAATTCTGGGCACAGTGGAGAAAAAAAAACAGAGGATAATGTTAGCGCCAGGACCCCCTCTTAACCCAGGGTGGAAGTACATACCTCCCTCAGAAGAGCCCGGAAGATGAGCTACCGTCCCTCATGCATGACAACGTATATTCCGGACGCTTCACATTATAATACAGACACAGCATCTTATATGAAAAATATTGCTTGTGGAACTGCAGGCTCAGATGAAGGAGCTTGATTCAGAGCAGAATTAGCAGACTGGATTAATTCTTCTTTTGGGGTTATGGACTTCTGTATATGTTAATCACCATTATGTGTGTTGCACTTTTTTATGTTTAATTTGTGTTTTTTTTAGGAGAGATCTTTAAGTGTCACAGTCGAAACTACATTTGTTCGACAACACATCACAAGAACTAGATATCCTCATCACATTCTGCTTTGTTTGACTTTTTACGTAGATTGGATATTGTTTAATGTGATTCAATAAGAATCAGAAGTTTTGGAGATGTGGAATTTATGATGCTTATCAATATGAATATTTATCTTTTATGAATTTTGGTTTATTTTCTTTAAATTCGTTCTTATACAACCTTTGTTTCACACTGTATTTTTACAGAGTGGCATTTTCAAGAGGAAATGTCACATATAATTTAAATGTATTTCTTTAGGCATTGTCCCGTTTTTCATTCTGGGATGTGAAGCTGTTCACGCTGGGTTGGGTCGTGATTTGTTAATTGTACCCATTGTTTTAGGCATTTGGATAGGATTTTGTTTAATTGCTCTTGATTAGGTAAGCAATTCATTAAAGTAAATAATCAAATTTGTTTGGTGGTTTGTAGTTCACCATATCTCATGGACTGAAACCACCACTTATTTTAAGAAAGTCAGTCCTGGGCGTGGAACCGTGAATGGCAGATAAGGACTAATGAATCAACAAATACTGTATGTTAAGTTGTAATGGAACCATACATATCCTAACTTTTTTATTGTTTTAAAAGTGCAAACTTAATCAGCACTTAAACCTTGTATGATGTGAATGGGAATGAGTAGAGAAAAAAAACATAAATATGGAGGAGGGTGGATTTTAAAACCTATGAAAGGACAACTATTGAACGGAAAATTATTCTGAATTTTTGAATCCATCGATGTTAATATAATATTTTCCTATTTGTTAATTAATTAATGTGCCTCATTTTTCTTCTGCAGGCTCAGTGGATTAAAGATTTCACAAGCATGATGTATTTTCTAATAACAGGCTCTTTTTTTTCTTTTTTTAAATAGGGCTGGAATCCAATTTCTTCTGCCCACCTGATTAGTTTTCTGATTTACTGTTTTTGAAAAGGCAGATAATTTACAAAGCGCAGCTGCAGGTGCAGTGGACAATAGCTGGGTCTGAAGTATTTTCAGTCACCGTTCTGTGTGTTCATCATAAATGGTCTGCTTTCTAAAGAACAGATGCGGCCGAATTGAACATTTTTTGCTAAAATTAATGGAAAAGCAACATGTGCTGGAGAGACTGATGACAGCTCTTTCGCTCTGGAAGTCACGGGGAGGTTACATTTGGGGAGTGTTTGTCTGGCTTGGAGAACATCCCATCAGAGGTACCCTGTCCAGTAGGTAGGACAAGGTTTCCAGAATCAGATAGAAGTCTCAGGCCCGTCAGGGTTATCCGGCTTGAGCTGGTTTGTCAGGTAAGTTGATAGTATGTTTTAGTGCCTTTTGCAAATTGTTTTCTTTATGTAGGCAGCGTGGCTTAGAACAAAAGGCATTTGGAGTCTGACCAACAAGTCGGCCAGTTCAGTTTCTGTCTGCCATACGACTCAATAAACTTGCTCTAAATAATACATGGAATCATCCTTGGGATGATGTTTGCTATGCAAAGATACGACATAAGGTAAAACTATTTTTATTTTCAAATGCTGGGATTCCAATCTTACATTCATCCAGCAACCAAAGATGGCTAATGCCTTGTGACGTATCCAGGGCATGGTCAGCATCTAACATCATGGTGTTAACAGCAGAATTATAATAATGGTTTAACATTATTATTTTGGCTGTTTTCATGTTGTTATTTTCTTTTTGCCTTTGTCTCTCTCTCTCATCCTCATTTCTCTCAGCTGTTTATGGTTATTGCATCTATTGGTGGCCCCATGACATTGGAGTCACGTGATGTGCTATATCATCATGTCTCCCTTCTATATAAGATGGTGGGTGCACTGTTCTGATTCCAAGCTAGCTTTGGATTGATATTAAATTTTAGACTTTGGTACTGAGACCAGCTTTTGCACCTCAGTACTTATATCAAAACAGCACGAAACTGCAGACAGTGTGGTGTAGTAGTTAAGCCTTTGGACTTTAAATCCTGAGGTTGTGGGGTCAAATCCTGCTACTTACACCATGTGACCAAGTGCAAGTCAGTTGACCTGCCTGGGCTCTAATTGGAAAATCTAAAAGAAATGTAATCAATTATATCATAAATGTTGTAAGTCACTTTGGATAAAGATGTAATAGGCAAAGCAAATAGTAAATTACAGATAACTCCCTGCTTCACCCCAAACTGACACACAAGTGCGCCACCCAACCAAATTCTGCTTGCTTACAGTCAGAGGCAACCCCCATTATCCTCCCAGTCCTTCCAGGGTCCATCTGAAGCTCCCCAGCAGTCACATTCACAGGCCAACAGCCATCTCCAGCAGGGAGAAAAGTGACAAAGTGCTGTGCAGTCTGCAGCTTCATGGAGAACACGGCTCCCTCGGAGTTTCAAATGTTCTCTTTCTGATCCAATGTCTTAGCAGTATTTCCGATTCAATGGGTAGGAGCGTTCTCAAATTAAATAAAGGAAAAACAGAAATCTTAGTGATTGGAAAACATGGATACAGTGAGGGCATTACAAATAAAACTTGATCCCGTAGGTTTAAAAGTCAAGACGGAGGTAAAGAATTTAGTGGTAATTTATTAACTCTGACCTAAACTTTAAATCGCATGTTAACCAGATTACGTCTACATTTTATCACTTAAGGAATATAGCAAAAGTTAGACCACTTATCACTTTACAAGACGCTGAAAAATTAGTTCACACTTTTGTTTTTAGTAGACTAGATTACTGTAATGCAATCCTAACGGGACTACCTAAAACAGACATCAATCTGCTACAATTAGTGCAGAATGCAGCAGCCATAATCTTAACTAGGGAAAGAAAATCTGAGCACATCTCACCAGTTTTAGCACTGTTACACTGGTTACCCATGTCATTCACAATTGACTTTAAAATACTACTACTGGTTAACAAAGTCTTCAATAATCTTGTTTCATCCCATATTTTAGAATGCCTATCCCCCTACACTCCAAGTCGTAACCTTAGTCTTCGAATGGACGTCTTCTCATAATTCCAAGAGCCGATCTCAAAAGAAGTGATGAGGCAGCCTTTTGCTGCTATGCACCTAAAATCTGGAATACTTTACTGATAGAAATTCTCCAGGCTAATACTGTGTAACATTTAAAAAAAAAAAAACTGCTAAAGACCAATTATTTTCATTTCAGTTGTATTCCTTATAGACTATATGATCATAGAATTATCATATTCTTCAGGGATCCACAATCTGTACTATTTTCTACTTTTCTCTGCTGTCTTTTCCAGTTCTTCTGTGGTGGTGATGTATGCCACCACTACCTGATCAATTCACCACGAACCCCCTGAAATGATGGAAGTAAGGCAGGTGTCTCAGCTGTCCATGAGACCAACTTCATCATGTGAAGCCTGAAAACCAAGAGGACTAATTTAAGTACATTTACTGTATGTGAGGAAGAATGGCCAGTGGCGGTGGCGCAAACCCCTGCAGACGTTTTTTGTTTTCCTCCAGCTTAACTGGATGTTTTTCTGTTGTTTTGTTTTTTCTGTCCTCTAAGCCATCTGACTTTATCTTGGTTGTTGTTGCTTATTCTTTAGTATTATTGCCCTATTCCTATCTTTCTTTTCTGATAACTTTCTTCTTTTTATCTTGTAAAACACTTTGAGCTACATTATTTACGAAAATGTGCAATATAAATACATTTTGTTGTTGTTGGGAATGTTTAACACTAAAATACAGTTAGTACTTTGGAGCGCATGGGGGAGTTTTGAGCATGCCATTATACAATTCATACTTCAGGTTGGAGGTACGGGGCTGTCTGGCAGAGCATGAGGTGCACAGATACAAAAAAACAATGCAGGTATGGTTCACTTCAGTCCATCCATCCATCCATCCATCCATTTTCCAACCCGCTGAATCTGAACACAGGGTCCCGGGGGTCTGCTGGAGCCAATCCCAGCCAACACAGGGCACAAGGCAGGAACCAATCCCGGGCAGGGTGCCAACCCACCGCAGGACACACACAAACACACCCACACACCAAGCACACACTAGGGCCAATTTAAAATCGCCAATCCACCTAACCTGCATGTGTTTGGACTGTGGGAGGAAACCGGTGCGCCCGGAGGAAACCCACGCAGACACGGGGAGAACATGCAAACTCCACGCAGGGAGGACCCGGGAAGCGAACCCAGGTCCCCAGGTCTCCCAACTGCGAGGCAGCAGCGCTACCCACTGCGCCACCATGCCGCACTCACTTCAGTTCTGGTGGTAAAATTACTGATTTTGAGTAACACTGATATGATACTGTTTAAAAAATGTGTAGATCGGTACTTTTTTAGTAATGGTATACCATGCAACACTAATTCAAACTTATGGATAAACTTAAAAGTAACGATAAATCTAGGCAAAATATTTCACTATTGTTACTCCTGATTTATCAGCTTTTCTTTATTCAACTTTTCACCACAACAGTTACACCACAAATTCAGTACCCAGGCCATGTATTCACTATTAGGTACATTTCATTTAAAGGGCCTTTGAAAAACTTGGAAAGAAGTGTGGCTGCAGTCTTCTGTTTCACCCACACCTGACCACAGCGCCTATGTGCCCTGAGCCTCCTCCTGCCAGTCCCTTTATTCACTTTACTAAGATGTGCTTGAGCAGTTGCTGCATTTATGAACTACAGAGCTGGATCATCTTGGAGCTCTGAAAATGGTGGAAAAATGTAAATGTTGCAATTTCTTTTAATATGTCATAACTATGTCATGCTGTGAGATGAGCCCACTCTTTTGGCCTGCCTGGGAGGTGAGACTTCGTTGAAGCCCAAGTTTCTCTCTCGTATTCCAAATGTAGACTAATGTGCAGAAACATCCATCCATTTTCCATCCCGCTGAATCCAAACACAGGGTCACAGGGGCCTGCTGGAGCCAATCCCAGCCAACACAGGGCACAAGGCAGGAACCAATCCCAGGCAGGGTGCCAACCCACCGCAGGACACACACAAACACACCAAGCACACACTAGGGCCAATTTAGAATCACCAATCCACCTAACCTGCATGTCTTTGGACTGTGGGAGGAAACCGGAGAGCCCGGAGGAAACCCACGCAGACACGAGGAGAACATGCAAACTCCATGCAGGGAGGACCCGGGAAGCGAACCCAGGTCCCCAGGTCTCCCAACTGCGAGGCAGCAGCGCTACCCACTGCGCCACCATGCCGCCTGTGCAGAAACATTTAAACTAATAATCTCATTAAGTTTCTTAATTAGGTAGAAATCAAGAGCTCATCGTTCAATAGGTGGCGAGTGTTTCAGTGATATTTGAGGAAATTGGTTGGGGGGGGGGGGGGGGGTTAAGGTATGCTGGAAACACATTATTATTTTTCTCATTTAAATTAATTGAAAATAACATTTCAACATCCAATTTTTTCTATTTCTGACCTGTTCACTGGAACAAGGACGATTGCAGTTACAGAAAGTCAACTTAGCTAGGTTAACATTTTTGTTTTGTTTCGCAGGCCCATTTGGACCCATGCTTGTTTTTTTGACAATACTTTCAAGTTTTCTTCCCTCAGCTCTATCTCCCACTTCTACAGTCCTAGCTGTAATTAGGCCTCGAAAGCTTGCATATTGTAATCTTTTTAGTTAGCCAATAAAAGGTGTCATTTTGCTTGACTTTTCTCCACATTCATAATGGCTAACACGGTACAACACCCTTTTTATATGCCAAGTTATTCTGACCAGAAATTATGGTGCAGTATGCCACATTACTTGTACGCTGCAATCTAACAAGATTGTGACTGATTTCATTTCTCCAAAAAAAAAATGAATGAAAAAAGACTTTTATGGGCAAATCAAAGCAAGGAGAATATTCAGGACAAAGCAGCTGTCAATACATAAGGACCTAAGGAATCTCTTCAGTAGAACCTTTATGCTCCTTTTTGCATATATCCATCCTTTTAAGTACTTTCGTCAAGAAAGGAGTTGCCTTTTCAGAATGTTTCTAGTGGGCTGGCATGAAGGGCCCCTCATATGAAACTTGTTAGTTTAGTTGGTAATTTAAAACTGGCCATGTGTGGGGTGGTGTGGGTGTGTGGCGCTTGTATTGGGGTTACAATTCAGTGTTGTACTGTTCAGTACAATATACACCGCGTTCCAAATTATTATGCAAATGATATTTTTCTCTGATTTTGCTAAATAGTCGATGCAAGTGGCAGTCAGCATAATTTTTGAGTCATTAACCATTAGAGTATAATTCGAATGTTACTGAACAAATCTCCTAATGATAACGGTATGTTTTTCAAAAATAAAAACTTAAAACGCACTGTTCCAAATTATTATGCACAACAGAGTTTCAAAACATTTTATCGGTTGCAAAGAACTGAAAAAAGGTCATTTGTTGAATTTGCAGCATTAGGAGTTCATATTTACTGAAATCAAAAGCTATTTCAATCAAAAACATCTTAACAGGTCAAGTTACATATTAACATAGGACCCCTTATTTGATAGCAGCTTCACAATTCTTGCATCCATTGAACGTGTGAGTTTTTGGAGAGTTTCTGCTTAAACTTCTTTGCAGGATGTCAGAATAGCCTCCCAGAGCTGCTGTGTGGATGTAAACTGCCTCCCACCCTCATAGATCTTTTGCTTGAGGATGCTCCAAAGGTTCTCAATAGGATTGAAGTCAGGGGACGATGGGGGCCACACCATGAGTTTCTCTCCTTTTATGCAGATTGCAGCCAATGATGCAGAGGTATTCCTTGCAGCATGAGATGGTGCATTGTCATGCATGAAGATGATTTTGTTTACGGAAAGAACGGTTCTTCTTTTTGTACCATGGAAGAAAGTGGTCAGTCAGAAACTCCACATACTTTTCAGAGGTCATTTTCACACCTTCAGGGACCCTGAAGGGGCCAACCAGCTCTCTCCCCATGATTCTGGCCCAAAACATGACTCTGCCACCTCCTTGCTGACGTCGCAGACTTGTTGGGACATGGTGGCCATCCACCAACCATCCACCACTCCATCCATCTGGACCATCCAGGGTTGCATGGCACTCATCTGTAAACAAGACTGTTTGAAAATTAGTCTTCATGTAGTTCTGGGCCCACTGCAGCCGTTTCTGCTTGTGAGCATTGGTTAGGGGTGGCTGAATTGAAGGTTTATGCATAACTGCAATCCTCTGGAGGATCCTGCTCCTTGATGTTCGCAGGACTCCAGAGACACCAACAGCTTCAAATACCTGTTTGCTGCTTTGTAATGGCATTTTAGCAGCAGCTCTCTTAATCTGATGTATTTGTCTGGTAGGAACCTTCCTCATTTTGCCTTTATCTGCACGAACCCGTGTGTGCTCTGAGTCAGCCACAAATCTTTTAACAGTATGATGATCACGCTTAAGTTTTCGTGAAATATCTTAAGATTTTCATACCTTGTCCAAGGCATTCAACTATTTCACGCTTTTCGACAGCAGAGAGATCCTTTTTCTTACCCATATTGCTTGAAAATGGTGGTCTGCTTAATAATGCGGAACATCCTTCTTTAGTAGTTTTTCCTTTAATTGGGCTCACCTGGCAAACTCATTATCACAGGTGTCCGAGATTGATTTCAGTGATCAAAAGAGCCCTGAGACACAATACCATCCATGAGTTTAATTGAAAACAAAATATTTAATCTTTAGGACACTTAAATACAATTAGCATAATAATGTAGAATGCGGTGTACTGTATGACAAACTGCCGTGTAATTTAGGCAAACTAGGGTAGCAAAACTGCAGAGTGAAATAAACTTAGGTGATAATTTTCTTTATATTTACCTCACAATCAGGGTTTACTTCTTAAAATTGTTAAATCTGCTGTGCTGTAACTGCATGGACCAGCTACCTCCAGCCACTGTATTAGAAGTATTTGCATGTTCTCCCCATGTTGGTGTGGACTTTCTCGGGATACTTCAGTTTAGTACCACATCCTTTGCTTTTATGCTTTGTATGTGTGAGTGTGAATATGGCAGCCTTTCGTCCTTCCTTGTTCCTACTAACTCTGTAATGATGGAGGGATGACTGGTCATAAGCTACAGTGATTTGAGCTTGAGAAATGCACCTGACACGCAACAAGAATTTTTAAGCACTGCATCCTTCAAATATACGTATCTCCTAAATTTAAGGAATTCCTTAAGTGTTCCTTACACTTCTCAATTATATCCTTCGCTGAGGTCAAAGTTTTGTCTCCCTTGCCAAGAACGCTCTGAATGTCATTCCTCCTGCCCTTCCTGAAACACTGAAGGGATTCCCTAGCTTCACCAAAATTCTTCTATACATGGGCCTTCACTTCTTCCAATTCAACAGCAACTGTCCTGTTTTTTTTGTCTACCAGTGCCTCACAGTCAAATCTAGACACCCTCCTGCTACTCACTTGCTCCTTTCTTAATCCTCCCTTGCCACTGACTTTCATCAGCTGGTCCTTTCTCTGACTGTCACTGACAGCAGCATTTTTTGGAGGTAAGCACTGAGTGCATCTACAGTTGTGCTTGAAAGTTTGTGAACCCTTTAGAATTTTCTATATTTCTGCATAAATATGACCTAAAACATCATCAGATTTTCACTCAAGTCCTAAAAGTAGATGAAGGGAAACCAGTTAAACAAATGAGACAAAAATATTATACTCGGTCATTTATTTATTAAGGAAAATGATCGAATATTACATATTTGTGAGTGGCAAAAGTATGTGAACCTTTGCTTTCAGTATTTGGTGTGCCCCCCCCCCCCCCTTGCAGCAATAACTGCAACTAAATGTTTCCGGTAACCGTTGATCAGTCCTGCACACCGGCTTGGAGGAATTTTAGCCCATTCCTCCGTACAGAACAGCTTCAACTCTGGGATGTTGGTGGGTTTCCTCACATTAACTGCTTGCTTCAGGTCCTTCCACAACATTTCGATTGGATTAAGGTCAGGACTTTGACTTGGCCATTCCAAAACATCAACTTTATTCTTCTTTAACCATTCTTTGGTAGAACGACTTGTGTGCTTAGGGTCGTTGTCTTGCTGCAAGACTCACCTTCTCTTGAGATTCAGTTCATGGACAGATGTCCTGACATTTTCCTTTAGAATTCTCTGATATAATTCAGAATTCATTGTTCCATCAATGAAGGCAAGCTGTCCTGTCCTGGATGCAGCAATACAGGCCCAAACCATGATATTACCCACCACCATGTTTCACAGATGGGATAAGGTTCTTATGCTGGAATGTAGTGTTTTCCTTTCTCCAAACTAACGCTTTTCATTTAAACCAAAAAGTTCTATTTTGGTCTCATCTGTCCACAAAACATTCTTCCAATAGCCTTCTGGTTTGTCCATGTGATCTTTAGTAAACTGCAGACGAGCAGCAATGCTTTTTTTGGAGAGCAGTGGCTTTCTCCTTGCAACCCTGCCATGCACACCATTGTTGTTCAGTGTTCTCCTGATGGTGGACGCATGAACATGAACATTAGCATTAGCCAATGTGAGAGAGGCCTTTAGTTTAGGGGTGGGCGGTATGACCAAAATTCTATATCACGGTATTTTTCTAAATTATCCCGGTTTCACGATATTCGACGGTATTTTTTTCCCCATGCATGAGTGGATGTTAACCACATTTTCCACTGGAATTACTGGCTAAGAATAACCTATTCCACTGTCAAGAGTATTGTACATTGTACAAAAAAAAAAACATTTTAATGTGCACACAAGTATTAATACAGGTTTGCATTGCCCCATAAAGTGATAGTTTTCAAGGGGGTGGCACTAATGGAGAAGGTATCACATTGCATGACAGATGCAGTCAAAATATAGAACCTTTTTATTGAACAAATTTTGCAAAAACTTAAACTATAATTTTGACAACATATTTTCAACCATACAAAGAGGCATTTAGACTTAATAAAATATCCAGAAGTGCTTGTCAAAAGTTGTATTGCACTGAATATGTCTTAGAAAAGGAATAAATAGTAAATGTTTTTTGTAAACCAACTACACTTTCTGTTTATGTTAACAATCTCTGTCCACTGACATGTTAAAGTGACTTTTTTAAACAACTTTATCATCATTAAACTGCATAATATTTAAACTAATAAATAATAACAATAAAATAATAGTATTATTACTGATAGTTGCACTATTATGTTCAGTGTAGAGAACTTTATCGCAGGTGTGACGAGGCTCCAAAAAACTGGATATATGAATGGGTATCGCACAGGTTTAACTTAAATATTGTATAAATGTTGGGTTTGTGATCTGGTGGTCGGAGACACGAACACAGAATTCAATGCATGTTCTTCTGAGCGGGCTTTCTTTATTGCACGCGTGCTGTCTCTATCTGACGTACTAAAACCCCAGTTCCTATCCATCCTTTTTCTTTCTCCACATAACCAATCACCACACGATAAACGTCTTTGTGAAATTAAAACTAGTTATAAACTTAGCCCACGGAGTGTTCAGAACTTTAAAAATATCTTTGTTATACATGTTTAATTATGCCATCCATTCAGAGTTGCGCCCATCAAAGGATGAATATAAGCAAAACATACACTAGCAGGGTCAATATAGCACAACAAAACCCCACATCCTACATGACTTTGAAAGGAAACTGAAGCGCCGAGTAAACCCACCAGAAAAACATGCAAATGAAAGGCAGGCACGCCGCCGTGCCCCCATATGATTAATGCATGCTTTAATGCATTTCACCATGAAAATTATATTAAGTATTTATTTTAGCATTCTAAATGTTCAGAGAGAAGGAAGATCATGAAGTGAATGTATTCTGTGCGGGGTTCGCTACCAGCACCTCCTCTTAGTGCAAGAAGAAGTCAGTTTAAGAATCACTTAACACAAAGCATTTAATGTGCTATACTGTATAACTTATGACGGGGTTTGAAAACATGTCGTCACACTATTACACAGTACCCAGGTACATTACACTGTATTTAAAACAAATAAAACAAGTACAGCTTGGCTTGCAGTATTATCCAGTAGTATAGAAACAGTATTTACACATCTGACCTTTTAAAACTAAAGTATCTCCAGGCTCTCTTCCATTTTCACCACGCAGCATTCCTATGCTACCGCCCACTATTTGGTGGTGTAGCAGTGAAAAAGAGCCCTAGTGCAACAAATCTGTGTTTAGCGGTGTAGCAGTGAAAAAGGTCCCCACTTGAACAGTTACCAGCTGCGCCACGTTCCGAACGTCGTTTAGGCAATTTAAACCGGTGTTGCGGTATAAGAAAAATCCATATCATAAAAAAAATAAAAAACGGTTTTCGGTATGAACCGGTATACCGCCCAGCACTGCTTCAGTTGCTTAGAAGTTACCCTGGGGTCCTTTGTGACCTCGCCGACTATTACACGCCTTGCTGTTGGAGTGATCTTTGTTAGTCGACCACTCCTGGGGAGGGTAACAATGGTCTTGAATTTCCTCCATTTGTACACAATCTGTTTGACTGTGGATTGGTGGAGTCCAAACTCTTTAGAGATGGTTTTGTAACCTTTTCCAGCCTGATGAGCATCAACAACTCTTTTTCTGAGGTCCTCAGAAATCTCCTTTGTTCGTGCCATGAAACACTTCCACAAACATGTGTTGTGAAGAGCAAATTTTGATAGATCCCTGTTCTTTAAATAACACAGGGTGCCCACTCACACCTGATTGTCATCCCATTGACTGAAAACACCTGACTCTAATTTCACTTTCAAGCTAACTGCTAATCCTAGAGGTTCACATACTTTTGCACTTCACAAATATGAAATATTCGATAAATAAATGACCAAGTATAATATTTTTGTCTATTTGTTTAACTGGTTTCTCTTTATCTACTTTTAGGACTTCAGTGAAAATCTGATGATGTTTTAGGTCATATTTATGCAGAAATATAGAAAATTCTAAAGGGTTCACAAACTTTCAAGCACAACTATATTAGCATTCTGAGAACACTAGCCAGCTACTGAATAATACTGCATACTGGAATCAAAATAGCTTTTAGTATGTATTTCTGTATACATACAAATTATATCTCTAAGCTGTTTTTGCAAATGCTCCACTAATTTTTTTAGGCATCAAAAAAAACTCATGACAACAACATCCTTTGATTTATGTTTCAGCTTGCACTTTGCTCAATGTAGGTGCATGTTTTATGGCTTCTGAATTAAGATGATACAGAGTATTATAGGTACCAAGTTTTAGTACAAATTCAACAAATAAAATAATTAAAAGCACCAAATAATTTTTTATTTTGAAATACATCATAAGTTAATGTAGGTTTATTTTCATATAAATACGCATTGTGATACATGGAGTATTTCAGAATAAAACAATAGTGAAGACAATCAAAAACACAAGAGACTGTCCAGTAATTTACATGGTTGGTCAGGCTACAGGTGCAGAAAGTGTTAACATAGAAAATACATACATAAAGGCCTCCATTATACATTTAATTGTGCAGATCCACGCAAGGAAATAAAACAGTGAATACCAACACGTTATCACGCACCACAGAAGGAAAACTAACAAAAACTGTGAGGGTCCATTCATCAGACACATATGAATTGAAAAAGGTACTGAATGGCAAATAAGGGAAAACTTCAAATTTCTTTGTCATTTATTAATTTATAAGTAGAAAACAAAGCAAAATAAGCAAAGGAAATGCAGGTTTATGTCATTTAGAAGCACTAATACACTTTTCTAAAAAAACACATTCACACATATTTGTTGCTCATAATCGAAAAAACAATATTCAAATTTAATGTTCTGAGTATTTCTTTTAATAGTTTCTGTGTGAAACTCCCATTGTAAAATTTAAGGCTTAAGGAATTGCTACTAAGATGTTTTGTATGCTGTAAATCAAAATGAAATGATATATGTATTAACAAATGAAATGTATGCAGACCTATGCAACAGTGTAAGCTTTATGTTCATACTGGGTAACTAAGACAAATAACACAATATTTTAGTTCCCCCTAAATCCAAAAACAAGTCACTTATTTTGGGAATTAAACCTACATTCTCCTGCATCATGACAATATACACACTTTTAGCAGATTAGAATTTCTTACTCTTTTCATTTGCCAGGAAGTTCCTTTTTTATTACATTTTCTTAAACATTTACAGAATGAAATTTAGGCAACATGTTCAAATTGCACCTGCTACAAACTGGCTTCTCCTGGACTTGAACCAACATCCTTGTACTTCCCTGCCAAGTCACAGAGTGGTAAAATGAGTGGTTTAGCTGTCTAGTCTAGTCTTGGCTCCCAAAATTGATGGATGCATTAAACACCTGCTAGACAATGTATCAGTGAAAGATGAAAGAAGACATGGCACTGCAGTGACCTTACTACTATGATTGGAAAGCTGCCTAATTTGTGGGGTGATTTCTTCAACAAACTTACGAACAACTTCTTTTTCTCTTGCTTTAACGTATTGCAAAGGATCACACACATTTTATATGTGTTAAGATTATGAACCTTTATTGGAAAGGCTGATCTACAATGTGAATACAGGGAAAAATATCCTCTCTTTACTAGAACATCAACTACATGTTCATGGTGTATCTCCAGGTGAGGGTAAAAAATTACTAACCATTTATAAAGTACTAACATTAAATCAGACAGTGGTTAGTTAGCATGGATTTGTTACCATTGATATGAAGATAACTGTCCACTGAGTATTTCTTAAATGGACTTAATAAAAAAAAAAAAAATTGTCACTTTAGATAAAGATGCCATCCAAAAGATGGTGAAAAAAATAATGAGTGTAGTTCCTAATGAGGTAGAAACAAAATGGTCACTGACCAACAAGTTCATATATACATAAACTAAAGAAGTATTTAAAGAGAAAGGTAACAAATTGCTCTTAATTTGAACCATATGATGCCTGCCATACTTTGGTTTCCTCAACTACAAGGTAATTCACAGCATGACCAGTAGGAACAACAAACATAATAGTTTCAAACCCATAAAAATAAAAACAGATAATCTTATGTAAATTCCTTTTAGAAAATGGTTTCTTTGAACTGGGTAACATGAAACTATACATTACATTAATAAGTTGAACACTGAAGACTTCTAATTGCAAAAACAAAGAGTTTCCACATCACTAGAACAGTGTAGTAAATTACTTTCAATTAAATTGTTAATAGAAGGAAGACAGGATGAGATATACAGAGAGAAATTTAGAAACAATGTATTTACAGAAAAACAAAAATACTTATCTGGTTTCACGAGATTAAAACAAATCACACATGTTCTTCACACACATCATGTCAATTGGATTTGGATTTTTAAGAATACAGAATTGGAAATAAAAAAAACAAGATGTCACAGTGTAGTGATAGTAAACATAGAATTTGAAAGAGGATAACAAAGCATTTTTCAAACATTTTACCTTTTCATCCCTTGTTTTAATCTGTTTGTTCATCATTAAATCATGCTTATAACTTGATTCCAGTTCGTAAAAGGCCTCAGATCAGCTTACGTTTTCAGTTTTTATAAAGTGGCAGTGGTTCAGACAAGTGTTTGATTAACTGAAGAACACCAAAATCTACAGATTTGTTTTCAAGGTGAATCCCCAACCTAGTCTCCCTCTCTAACCTATATGGGGCTCAGCCCTTGACCTGAAGATGTGGATCCAACTTTCTTTTGCCTACGGTTTACCATGCTAGATGTGGTTCACCTTGGCAGTCTGTTGCATATGTTGGTACAATGTTCAGGTATTATTAGTAAAAGCATGCCTGTTATTTACATGTGAGACCCATAGTGTCATTTCAAGTTAAGTGATCCCCATGTTAAACAGGGTTGACTGTGTCACATTTGCAATTCTTTTGCTCTTTGTTGTTATAGTGCTATGTAAGGTTTTGTTCAAACACTGGAAGAATTGATGGCTGCGATCGTGCTACTCAGTGTTACATTATGTAAGGAGACAGAGGGAGTGAATGGATGAGAGAGAGAAAGAAAACAGTTAAGACTAGTTCAGCTTAAAAACTAGTTGTGTTTCTTTCATCACTTGCCTTAATAAAGCTGTTGCTAAATTTGATTTTATTTATTAATATGTCAAAATTAGGAAAATGTGCAGGAATGTTTTCTTTTCATATATTTCACCTAAAATTGTCCAGTTATTATTAGATTGATCAATTGTCCATTAACAGTGAAAACTGGATGATCATCAGCCAAATAAATATAAAACAATAAAGTTGTATTAATTAATTCATTCATTCATTCAGTATTAATTCATTATTTTTCATTATGATGATGTAATCAAAAGTGGTTATTCGGATCACAGAAATAAGAAAAACAGAGCTGCGATTAATCCAAAAATATTACCATATCAATTAATAACTCTGATCCTCAATTATTTGTTAATTCAAATCTAAATTTTAAATTGCATTTGATCACAACATTTTAGGATTAACTCTGCTCAATACTGCATCCAAATGGCACGGTTTATATGCAGTTTATATACAGTTGAATAAAGTTTGCTGAAATGACACGAGATGTTAGATGAATTTTCCCCTAAAATACCTTCTAGATTTTAAAGTGAATTCAATACACACCTCGTTTTGGCAAATACCATTAGACAATATATTTTCTAGGGAGAAAGACAACACTCATGCTTTGTAAGATTTTCATCAATAAAATAATATACTTCGAAAACAGAGATAAAAACAATACTGAAAACTTGAATTGAAACAAAACTAGAATGTAACATCTTCCTTTATAATTCTCTTTCCGATTTGGAGTTTGTGATTTATTAAACCAAAAGATAACAAGCCTATCAGCACTCTCTCAGTCTGCAATTTAATACTGGCAGTACTTTTAAACATAATTCACCACTGAAAATGCAAATTTACTGCAAAACACTTTAAGTCCGCATTAATGAATTCTATAAGAAAAATGTTGACTCTCTTTAATAAACAGGCCTTTCGTTGCAAAACATAACCAAATAAGAAGGAAAAACACAGCACAATGTAGTATTGCTACTTAGTCACAGTAAGGAGGACACCTGAGACAGTGAGAGGGAGGAAGGGTATAAAGACTAAACAATCACATTACAATGAATTAATTTTCAATAGGAACTATTTTTATAATGCAGCTAATGTTAATCACATACAGTAAGACAGTTCATGAAAGTCACAAAAACAAACATTATGGAAAAAGTACAAGTAGAAATTTCTGCATGCTGGCTGGAGTTACATAATATACAAAAAAGTCCCAACGTTTAAACACGTGCTTCCCTATTGAAAATCAGTCTATAGATTTCAATAACTCTGCCTTTGCTTAAGACAGTACAATACTTACCTAACATTTCTCATTTATGCAAACAGTGTTTGGTATTGATTCTGGAAGCACTAATATGCCTTTCAGGGTATGACAGGCTTCACAGGGTAATGTAATGAAGAAAAGCTACCAAGAACCAAAAATAGTGCAGCATCTGAAAATAAGATGAATAACTGTTGCATACATCCATTGCCCAGGTCTTGCATCAGTAACAATCATTACCAGATGACATGCATTTCTGTATGTCAAAATAGGCCACTTAGGGTGCTCTGGTCCTTAAGTCAATTTAGTAAAATGAGATCAGGTCTGTAACAGTGATCAGGCACAAGGCTAAATATGAAAACTAAGAAATAAAGCTATGAAAATCCTTTTATTTTTCGATTTCTATATATCCTTTATCCCTTCAATCAAAGAATCTTGCATCATTCTGACCTAAAGGTATCCTGTTGTCACCGAGGTCTTTTTCTTGTGACAAAAATTAAGACGCGCCTTACAGCAATCAGCCGATCCTTTAAAGAAGTCATTGCCAAAATAGTTAGCTGTGCACGGTTTTCTAATGGGAGTACTGCCAATAACCACCAGCACCAGGCAGGTCCACTGGGACTAGCCTAAAAAAAAAAAAAAAAAAGTTTTGTTTAATCAAAGTTAACTATTCAAATGGCACTTGGAAACAGATTCAAGATCATTTTTACCACCAAAAATTATACAATGCATTTCTATACTTAAAACAAAAATATTACAAAAAGAATGCAGTTACAGTGCATCCGGAAAGTATTTACAGCGCATCACTTTTTCCACATTTTATGTTACAGCCTTATTCCAAAATGGATTAAATTGATTTTGTTCTTTAGAATTCTACAAAACACCCCATAATGACAACGTGAAAAAAGTTTACTTGAGGTTTTTGCAAATTTATTAAAAATAAAAAAAACTGAGAAATCACATGTACATAAGTATTCACAGCCTTTGCTCAATACTTTGTCGATGCACCTTTGGCAGCAATTACAGCCTCAAGTCTTTTTGAATATGATGCCACAAGCTTGGCACACCTATCCTTGGCCAGTTTTGCCCATTCCTCTTTGCAGCACCTCTCAAGCTCCATCAGGTTGGATGGGAAGCGTCAGTGCACAGCCATTTTAAGATCTCTCCAGAGATGTTCAATCGGATTCAAGTCTGGGCTCTGGCTGGGCCACTCATGGACATTCACAGAGTTGTCCTGAAGCCACTCCTTTGATATCTTGGCTGTGTGCTTAGGGTCGTTGTCCTGCTGAAAGATGAACCGTCGCCCCAGTCTGAGGTCAAGAGCGCTCTGGAGCAGGTTTTCATTCAGGATGTCTCTGTACATTGCTGCAGTCATCTTTCCCTTTATCCTGAATAGTCTCCCAGTTCCTGCCGCTGAAAAACATCCCCACAGCATGATTCTGCCACCACCATGCTTCACTGTAGGGATGGTATTGGCCTGGTGATGAACGGTGCCTGGTTTCCTCCAAACATGACGCCTGGCATTCACACCAAAAGGTTCAATCTTTGTCTCATCAGACCAGAGAATTTTCTTTCTCATGGTCTGAGAGTCCTTCAGGTGCCTTTTGGCAAACTCCAGGCGGGCTGCCATGTGCCTTTTACTAAGGAGTGGCTTCCGTCTGGCCACTCTACCATACAGGCCTGATTGGTGGATTGCTGCAGAGATGGTTGTCCTACTGGAAGGTTCTCCTCTCTCCACAGAGGACCTCTGGAGCTCTGACAGAGTGACCATTGGGTTCTTGGTCACCTCCCTGACTAAGGCCCTTCTCCCCTGATCGCTCAGTTTAGATGGCCGGCCAGCTCTAGGAAGAGTCCTGGTGGTTTCGAACTTCTTCCACTTACGGATGATGAAGGCCACTGTGCTCATTGGGACCTTCAAAGCAGCAGAAATTTTTCTGTAACCTTCCCCAGATTTGTGCCTCGAGACAATCCTATCTCGGAGGTCTACAGACAATTCCTTTGACTTCATGCTTGGTTTGTGCTCTGACATGAACTGTCAACTGTGGGACCTTATATAGTCAGGTGTGTGCCTTTCCAAATCATGTCCAATCAACTGAATTTACCACAGGTGGACTCCAATTAAGCTGCAGAAACATCTCATGGATGATCAGGGGAAACAGGATGCACCTGAGCTCAATTTTGTGCTTCATGGCAAAGGCTGTGAATACTTATGTACATGTGTTTTCTCAATGTTTTTATTTTTAACAGATTTGCAAAAATCTCAAGTAAAGTTTTTTCACTTTGTCATTATGGGGTGTTGTGTGTAGAATTCTGAGGAAAAAATGAATTTAATCCATTTTGGAATAAGGCTGTAACATAACAAAATGTGGAAAAAGTGATGCACTGTGAATACTTTCCGGATGCACTGTATCTAACAACACGATTACCACTAACACAGCACTGCTTGTTTAATGCTATAGACAAAAGGCGAGCATAACTGACCATGGGGAATTCTGGCATAAACGTTAACAATTTCCTTTTCTTGAGAACACTGCTTTTAGGCTAAGTCTGAGTAAAGCTCTTTCTGGAACATTCTTATAAACCAGAATAGTTCTGATCAATGTATGCCAATGGATACCTGATCAAGCAAGTGATCTGACCAAAAATGAGTCAAGAAAAAATAATGTGTAATGTAGGACAATCAAATAAGGGAATGCCCAACTCTATTGTAGACACATGCTTCTATACATTTAAATACACCCCTGTACAAGTACCTACAAGTATTAAGAATTAAAACAAACTACCATTTATTAAAAAAATGCTAAAACGTTTTTAAGATTAGATTAGATTAATTTGTACGTGATTGCATTTTTGATTAAAAAAAAAAAAATAACTGCATTCCCAATATGTCCACCTGGTCAAAGTTATTTTCTAGAATAAAAACTGATAATTTATCTAGACATAATAGCATCTTTACTATTGTTGTAAATTAGGCTGTAACATTTATTCTAGGTGACTTATGGTGTTATTTTTTTTTTTTTAACAATTAGAGCACAAGCAAATTAACTGACTTAAGACACAAGTGTAAACTGAGCCAGCAGCCAGGTTTAAAGTCCACGCTGCTTAGTAAATTAAAATGTAGTTTATTGTAGCTATTTGTATGATCACATATGTATGACCACTCACTTGTGGGTCTGACTCTTTTACTGGCATGGGCCCAAAGTGGCTGAGTATTTGATTCTTCATTGCATCCTTTAAAGAGGTAAACCATGAGACGGCTTGATCATACACAGAGTCATGCAGGCGAACCAGCTCAGCATATTCTTCACCTTCAGTCTAAAAAAGAGAATTCAAAATATGAGGCTATAATTCACATTTCCTGCAAACAATTAACAATGGTTGTGGTGAAATCTATGTTTCCAAACAAACTTCCACAAAGGAACCACAGACCGAGTTTGATGGAGCAATTTGGACCAAATCTGAAATCTATAAAGCTAAACATATAAATGTTTTCTTTCACATTTTCCCAAACTATTTTACATACTTTTAACAAAGCCATATTAAAAAAAGTTACCTATGTATCAGAACAAAATTCTTGTGCATGTCATATAATTAGAACAGTGTTTCTTAAGGTTGTGACATGTCTGAACTTGGGTCATGCTGAGTCATGAATCACAATGGTACGATGGGGTCGCTGAGGGAGAAGGGAAACCCCTACTGCAGGGATGACGATCAGCGATGATTCTACAAGGGGGATGGATCCCCTGGATGATGCTCTGTGGCAATTGTGGGTCACAATGACACAAAAAAAAAATAGGTCATGATAAAGTCTAAGAGCCACAGATTTACAGCAGTTATTCTCAGGATCAGTTCTGTGAGTTTTCATTCAATTGATCTTGTTTAATTAGTTGGTCTTTTTTCTGCTACCCCTTATCAAGAAAGACACTTTTTACATTAGGAATGGATACAGATTTCAGTTTTTTTACCATAGCTTTATTATTATTAATTTTAATATTATTAATTTCACATTTATGTGTGGAGTGTGCTATTGTATCCAAACATTGGCAATTCACAAAGAGCAGAACAGAAGCAGAGAATCTACTTCACTGTCATTAACAAACTTTCAGTGCATGGCAGGTCTGCAAGCAAAAACACTTTGGTAATAAAATATGCCAGAAAGTCAGCTAACAGAAATGCAACAAATATTCAAATAAAAGTTGAGTATCCTTCCGTCTGCTTGTAACAGGATACGGTGGGCATAAAACCACCAAACATGGACAAACAAAAAGCGGAAAATCTCAATGGTCAATCAAATCTCAATTTCATCTACAATTTCTTGATGGCAGCAACAAAATCTGTAGTAACTGCATGAGTCGAAGAATCCTTCCTGTCTTGTAGAAGTGGTTGATGGGGAATGCTTTCTTGGTACAACTTAGACTTGTTAATACCAAATTGAGTGTCATCTGAATGCCACAGCTTTCCAAAACACTGTCACTGACCACGTGAATGCCTTCAGGGGCATAGATTTCTATTTTATAAGTATTTTTTTAGCAGTATAATGCAAAAAGCACTTGCCATTTCATACTGATTCCACAAACATGACAAGGACTACACTCACAGACTTTACCCCAGTACAATCTCTACAAATTAATGTGTTTCTGGGAAAACTATAGAAACTGTGTGATGCCATTCAGTTAGCATGGACCAACAATGAGAGATGTTTCCAGAACACTGTTGGATCCCTGCCTTGAAGAATTCAGGCTGCTCTTAAATACTCCAGTACTAAATAGATAGAAACTTATAAAGTGCAAACTAGTCATATGGAGGTTTTCAAGTGTAAAGTGCGAGAGAGAGGCAGACATGGGGGCAACATTTTAAACTAAATCAACTAAAACTAACAAATGCTCATCAAATTCCTGTAACAATATATCATACCCTGTTATTAATGTGTGCATTCACACATTAAATGCAGAAACTTGGAAATAGAAGAATGCTTAACTAATGTGACAGAAGAAACAAAACACTTGCAGCCACCGGGACAACTACAATTGAAGTGAAAATACAAGAGAAAATTAGAAATATTTTTGAAATGTGAAATACTTTGTCCTTTTGAATTGCAGTAATTCACTGTCAATATTATTCAAGGATTATTGAAATAAAGCTTTGTAATACAACCCTCAAAGACGACGACTACAAAAATGACAGGTGATCCATAACCCTGTAGATTCTGCTATAATGTTCATTTTTTTCCTTCAATGCATTTAATTTGCAAGTTTTAGAAAATTAAATTAATACTTATTGTGAATTGTCCATGTTCAACTATAGACTTTCTTGAAACATAGTACTTTACAAATACAATGACAAATTTCAGATTAGAATTCTGCATAGCCATGTAAACAAAAGCAAGCATTACCTTCCTGTCTTCCAAATATTCAATTTTGGCAGTATTGTATCCATCCCGTTGACTGTGGCTTAAAACTTTAAATCGGGAAACGCCAATCGTGTCAACAACAGATCGCCCATCTGGAAAGAATTTCACATCTCGAACTTCTAACATGCAGCCATAATCAGCAAATCTACAAAACACATTAAAACAACAAAAATACATAATAAAATAGATTATGGAAAACATGCACAATACTATCAGTAAGACTTGTAGTTACTGATTTTCATATAAGAAAACTGAACATTACCATTATGTTTAGCAATTACCTTCATAGATTTTTTTTTTTTTTTAAATTGGGTGGTAGCTCAATAATTAGGGTAGTCACGGCTCCGTAGTTTTGACTCTGAAACTCAACCTGGACACCACCAGGGTACAGTTTGTGCTTTCTTCCCATGTCTATGTGGCAGTTTCTCCAGGTACTCTGGATTTCCTTCTACATACAAAAGAACTGGCTCAGTGTGAGAATGAGACTTGCTTTGGAATGGCACCCTATTCAGAGCGGATGATTGCTTTGATGCCAGTGCAGATGGGATAGACACTGTTTATTGGGAACCTGAACAGTCTTAGGGTGGGTGGGAGAAAAGAAACCGGCGGGGAATCAGTCAGCTGGGAAATGTATTAAAAACAGCCTCCAAAACTGCTGAAACTCTGCCAGTAATATGCCTGCCTTGCTTCTTCTAATACTTACCACATAATATCAAATGAGAGGCTACATTCCAAAACAGTGCAAGTCTTTTTTTTTTTTTTTTTAAACTTCATACAGGTGTTTCAGGAATAGCAGCACAATTAAAAGTGTTGCAAATTCTGGATATCAATGGTAAGAAATAAGAAATGCATGCAACTGAATAATATAGATCTCCCTTTTTCTATAGTAACTAAACCAACAGCATAGGCTGAGAAAGCATCTCTGCACATAGTTTTTTGTAAACTCTAAAAAGAGACCTATTATACAATCTCTAACACTTATAAATACTGACCCCTTTCATTTTGCAGCATGGAGCTCCCCATTTTTGTTATTTGACCCTAAAGGCATAAAACTCTTAAAATTGGCAGAAGGAACAATATTCTGCAACTATTCTAAATGCATTAAAGGCTGGTAATTCTTTCAAAATATGGAAGGGAGAGCACAAGCAGTAGATAAGTTTATGATTTACTTTAACTGGTACAGGAAGAGATTGCTGATACCCTGCCTACCATGACTCCAGCTGTACAATTATCCTCTTCATATCATTCTAGGGTCTGTCTGATCTTAATAACTTCATTGTCTTCTATAATGTGCAATAAAGGTGTTGGATGGCTCAGTTCCAGAATTAGTACAACACAGTATTAGGTCAGAGAGTCAAGTTTCCACTGCAAAATTGCCAAGGCATTTCATTTTGTCAAAAAATGTGTATAAACACAAATGGTTTGAAAACTAGAATATTTAATTGCATAAAATGTCTCACCCTTTCAACTCATCTGCAATGCACATTCCAAATTGTCTGGTGCCAGTTTCCATGCATCTTCGGATCATCAAGCGGTATCGTGGTTCGAAGACATGCAGAGGACAAGGGATTGTAGGAAAAGCCATTGTACAAACAAATATGGGAACTTCTTTATTTAAGCTGTCAAAAAGGGCATAGATTTACCACTTCAGTTAGTGTAATATCTAAAGAGATTTTACAACAAAAATCTTTACTCAAGTCTATAAAAAATACACACTATCTTATGCAAATTGCATTCAATATTCTTTACAATGGACAATTCCAGTTATACCCCACTTTGTGATACATGCTTTTATTAACACACAGACAAAAAACTTTGCAAGGATTTATCCCAAGATGTCTATGACTAGCACTTCAGCCAGGCAGTAACAAAGACAAATTGGTCTGGCATGAAAACAATATGTATGTAGTGTACATATACAAGACTGCTTTCAGAGGAATTTAGTTTGCCCTGATCAGAAAAAGCAAGCAAGGGTTGGTAGATGGTTTAAACCGGAAACCTGATTGGCAGAGCTGCCAGACTAAACATTCTAGCTTGCCATGGCCCTATAACCACAAATGTAGATTAACTATATGGATGGAAAGTAGCCAACTGCATTTTCATTTTCAAGTGAATGTGTGAGATAAACTGTTCAACATGATTTTAGCTATAGTTAAACCTTTTCTGCCTACATTCAATCACCCCTAAATATATTCTCAAAATGCTTGGCTCTATAAACATAGTTACCTTCATGTTCCGTGGCTTGGTAGATGGCACCACAGTATCTTTAAAAACAGTTTTAAACTGGGTCACTTCCATATTTCCATATTCAGAGACCAGTCCATTAACAGATACACCCAGTTAAGAGCCATAGCCTAAATTTAATTTAACATCTAGTCAAAAGTTATGAAAAGTTTAGTAAGAATGCAACTGCACTTTTATGGACTCCTCAAGGCCTGCTGAAGACTTAGTACAACTTTCTAAGCAGCTGAGGCTTAAACATTAAGTAGAGATGGTATGAATGCAGACTTCTGTTTCATTCCCAAAAGAACAAATAAGCTGAACCCATTGCTACATGCAATGCGGTAGAACAGCATTTTTTGCACATGATCTAGAGCAAAAGCAAAATTTGAGAGGCCAAAATGTCTGATCACCATAACGTCACTTGCTGTTGTAACCTAAGCTAGGAGCAGGATGCAAAAGAAAATTAACCAAAAATGAGCCAAAGTGCAGATATAAGCTTTATCTTAAGACTCCTTACTTTGATAGCTCTTTCATTTCTTCATCATAAATTTTTTTTCGTTCAGTCAGCTCTTCTGATAGGTAACGATTGATTATCTCTTCAGTCAGAAAGGTCTTGTTGTAAGCTCTGGTAGCCAAATACTGCACCAGACAAATCAAATGCATAATTTATCAGTAATAAACAAATGGCAGCATAATTAACTCTTCTAATGATGAAAATGCACCTTCAAAAAAGTCTCAAAACTGTTTTCTTAAAGATTGTGTATACAAAATTATTTTTACTGATCACATCTGTATTGAATAATATGAGGCCACACAGAAAAGATCTTTCATGATTTAATAATGAGTATTCAGCAATTACTATTTTTTTTCCAAAATTTATTTATACAGGAAAGTTAAAATGCCTGAAATCAGAGTACAGTGATACCCCACAAAATAGTTCCACAAATGACAGTACATTCATTTAATAGAGGATTTCCCAAAAAGCAAATAGACATATGAGAGCTGTTTGGACTAAATCCTTTTGGGAACTGACACTAGGCACTGTGTCAATTTTAAAAGAGTTAATTTATTGACGTCATTTGTTAGGAAGTAGGAATATATAGATAAAATTTAGAATAGTAAGAAGCTTCAGGCAGACAATAGACACAGGTGATACTAAAGGCGGCCACTACAGAGGGGTCACCTTTAGTATTTGGACATACTGAACTATAGCGATTTATAAATATGTTTCGGTCCAAATTTGCTAAAAAAGGATGGGCAACATGTATTTTTATAAATATTACAACTACTTTCCAGGTCAAACTAAAATGATTTATTTTTTTTCTTTGTTTAGAAGAATAGGACTTGATATTTATCAAGGCAAATGTTCCTTTTAAGTAACATATTTAGGTGGTTTCTCAATGCATGGTATACTTAACTAGGATATATTACTGCAACAAACCAAATAAAGATCAGCCTACCTCTGAAAGATTCTCCTTGCACAGTGGACAGTAAGGATTGTGGTCAAGGCAACGTTCAAGACATTTCAAACAAAACGTGTGGCCACAGGGAGTTGCAACTGGCTCATAAAATAACCTGTTGAGTGGAATGGAGATTCATAAGTTTAAGATTAATGTTTTTAAATAAAACCACTTAGGGTAAGTCTTCTTTAAAAAAAAAAAAAAAAAATTATAATAATAATAATAAAAAAAAATTCGGGGACACAAGTTAAGACTCACCCAGTAAAGTTTAATATGACTTCAGTGTGGTTAATTTATTTTTGTGAAGCACCCTGAGATGACTTCAATTTTTTAAGTATGTCACATAAATGAAATCTTATTACTTGTTATTTTTACTATTAGGTGAAATGTGTTGAACAACCTACACCATCACAACTGTATCTTTATTAGAGATATCACCAGTATGTGAATGTTTTAAAAAATTTCACATAAAACTTTTACCTTTTGAGGGGTCACTGAAAATCACATTATCAGTTTGCCACTTAGGACCTCTGGATTACTATGTTACATGATCTGCTCAACTCACAAAATGTCATGTGTCATGTTTCCAGTGACAGCATACACCAATCCATCCAACCTCTGAACAACCTTAAACTAATTTTAGGGTCAGGGGGAGATAGCATCAATTCTAGTAATAAAAAAGCAAGGTAAGAACCAATCCTGGACAGGGTTCCAGTACATTGGGCTAATTTAGATTCTCCGCTTAACATACCACACATGTGTATGTTTTGTCATGAGAAAAACCAGACCGACATAGCGAGTGAGACAGTGACCACGGTAGTATTTCCTGCCAGTATTTCCCCTTGGGATTAATAAAGTATCTATCTATCTATCTATCTATCTATCTATCTATCTATCTATCTATCTATCTATCTATCTATCTATCTATCTGTCTGTCTGTCTGTCTGTCTGTCTGTCTGTCTGTCTGTCTGTCTGTCTGTCTGTCTGTCTAATAGCCTGAAATTAACTCAGTTCAACATTAAAAATTTAATCTAGAACAATAACAAGATAAAGAGGCAACACAAATGATAAACTATTCGCCAAGTCATGTACTATTATTGGTACTGACTTTATCCAACTTGGGCTGCACTGTGTAAAAAATCTTAGAAAATAAGCAACATAAGCCTCTCAGGAGAAAACAACACATATGTTATACTCCATGATCTCATGAAAATAGCACATGTCAATAGATGACTTCTACCATCATGTACTTACCATTTAATCCATACAGTGAATAAAAAACTCCTGAAACTAATTTTACATAAAAACTATACCAAACCCCTTCACAGAGTCTACAGTATGACAACATACCATATATAGAAAAACACTAAAAATACAATTTTTAAAAATATATTTAGGTGCCAAATTGCTTATTAAAGCAAGAAGAGAATTTCCACATGGTGAATTTTGCAGGCTTGTCTTGTCCACTCACTTCAACATGTGATTGCAGTAATGTCACCTTTGATATAGTGAACATACAGTAGTAAACAATGACTGATAGATAGATAGATAGATAGATAGATAGATAGATAGATAGATAGATAGATAGATAGATAGATAGATAGATAGATAGATAGATAGATAGATAGATAGATAGATAGATAGATAGATAGATAGATAGATAGATAGATAGATGTATAATTTTAAATAAATGTGCAAACACCTAGAGTTTGTTCTCAAAGTAAAGGTGCCCTATGGGCCTTAAGCACCCAGAGCAATTTCCCTGTGACAAAGAATTGCTCTTAACTAAGCCTTAACAGATTCGATTCAAACAAATGCTGGGTACATCTGTATTGGGCCTAAAGGCATTTTCTTGGCTTTAGTCTTGGAACATTATCTCATTTTGTATAACATAAAATGAAACGCAGAAATGCTCTTCAGTAGAATAAATACCTTTTTGAACCAAAAGATGGCTTTCAAGCTCAAAATCATTAATCAAGTGAAACCTTTTGTGCAAAACCATATAGTCACTAATACTAGAAAAGAAGGACATGGATTACAGCCTAAACAATAAAGGTGAATGATTGTTTGACATTTCAGGTGCATAGAAAACAGCAACATGTCTGATTTAGAGTTCTCACTTTGGATTATATCAAAACAGACATAAGGGCATACCTCATACAGAGAGAGCACTCCAGATCAGATGAGTCAACAAGTTCCAAGGAAACATCTCGTGATATTTTTTGGTCTGTGGTTTTCAAAGTTGAGCAATTTTCATCTGCTTGAGGAAAAACAAAAACAAACAAAAAAAAAAAGCTATAAAATCGACCAGTGTTAAATCTCAAGACCACATAAAACTCTTATATTCACTTAATCTTTACTATGGTCCCCAAGGCTGAAGCAGTTGGAACAACTGAGTAACAAACCCCTATACCGTGACATTAATGGTTGTCAGGTTACCTCTGACAACCAGGCTGAGGTAATCTGCAACCATTTCTTGGGCTTTGTTTGCCACTTTAGTAATGCTGTGGTTTTTTAACATTGGATTAAAGTTTGCCAATATTTGCTCATTATGTGTAATTTGAATTTCTGCACAGAACTTACCAATTGGTAGTTGATTTTATGATTTAAATGTAAACTGCACACACGTGTACTGCACAAACACCTTGCAGTTCTGTTCCATGGGAAAAGCAAGTTAAAAAAACAGTGCAATGACTAGCCCGCGTACAATGCTGTGGGAGCCAGTTGTTTACATAAGAATGTTAAAGGCTCCTTTAACTCTGCAATAACTTTCCTGTGTTGAAATCAGAGGGAATAGAGTACAAATGTAGGAGGGTGATGAATGTGAGGTGGTCAAAAATTCGAACAGAACCCCTGGTTGCTTTGTTAAAGTACAGTACTTTAGAGCATAAGTTCTCAACTGCAGTAAACTTCTGGTGGGGGGTGGGCACAAGATAACTTAAAAATGATATAAAATAGCAGTAAAATAATTGAATCACTAAAAATCAAGCTATAGCAGGGGTGTTAAAGTTAAAGACAATGTACCACATGTGGTCCTGTAATTTTTTTGATTTGCTGGAAGTAATCTTCCGTTAACTCACGATCATCTAGTTGATTCAGACATCGCTTAAACGAATTGGTGACCCAATAGGTTTGTACCATGAAGATGCACTGCTCAATACTGTACACCACCATCCTGATGAGATGTCGAGTGACTGAGTGAAGGAGTATGGGTGGTATGCACCCAGAAGTTGCAGATGGAGGTTAAACTTTACAAAGGCTGTCTGGCACCTACCTCAATGCCCCAATGCAGTGGCATCCTGGCTTGTTCAAAGCGCAATATATTGAGGAGCAGTTTGCACGTTGTTTCGTTCAGACTGCTTCGTCCTAACGAGAGATATTACAGAATATTTGGCGCCTCTTTTGAGTGAATCTCAGTGTATATATTGTATCCGTATATAGATCAACTGGATTACATTTATACCTGGCATTAAAATGTGGCAGCATCATGTCCAAAGCACAGCAATTTGGGATTTAGTGGTTGCTCACGTTTATCTGCAAGTGCATTGCAGCTACTAACCTGTAGTTAAAATGGGAACAGACTGCTTGTAATGACCCAACAAGAAAAAATGAAAAGAAGATGATGTATCACACTGCCATAAAGAACTTTATTGTTTTAGTGTGATGGCAAACATTTGACAAGCTCATGGAGGAAATGGTACGTCAACTTCAAACACACTACTGCCTTCATTGTGCTTACTTTTTAAAAGAGTATGTGTGACGATGTGGGTTCTTGCTTCATGCTCCCTTCTTACTTTTGGGAGCCTCTTGAACCTGACACCATCGGTAATGTAACTGGATAAGCTAGGCAATGAGGACACCAAAGCAAGGGGAAGGTGCAAAGTGCAGAAGTGCTTTTATCAAAAACGAACAAAAAATCCAAACAGTGTTCAAAAGAAAGTGCAGTGCTGTAAAACGTCAATAAATAAATAATCCATTAAAAACAGAGTGAAATGTGGAGGTTAAAATAATCCAATAAATATTCCATTTAAAAATGAGGTTAAAAAAACAATGGCTGGAAAAAGTCCTTTAAAAAACCCAGTGCCTTCTTTAGCTGGTGGCTCCCCCGTTTCTCCCATCCAGGCCCTGCACCAAGGGAGTCGCCCTACCTGCAGCTGACCTTATCCTGCTGGTCTGGCAGCTTTCCAATCCTGGCTTCGTATGGCCCTACAGACCAAGTTTCGGGTTCCCCAGTGACCAGGGCGCTCACTCTGGGGCTTCAACCTCCCAAGCCTCCGACTCCCGTGGCGAGCCACCCACCTTCAGGTCACTCCTGCTCCACTATGCCCTCCGAGTGTAGGCCAAACAGTCTGGGTAAGGGGCTCTACTTCCAGCTGCTTGCAACTTGAAGTGTGCCTGCTCTCGTTCGCTCGCACTGGCTCTCTTTCTCCAGCCTACTTCTCCCTTAACCTCTGTCCTTCTCTTTTTCTATCTTCCATCTTCACTCGCACTCTTACAATTTATAATGGCGACGTGGCACAGGTGCGGTGATTAGCAGCTCCCAACAACAATTACGGATATGAACAATCCCACACCTGTGCACTTCAGTGCAGAAACGCCCAAGCCCGTATCGCTCCCGGGAACTACTCCGGCCACACTATCACGCCCCCTCTTTAAGCCGCGAGTGCGGCGATTACTTATTTAAAACTGGCCTTTCCTTCTGAGCCATGGACCCGCTATATCACACTATGAAGATAAAAGATATAATAACTGCAACATGTACTATTAAAAAGTCCGCTGCAATGGAACTAAAGCTCAGATTACATGGCATATAGGTTAATACACACCTTGAACATACATGAACTACAGGTTGCACAAAAAAATGCAGAGATGCACAGAAATATCTCTGCCTTGAAGCTGCATTCCAATGTGAATCCTACAGGATCAGACAATGCAGAACTATAAGCCACTAGAAGTTTAATTCCATTGAGAGTGGAGAAAACAAGGTATAGTTGTGTTAAGGAAAGCTTACTGAAGGACAAAAACATTGAGGTTATTAAATAACAGAGTAAAACAGTAAATCATTCAATACCAGCTCTTCTTTCTGCATTTTTATTTTCCTAAAGAAATTTAATACAATTGCATCTACCAGAGCTAGAAGTTATATTTTTGTAGCTTCATGATGTAGCAGGATCATTAAAAAAAATTTATATCCTAGTCCTTACAAACTTGTACTAGTCACTTCCATAAAACATATTAGAGAAATATCAAGATGTTACTTTGATGCAGAGTTTAGAATTAACAAAGTAGCCCTTCAAGAAAAACTGAATACATTTCTTGAACCAAATCAATGTTTTCAAAGGTAGAAGATGCCGCGCAGACATGCACATGGGCAGCAATTTACCATTTAATGTCTCATCAATTCCTATTTCTGACATCTACAATTACATTTTGACAAGTTAACCATATTGTGTACAAGGACTGTACTTTTTCATTGAAGGAACGCTGCAAAAGTCAGACCTCTTAAAATATTGTAAGATGCCAAAAAAATTAATTCTTGCTTTGTTTTTTTGCCAAATAGATTACTGTAATGTCTTAACTTGGACTTAACCAAAAAAACTCTAATTGGTAACTCTCACTGGTCTAAATTGGTTACCTGTGTCCTTTAGAATCGATTTCAAAATACTATTAATGTTATATACTGTAAATATCTGAATAATCTTGCTCCTTCTTATATCTTAGGAGTGCATGCCTCTTATAATCCCAGTCTGAACCCAAGATCTTCCAATCGTGGTTTGCTTATTATTACAAAAGCTAGCAGAAGAAACGTTGTGAGGCAATGCATTGCTCTTAAACACCCACTACATCTAATCTTCTACAACAAAGAACAAAACAATAAGGAACTACTGAGACATATATTTAAGTTTGATAAACTGTCTGGTGGGGCCTGGGTGGTCATTTGGCCTTGGAATCACTGCATGTTAATTTTCCCCAGCATCTTGCCAACTGGAGTTATCTTTCTGTACTCCCTGGCCATGTGACCATAGCATCAGAGTTATTGATACAGTATCAATATAATAATTAGAGACTTAAAAAACGAGCTTAGCAATTTCATTCCTAATTAATTACTTTATATGTTACTTGTTTACCTGTATTATGGAAGTGCACAATGATTTATTCTTAAAGTACGTATTACCTTTCTTTTACCCTGCATTTTTTCTTTAGCACCTTGTACAACACTTTGGGCATGAAAACATGCTACAGGAATAATTGCTGTGGCTATCAAAACTGGAGTTGTATGTATCTGTAATCTAATTTTCATTAGTGAAAGTTGAATGATTATTGTACCTGACTTCAATATAACTTTCAACTAGACAGATCTGTAATTAGATTCTGGTAAGTCAACATTAGAATTACAATTATCTTTAATGTCCTTGAATTAAAATGTGTGCATGTGTAATTAATTCTTGATACATAAAATGCTACTTACTAGTCAAAATCAAATTGAATACATCTGTATAAACAACTACAGATATTTCAAATCAAAAGGAAATGTTACTCAGTTGTATGTATCTGTAAGGTCAAAACTATATTTTAATTAGATATCTAAACCGCTCAAAAAAATAAGGGAACACTAAAATCATACATCAGATCTCAATTAGAAAAATATTCAATTGAAAATCTTTACTGAGTAATACTGTGTAATTCATTGAGAACAAAATGATGCAACAACAGTCAATGGAAACCAAAATCACCAACCCACTGAGGGCTGGACTTAATGTCACACAAACAGTCAAAGTTAAAAAAATTATGGCAACTCATAATGTGACTCAGTAGTGTGTATGGCCCCCACGTGTCGGTCTGGACTCCCGACAATGGCTGGGGATACTCTTGAGACAGTGGATAGTATCCTGGGGTGATCTCCCAGACCTGGATCAGGGCATCAGTGAGCTCTGGAAGGTCTGTGACACTACTTGGCAGCATTGGATACACCGATAAATACTGTCTCAGAGGTTCTCAGTTGGATTCAGGTATGGGAAACGTGTGGGGCAGTCAATGACATCAAATGATTCGCCATCCAGAAAAAGCCTACACACTCTGGCCACATGACGCCGGGCACTGTCCTGCACCAGGAGCAACCCAGGGCCCATTGCATCAGGGTAAGGTCTGACAATAGTTCTTGAGGATTTCATCCCGTTACCCAAAAGCAGTCAGGGTACTGTGTCCTAGCACATGGAGGTCTGTGCGACCTTCCATGGATACGCCTCCCCAGACAATCACTGACCCATCACTAAACCAGACATGCTGGATGATGTTGCAGGCTGTGTAAGGTTCACCACAGCGTCTCCAGACTCTTTCACGTATGTCACATGTGCTCAGTATGAACCTGCTCTCAACTGTGAAGGGAACCATTGGCCGAGCTGCCTATTGCGGCATTTTCTGGTGAATCCCAATTGAACCGCACAGTAATAGGCTTGAGCACATGTCCCAATAGAGGACGTTGGGTCCTCATGCCACCCTCATGGAGTCATATTCGCTTATGCTTCCTAACTGGACAAACTGATATCCCTGAAGTTTAATTGACTTGGTGTTGGGTGTTCCCCTTAATTTTTTTTTAGTAGTCTGTGTGTGTGCGAGTATGTTACTGTATATATGACTTTGTTAGATTTGAAAGTAATTTCCAACTAGACTTAAAATGAGATTAAAATTTAACATGACTTGCATACAATTTAAGAGATTCTTGTATTTAAAGGAAAGAGTTACAATGTTAGCATCCATAGGAAAATCATTAAAATTAAGGACTGTTTAAACACCTAGAACTAGACTGCAAGGCTGCCTCCACCACATAGCTTCATAAGTGCATTTTTTTATAATAGGGAAGAGGCAAAGGCTTATAAGTGAACCTGCAGGCTTAATAAGAAAAGAGAGAACAGCTAGCTGCAAAATCTGAGGTGTTAAAAGCAGCTGTTGAATAAGATTATTTGGAGTCCTGTGGTAATAGTAAAATTAACAAAGCTACAACCGTGCAGTTAGCTCTGCAAGCTTGCACAAGCAAACCACAAGTGTAGTAATCCGTCCACTGTGGTGCCACATACCCAAATGATCTACCCCTCAACCGAGAATACGAGAAAGTGTGTTGACTAATGTAGCCACTGAGATTTTTTACAGATCTTTCATCTAAAGTCATCTTGGGCAATTAATAGTGAAAAAATAACCAATCTGACAGGAAACCTACAAACTCCAGACTAGCAGACTACCAGCAATCTACCAGCACTTTCACGACCCAATCTACCTACAAAATTACCAGCCACTACACTGAACGTGACACATGTCTGTATCATATCTTTACAGTGGTCCTGAAGGGTACAATGGCTTCTTTCTGTTTTTTTCATTACATTTTCCACATGATGACTTGAACATCATCCATCTTATGCGCATCCTATCCCATGTTTGAGAATATCAGTGCCTCTGTATGAAATCCTTCAGAAATGTCAACAGATTTAAGTAAATACTTAGTAGTACTTAAATTTTTTTTCTAATTTTTGTGAATTTCCCATTGGGATTAATAAAGTATCTATCTATCTATCTATCTATCTATCTATCTATCTATCTATCTATCTATCTATCTATCTATCTATCTATCTATCTATCTATCTATCTAATGATTGCCTGTAGGGTAAAAACATTGTTTTTCAAAACCAAATTAAAGGGTTGCTATTGCGCCTATGTTTAGTTAGAGAAAAAAAAAAGGGAATTGCCATTTTTTTGTATCGTTTTGTGCTCTTATAATGCTTAAAAAGATATGCATACAAAAAATTAAGAGGGGGAATTAGTTTATATACATTAATGCAAAGTGTTATGTTATTTAATGATTTTTTTGCCTCATTTTAACTGAATGGTTAATTTTAATTACTTAGGAAATGTGTTGCAAAAATGCTCTACTCCAAAAGAAAGAAAGTAAGTTTCTTATGCTGGAGCTAACATTAAATTTGACTACAAACAAATCATGTCCTTTTAGCCAAAGCCTGACAAAATGTACAGTACTGAAAGGTACAAACCTTGCTTGAGCATTTTACAGGGTACTTCACAGTCATTAAAACATTTCCTTTTGCGACTTGGTTCAGGAAGACAAGGAAGGATAGAGCCCAGTGCCTTTGTATCATCAAAACAAAGTTGCAGTTTATTGACAGTTTGTTTAGGCTTTAATGAATCAATACTGCTGTATCTGCTGTTCTCACAGGAACCACTCTTGAACACTGCAAATGTAGATACCTTAAAAACAAGGAAAATAAAGCTGATTTCAATTTTTAACAACATAAAACAAACTGCATTTACTGTCAAATAGCATGTGAAAACTGGAATCCAACATCAAAAACAGCATTCTTTCTAAATTACTGTAATGTTCTAGCAATGCTACAGTATATTTAAAAACACCAGAACAATTTAGACCACATATAAACCATTGTTACACTTTCTAATTTGTTAATAAAAAACATAAAAAACAGTTTCAGTGTTAATAAATTAGATTGTTAACACACCATAACATATTTTATAATTCTTTTTTAAATTCTACATTTCCTCATTTATGATACTCTCTCATCTGTATGGGAATTTATTTAAAAATACTTTTGACAGGAACTGTCAGGACTGAAAGTACACACAGTACAAATAAATATCTTCATTGGCTTCCAGTCATATGTTAAAATGTGCTTCAAAAATCATTTAAATTACTTTTAAATACCTAGCTGCTATTTGGTTTTGAATTTATTGATTCTTGTTATCCCAAGACCTAGTCTGTGATAACAAGATATAAACTATTTTCTGATAACAAACAAAATTAGCAAAAGGAGCATAGCTTTTGGAGACAAGGTCATGAACTTTACAATGATCTGTAGCATATATAAGGATGACTCCGTATTTTACAAAGAAGCTTTATAAAATAAATAATAAATAAAAAGCCCTTTGATATGGTGCACTGTCAGTCGTATAATGTTTGTGTAGATCACTGTAACAGCTGTTGTTAGTACTAGAGTGTTTTATTAAAGCATTATTCTCTCTTCTAGGTATCTTTGCCATCCCAGTGCTACCTTAACTTCCAGGTAAGTCACTAATCTTAGTCATATTGTCCAATTACGTGTGCTTTAATGACATGATTATTCACAGAAACCAGGCTTCTAAAATGCCATGTTAACCTTATTCTGGAGAGAGAAACCTTCTTATTGGTCTCTGAGAAACCTGGCAAACTGACTTATATTTCTTTGGGAGTAACCCAATTATGTGGCAATATAAACCCATAACTGAGTTTCAGTTAAGGATTTTGTAGTCCATGCATGTCTGTTGCACTCTGTTTTCCTGCTTAGCTTTGAACATATTTCAGCAGTCACAGTAGAAGCATACACAAGATGAGGCAAATGCTCAGGCAGTTACAATATTCCTCCTCCTGGTAGATATAATCTGTCTTAATATTTCAAAAATCCTTACATTTACATTGATGAGTTGAATGTTCAGTGCTAACCGCAGCAGCACAATCTTCTAAGCAGTATGGTAACATGTAAAAAGTGGTTTAAGTACTCCGATTGTTCTTTAATATAATAAGTAACATAATGCAATACTTATTTTACTGAAGTAAAAATACATGCATTATAATTACCGTAGAAGAAATGACTGTAAGGCAAGAAGCACACTTACTGCTCCTTGGCAGAGCTCAATTGCACAGCCAAGTAGATAACGGTGTGTGCTGCGTTCAATCCAGTAACCGAAAAATGTTAAAAACTGTCAATTTACTTTTAATCCTGCTATTTGCTATAGATATGTCGAAACAGCATGATCGGGTGACCAAGTGGCCAATATTCATACCGTGAATCATCGGGGGCTTAGATCAAGGATGTAAAAAGGGGTTGGATGTTACTTTACAGAACATTAAAGGAATAAATGTATTTTAATCAAAAGAGAAAATTATCACAGGCTTCATGCTTGTTTTCAGATTCACAATACCAGTTGAGGACGTTTAACTCTTTCTTGCACAGTTTAATGATGTTGGAGCATTTTGGTAAAAACAGAACTCTAGAAGATTACTTGTCTATGAAAATGTGGGTTTTTAAGAAACCAGGTTTCTTCCATACTGTCCTTAATGTTATGTTTACTCCAAAAAAAAAAAAACAAAAAAAAAAAAACAAGCCAAAAACATTGAACTTTTTTAAATCAGAAAACAAAATGCTACTACATGTAATAGAAACAAGTAAATACCAAAACATCAAAATAAATATATGAGAGGTATGTCTAGTGTAAACCACAGAACTTGTGCAGATTTAGTACATGTCCTTTGTGTGACATGTTCTGAAACAGTGACTAACACACCGTCTGATGCTGCAATGACAGTAGAAGCCTGTTTCTTTGAGCACAAGGGGGCTTCGTCCCCTGCTCGCTTCGCTCGCCTACCCCCGGCGTTTTGAACCCGTGCCCGCTGGGCAGCCGTAGTTTCAGACGCGCATTGTAGGAGCTTGCGTTGTTTTGAACCCATGCTTGACCTGCTTCTGCGGTTTGAGACGCGCGTTGTAGGCGTATATCCGTCAGTCGAGCTCATTCTGTTTGAACCCGTGCCCGCTTTGCCTCCGCAGTTTCAGACGGTGGATCGCGTTCGGCATTTTGTACGATCCCAAGCAGCACATTATTCCTAACTTCACTTCGCAGTAGTGCCACGCACAATATGGCGGTGACGCCTGCGCCTTCACTATGCAGTAGTGCCACTCACAATATGGCGGCAACGCCTGCGCCTTCCATATTATGTCGGGTTTTACCATGCTGTGTAGGCGCCGCGCCTTTGCCTTTCGTACTTTCCTGCGCCTTCCGACGCGCGATGTAGGCGCCTGCACCTTCAGGGTCTGCCTCCGCTGTGTGGTGTGGACGTTTAACTGTCGATTTTTCTGCCTTTATATTCTGTATCTCGCTGTGCATGTGTTTCGTGCCTAGGTTTTTTTTTGAAGCTGTTGCATTCCAGTTTTCATCACCTGTAACCTGCTCTCCATGTGTTTGGCCCCGTTCTTTAACCTCTTTATGACGTTTTACTTTGTTTCCTACACTGTCTTTTATTTCTGACCTCGCTTTATCCTGCTTGCGGCATGTCAGACGGTTCATAGTCTCTCCCGTTTCGCTCTGGGGCGGGGGGGCTTTGTGTGGCGCCTGCGCACGTTCGTAGTCTCTCCCGTTTCACTCTGGGGAGGGGGGCTTTGTGTGGCGCCTACGCACTATGTCTCCTGCGTCCACGGGCAGGTCCCTGCGTCCATATCCGGTTTACCATTCTCTGGGGAGGGGGGCTTTGTGTGGCGCCTGTGCACTATGTCTCCTGCATCCACGGGCAGGTCCCTGCATCCATATCCGGTTTACCATTCTCGGTTAGTAATATGGATGTTTCTTAATTTTTTAATGTTGCTTGCACAGAAGTGAAGAATGTTAATGCCTGAAGATCAACATGCCCTTTGAGTTACTGAAGGCTACCATACCACAAGGGTCAGAGAGTCCACATTTCCCCTGACATGAATATTGGCAGCTGCTGCATTGTAAACAGTGCTTAGGGGGGTAACTTCTTGCTTATCCTTGTACTTAATCACAATTACTTTGCCTTTATGCTATGTGAGGCTTCATGTCACCAAATTCACTAAGCATCTCATGGTGGTGCGGTTATACAGTGACATATCATGCTTAAGTTTCACTTTCTGTGTCAGTGTCTGATGACCAATTCACAGCGTCATCACCATCACTTGATTCAAGCAATGATTCAGTTCCAAGTTTTTCTAAAACTACATTTATAGCTTTTCATTTGTCACTGTTTTTCGTTGGAAACTCTGTCCCACTCATGAATATTGATGAGTTTTCTTAGAGTTACCATAAAGTGGTGGAAAGCATACATTTTTTTTTTTTTGCAGCATTTTGTTATTTCATTCACTAGATGGCATCAAAATACTGTCCAGAGAGTTGTTTCAGGTGCAACACCATAATGCATATTATTACACGTTACCCCAAGCTTGCCTCTGATTTAACTGTAGTTGCATGGAATTCGAAGACTGAGTCACACATCAGGATAACAACCAGGAGGTTAACTGGGTTATTCACCTTCTCCTAGTTAAACGTGTGCATTTAAAGACACTCGGTGACAAACAGACCTTGTGATTAATTATGTGATTAATAAAATGGTATCAACATTAATTGCCTTCCAGCATTGAAACTTCTCTTCAAATACCTTCATGGCACATTACATTAAATGATATGCACTTTGGTAGGAACTGTGGACAGCTTTTAGATGTTCAACATCTGTGTGAAAAGTACAAACTCAATAGCCATCAGTACTTTAAACATAATAAATGTAAGGTTTTACTATTCATTATCTTTATTTTTTTCTTTCTTTTCTATTAACTGAAAATCTTTATGCTAATTCAATCTGACAGATCATCTCTGCAATGCTACGGGGCAGCTTATCATGAAGGAGGGTATTTTACAAAAACAAGTTGAAGTGAACATAATCATTTTCAATGTTTACCATTTAGAAGATTAAAAGAACACCAGGTCCCAAAATTGAAGAATTTAAATGATCAGTAAAGATGGGAATTCCTGCATATGGATATTTTTAAATAGGTACAGTATAGCCTCCACCACTGGTCCATAATTGTTAGTTTTCATTAAAAATAGAGATTTAGAAGAAAAAAAAAAAGATGATGAAAGAAAAACACCTCAGAGCATTCAGCATTCAGTTCCTCCTCAGTGGATACCACAGAAGATTTCAGGCGCATATAGGATGATAAGGTAGGACGAGAAACTGGCAATCTGTCATTCTCAAACACTGAAGAAAACATTTCACAAAGAATCTGCAAGAAGAAAAAAAAAAACATAGTACATTAACTGCCTGAAGGGTAGGACAAATGTAATATGGCATGTACAAGACTGTCATATTTCCTAGATTTCCAGTAAGCCTTTTTTTCCTAGTATCTAGTTTGTGCAAGATAGATGGTGCGAAAAGCCTTACTTTTTCCTAGGTGTAACACAAAGAAAAATTATTGCTAGACATTGTTGATGGTTGAACATAAGTCCAGATCCCAATAAACAAGAAAAACAAAGGTTAAACATGTGACAATCACACTGCTTAAAGGCAGACAGACTTTAAACATGAATACTATATAAAAAAGAGGGATTAGCATTGCTGTAAGAAGTGGAATTATGAACTAAAGTAAAAAAAATGCCACAAACCACTTAAAATATTTAGTCATATATGGAGTCTTCTTCCGAGTCCTATTCTGGAGTAGAAATTATTTGTTAAAATGTTTAGGCTTTGCTGCTGTAGTAGTGGAAGAAGAATATTACATTATGGTAATTGCCAAGGCTGCTGGATGTAATATTCTGAGTACCTGTTTTCCTAATTGAAGTACCATCAATTTATTGTCAATTTACAAATAGAAATATGCAATTGCAATGCAAAGTAATCTATAGGTTGCCCACAATGCTAGTGTATTCCAACCCCCAATATCCCTGACCCTTTTTGCCTACTTCCATTTTTGTTAAATACATGACATACTTTTTATGTTTTGCTAAGGTTCACTCTAGTAAAGATAACACTTTTGTGCTTTTTAACTGTTGCCATAATCAACCTAACAAAACTTGCTAATAAAGTGGTATGTCTAGTAATAAGTATAAAAATTCAATTAAAAGCACATTGGTATACCATTCTTTACTTGTTATTCTTTATTTAATTTCTACACCTTTTATAAGGTGCCTTATTAAGGCAAGTAAATGAAATCAATCAAGCTAGTAAACAGTAGTTCCGACACCATTCAAAACTGGAGACTATATGGCAATATAATGAAGACTGAGGAGTTCAACTACATGTATTCAGCCAAGCTTTGTCTATTTCTCATGAGTGACCAAATTCGACTAGATTGTAATAGAGGACTGTGTTGAATGAATTAGAGGAGAGGGATCTGTATCACATCCAGTACACAACCAGTGACAAATGGTTATTTACCAGTATGTGATAGCTTACTAGTTTAAATGCAGATTAAATGCACAGCAAAGAGCACTGCAATACGATATTATTTTACAGTCAATGGGAAGAAATAGGATTAAGTAGCAGTTAACAGATATAGGCAGTATAGAAACGGTACTGAAACAAATGATTGATAACTCCCCACCTCGTTGCACAATAACATGCCTAACAAGTGTGCCTCACAAACACGCATGTCACTTGTTGCACTACATGATTGCTCACCTTCCTGCCTTACTAAAAACTATAGTTTAACTTTGAATTCTTCAGTGTGTTATAACTAGATGTCCCCCACGGACATCTACAGTGCATCAAACAGCTGGGGGATTGAGGTGTTTTGTCCACTGTAAAGAGTAAACTGCGTCAAAGGGGTGAGGGTGGTTAAAGGCTGATTTATACTTAATATGCCGGACACCAAGTACGGAATGTTTTCTAACTGCATGGTGATGCAGACTCAACACCATGTATCCAAAGTGGTGATTTTTAAGGAGAGGCTGGTTATGTGATTGCCAGAATGATTAACACATCATTGTATATGACACAGCAGTCATCAAAACATAACATAGACATGCAAAAATATCTGAAGTGCATCCATTCATCATGTAGGTCAGCAACTCAAGAGAGCCCTCCCTTCGCTGTTGTTGGACATTCCATCTTCTGCTTTTAATTCCCTTCTTTAAACCTGTAATAATTCTTTCTTCCATCATCAAGATTCTCCCTTCCTGTGCTGTGCCAATGTAAAGTATGTGACACTAACCAAAAACTGTCACCTACTGACTACAAGAATATCAACACGATGAACTATCAGGCTACAACAAGCATGGATGTGTTCTGGTCAGTGACCGCAGGCGCTTTGTGTTGTGGTCTGTGTACCACCTTCATGCAGAAAATATAAACAAGCCCTTAGGAGATTGTCTCCCTGCATTGGGGAGTAGAAGAACGAAGATTTTAAGCACAAGGTCTTCTACTGTTTACTTCTGGTACTTCTTTTGGTAGTTGTACTTTGTTTTACTTACAGAACCTTATTTTCATTTTTACAATAGTTTTCAGTGTTCATCAATAACAAGTAAAATGCTGATTAATACAGTAATATTCCATATAGTGGCTCAACTAAATGTATAAAAGTCCACTGCAAGAGATGAATAAATGACGTATGTGACAGAAAGACCAAATACTTTGCCACTTTCATCCCAAGAGGCTGAGCGATGAAACAAAGGTTCCTCATTAGACAGCCAAATGCTTCTGATCAGGCAACATACACTAAAGCAGCTGATGCCTTTGATAAAGCAACCTCTGTGAAAACTTCTGCAGTGCCTATTAGCTGTTCTTGCAGCTCCTGTCTTAACTCTTTTGACACTTAATTTTTTTTTCCATCATGGCATTAAGGTGAATTTGTTTTCATAGTGGCTATAGGCTGAATTATTTCAGGAGAGCACCCTTGTGGAAAATGTCAAAATTATTTATTACTCAAATATTTAAAACATACTGTGCAACAAACAAATATAAAAACATCTATACATGATCAGTTTGAAATGTATGATACCATTCAAATAAACCATTACATGCACTGCTAAGTTATACTACTACTATTAATCCTGTACTGGTGAATGTTTTCCAGCACCATTGTCACAGTCACTTTCTTAACATTTCAATAACCTCATCTGACACTGCAGAACCTGAGACATAAACAGCACACAAAACATACCCTTCAGAGTATTTCTGGACAAGAGACTGCTGTTATTAAATGCCAGTTCAAGGAACATTAATGTTGTGTATAGTGTTTGCTGCCATCTAGTCAATAAAAAATATAAAAACTACATTCCAGGAGACTTCTGTCAACACTCATTTAACCTTTGTTATGACTTTTGTCAGTGTCCACCTTCTACACTTTGGTTTTTCTTTTGTCATCTAGAAAGAGTTAAGGGTCTAAAATTTCCAGAAAGATCAAGTTTATTTTAAATTATAACCAGAAACAAGATGCAATAAATGTCTTGGCCCCTAGGCTAATCGGGATGCATGTTCTGGTTATGCTTACAAAACAAATCGTGCCAGGCTCCTATAGACTATTTACCCTGGTTGCTTAAAGGCAAAAGAACACTTTCTGTAGTAAAGAGACAGGGAGAACTTGCTTTGTAGCAAGAATTGAATTTTTCCAGTTTCATCCTTCCCTTTTCTGCATTTTAAATAAACTGTTAAATTGCTAGCACATAAAAACTGCTTCACTGTAGAACATGAGAAAAAACAAGGATTCAAAAAGATTAAAGTACTCTCCAATTTTGCATAAAAAGTTGCATTTCTTGCCTTTTGTGCTTCAAGTTTAACAGAACTCCAGTCTGGTCTGAGAGCTGCACAAAATAAAAACTCTTTCAAGGCCTCTTCACATCTGCCCATTTTGTTCAGTGCAGTGGCCTTCAAATAGTGTGCCTGCAAAATGATAAGGAAGAAAAATAATGATGAGAAAGTAGTAGCATCATTATCTTAAACATTTACTATGCAAAAACTTTATTTGAAGACTAAAGACAACAATATGTAAAATCTATATAAGGGATGAAGACTAAATTACACTAAACTAGAACAGCTACACCAATTTCTTTACCCCATCCCATCCCCCAAAATATGTACTGCCAAGTCCTATCTAAAATAAAGGTGATTTAGTATTAATTTAAATCTTTATCTAAAAACTTTGTCTTAACTGTTGTGTATTCTACACATTCAATAACATTTCAATATTAATAATGAAGTATTAAGGTAATAATTATTACTGTGCTACAAATTGTTTTTTATGTAAAATTACTTCTGTTCTTTGAAATATTACAAGAAATTTCACAGTAAAAGTTTGAAAGGGCTTAAAATAAGCTCAGAAGCACAAGATGCTAATTAATATTAAAAAAATATACATGTCTTTCTGCTACAATGAGGACGTCATAAGTGTCAGGTCTGCTTTTTATTTTATTTTATGCATGTTAAATACATTTTATCACTGTTCTGTGTGAAGTTAGGTAAAACAGCAAGTTTTATATATAGCTTAAGACTGTGGTTCAAATCCTGGGGTCATTGTGCACTATCAGGTTGTCTATGGCTGTGTTATTGATTTGGTATTAAGTGCTTTGATTTTGCTCTGATCATCTGTATAGTTTTAGTGATGGTCTATTATATGCAATAAAGGGCCTTATGACTTTTAGGCAGTGCTTCTTGAACCATGGGTCATGACCCAAATGAATTGTATCACAATTGAGTAGTAAAAATTTCTGTTCCAACAGCCCATATTCAGGTCTTATGCTGCCACACTGTCCAACAGCGAAATGAGCGAAATGCAAGCACAAGGCCCTCATTGAATATTTTGTGAATCTAACCATTACACTATATGAATATATAGTATTTAACCATTATACCGTTGTCAGTATGTATGTAATCATTAAATTATATGCATAATTTGTTTTTCATTAATTTTATGTTACAATTTCTGTGTCATCTGAAAACTAATTAACAACTTGTGTTATTCAATATGTTCCCATTCGTTTGTTGAATAAAAACAATTAAAGGTTTATAGGATTGAAATATTACATAAAAAGCTGGTGGTACACAAGTTATATGTAAATGGAACTACGGTCGTTTGATTTAAAAAAGTTAGGAACCTTAAAAGATTATATACTCTGATCCTACTTGAAAGACAGTGAGGTGTGGTTATTTTACTATCAAGTCATTACTGTAAAAACTTTAAGTGATAAAATAAAGGAGTACAATACCTTGGGCCGCAATGGTTTTAACTTGCATGCATTTTCACCATCTTGTACAGCTTGGATGTAATTTTTCATTGTTAAGTGTAGTTCACCACGCTGACATACTGCAATGTAGTTAGAAGGTACTGAAAAAAAAAAAAATATACATATATATATTATATATATATAAATAAATAATGTCTAGTAAAGAAAATCTGGAAGTTAAATATGGACAGATGTTCAAAAATAGTGATCACAAATCCAGTTGTTTCACCAATGTAAAAAAATTAAAAAAGTAAACATCCATTTTGCAGATAAACATGAATATATAAATAAAAATGTACATTGTAGTAAAAGATTCATGACATTTATAATTTATACCACATATGACCCTGGTAATCTATGGAATAAATCATTTTTTGGCAGGTTGACAGATTAATTTCTTGGGTCCAGAATACGTTCAGAAGTTTCTAGGCTTTGAAGACAGCATTTTGAGCTGGATGCTCTTTTTATTTTATCTAGGGATCTCTAATTTGTTGACTTTTTTTTTTTTAACTTAAAAAAAATCACTTGGTAATCAATGATGAAGGGGTCATCACACCTGCATCCTTAACAAAAGTGAACAATCATCAGTACATTTGTGTCTTAAAATGTAATGATTTTTAAGGAGTTTCTTAATGAACTTGTGCTGGACAAGTCCTCCTCCTGGTGATACTAACAGCATTACATGCGGAGCAAAGAATTTACATTGAGGAAAAATTCTGTATTCACCGCAACATACAGTATTGCAAGTATGAACACAATGAGCGCAACATAACAACCAACTTATGATTCTATACATTTTAATGCATACAATCCAGAGTACTCAGCTTTTGTTCCACATCCCAAACATGTGTAAATTGGCCTGCAGTCATGGATTGGTATCCCAAGCAGAGTTGATTCCTAACATATGCCTGCTGCAAGGACAGGTTTTTGTGAACAGTATTGGAATAAACACGTTCAGGAAAGTACTAACAGACATGTTGTAAAACAAATACCTGCAGCTTACCTATAAAGTACAAATCATTATATGCGTTGTCAGTTTCATAAAAATGCTTTTCTTTATTTTAATCAAGATTTCTAATAAATCTATATTGTACCTGTAAAATTGTGGTAACAATACAATTTATGAATGGAAGGTTTAAGCAGGTTAATGATGTAAATTACAAGGTATGGATTTTTTTAAAACTTTTGATCTCATTTTTAATTTGAGTTTTTTTCGCAATAATGGAAAGTTATTTCTTCAGAGTTCTTCAGTATGGCCATCAATCATCATTCCCAACTTTCTGTGTCCTCAGTAGAGTGTGGTCTTGTGATTAAGGAGTTGACTAAAAAATACAAAGTCACCAGTTTTATTCTTAATACAGGATTTACTTTTTTCTGCATTTTATAAAGTGTAGTTATATAATACAATTATTATGCATTTATAACTGCATAAATAGGCCATAAACGTAAGGCAGGAATGTGTCAATGATGCCAAATAAAAAGGCCCACTGAAGCACACACAGATGCTCATACTAAAACAGGGCTAATTTACAGTTGCCAATGAACATAACACATACATCTTTAAGTATGTTGGCATAGAACCTATACAAAACATGGGAAGAACATGAAAACTCCACACAGACAACAGGGTGTAGGATTTCAACCAAAGATGATGAATTTGTGAAGCTGCAGCACTAACTACTGTGCCACTTTCAAGTATGTCTTACAAGGAAAGAATTTTTGATTTTTTTTTTCTTTGGTACCTTGCTTTTGAGATATTTGATTTATTCTGTAGGTATTTCTGAAAATCCACTAAAAGCACAAATCGAAACTTATTTTTTAACATCATCTGATTCTAGTGTTCACAACTGATTATACACATTCATATAAATTAAACCATTACCCGATTACGTAAACAGCTTCACCCAGTCACTGTGCTTACTTATCTCAATTACCAACGAGTTTAATTTTGACACTTGGCAAAAACACACAAAAGAAAGTGCAATTACACCCCACTTCAGCATTTTGGTTTTGTATGTTTTGATCTCATATCTGCCCTTTCTGCACCTTTACGAATTTATATTTTGCTTTGATTTGTGATGTTTTTCTTGTTGATCCATATAATGTGAGCACTCAGCCAAACCTTTTTTCAAACAGTAAGCACAGCAGAAATTATCCAGCAGCTTCAACAGAAAACGGCTTTCAATAGCTGGGTGTTAGTGAGAAGTATCCTGTCAGGTCTAAGTAAATGGAGAACACATATTGGGGTAACTATTATTTCTACCTTACCTTTAAAATAAAATTCAAATTACTCCATTAAAAATATAGCTCCAATTTGTTTCACTCTTAAATCAAACCACCCTCCTCACATACAGCAAAATCAGTCAATTGCACAGGCATCTAAGTCACCCACTGTTTGAGTTATGATAATACTTTTGTCACAAAGTTTTAAATGGAAAATAACCTATAATCTGGGTAATCTCTGCACTGGTCATAAGACCTGTATTATACCAACAGCTTACAGTTACAGTGTTGTTCATAAAGTTTAAATAGCAGTGACTGCCCAAAAAGTCACAAGTCTTCCAATCAGAAAAGATCCATCTACTACACTGTCTTAATTTAGGAGGTTGTGTGCACTTCACATTGGAGTATGGAAATAAAAAAACGAGAGCAAGCTTTTCACATCTGTGGAATTCTTGGTTAAAACAAATAAATGGAACTAATGTAAAACAAATAGTTAAAATCAGAGAAAAATATTAACTAGTAGCAATGAAAATAATGGCAATGTTGTGCTGCGCCCAGGATTGCGGAGGATGCTGCCAGGACAGGCTTAGAAGCTGTGCCAGAAAGATTACTGAAAAGTGGACGGATGAGGGACTTACAAATGTTGGAAGTAAGAAATGCCACACTAATTACTGGACTGAAAGCTGTACCTTAATTGCTAAAATAACAAATGAAAGCAGTAGGAAATAAAAACAGTGCATACACACACACAAAACATGCAACAACAAGCCATCTTGCAGTCCTTCTGAAGTGTCTTGTGTGACTGCCTCTAGCAACCATCACTGCTTGAGAACTGTAGAGCCAACGAGATTGTGAATATACAGATTTGTGGGACATTCCTGAAGAATGACCAGACCAGCTTGCAGGCCATTGGGAGAAAGCAAACTTGTATGCCATTGGGAGGCAAACTGTAATGTATCCAAATGTTGCAATCCAAGGCATCCAAAACATGCCATATGGGGATAAGGCTAGAAGAGGAGGCTCAAGCCAACACTTGCAAAATAACATTCTTTCATTTAGAAAATCTGTGTCCACAGCAACTGTGTGTGTCCTGGCATTGTGTTACTATAGGACTAGGTCATGTTGGAGGTGTGAGCAGAGTGCATACAATAGCCCAGTAGCATGGAGCACATCCCTAACTATTCTATCCCTAATGAGGCATTATATATTTCTCAGATGTACAAAACTGATGTGTTCATCCTTGGAGCATTTGTGCATTAAAGGAAACAGATTTTGGTGCAATCATCTAATATGGGGAAATTCAGAAAATGGTTGATAAATTGGGGACAATGATAATTTAATCTTACTATTAAGAAACTAAAAGGTTAATACAAGAGGTTTGGTGTAGCAGTAGTTATCACAGCAACATCTTACAGGTCCAGATAAAGTTTTCTATATGTGATTTTCTCTCCCATCTGAAAGACGTACATATCAGGTTGATTAGAGGCTCTGAATTAGCTCAGTGTGCTTGTGGATGTACAAGTGAATGTGCCCTGCCAAGGGGTGCAGCCATGTTCAGTGCTGATTCCTGCCTTGTGCACAATGCTCCTATGATTAACTCTGGCTTCTGTGACCTTGACTTGGAAAAAGAAAAATTAAATTAAATAAATAAGGTAATTCTCCCTGGACCATAACAATTCATATTGAATCCTACATGACAATTATACCTACTGACATAGATGCATCATTTTAGTACACTGCTTTAAAACTGCTGCCTCTCAAGTTTGGAATCGTAAGTTTAAATCCCAACCCAAAATTATGAGTAACATGTTTACATGGATCTAATCTGGAGACTCATGGTTTCCTCATACCAAAATGTAGGACATATTAGGTTTATTGATAATGGTAAAATGTTCAAGTTGTACAAAGCAGTGCAGGTCAAGTTGATTGGAAATGCTCCAGTATGATTGCATGGAGGTGTGTGAATATGCTGAATGATGAACTGGTGCCCCATCCAGTTTTTAAATCCTTAAACCCAATGCTTCAGGGAGGATAGCTGCAACTCAATAGTGGAATTAATTCGAAAATAAAATAAAAAGACTTTCAATTTTCTTAAAGCAGTTTCCTCACTACACAGTAAGTTGCAATTTAAGTTTTAACTGTAATCGGCTTTGGTTATACAGTGTTTAATCTTTGGTATTGTGCCTTTAAGAATTTCCATCAACTAAACAATGGATTTAGTGTTTACTTTCCTCATAAGGATTATGTTTTGTTATTCCTTTTAAAAAATGCATTTTGCATCATTTAAATTTTTCTTCTAAGATTGTAAACCATCCTGACAAATATAATAATCGACAGACAGACAGGATACTTTATTAATCCCAAGGGGAAATTCACATACTCCAGCAGCAGCATACTGATAAAGAAACAATATTAAATTACAGTGATAAAAAAGCAGGTAAAACAGACAATAACTTTATATAAAAGTTACCCCCCTGGGTGGAACTGAAGAGTCGCATAGTATAGGCGAGGAACGATCTCCTCAGTCTGTCAGTGGAGCAGGACATTGACAGCAGTCTGTCACTGAAGCTGCTCCTCTGTCTGGAGATGACACTGTTTAGTGGATGCATTTGACTAGAATCATGCTCTAAAAACAACAGGTACAAGAAATACTGGTGGATGATGGTAAAGTAGTTACTGTTACTGCCTCACAGCTCTTAGAGGCATAGTTTCAAATCCTAAGACCTGGGGCCTCATGTATAAAAAAAAGCCTGCTTAAATTCCATACTAAAAGTTTGGTTACACTAGAAATACAAAAACACAGTACACACAAAAAAATTGAAATTTAAAAAAATGTATAAAACCATACTGTATGTACACCAGGTCCCACACTAAGTTCCTTTATAAATCTAAAATCAACTTAAAAAATATGTGGTTGTGCACATGCTTTTGAGCCGATACCCACCACCTCCCAACAGTGACCATGTTTGGCTTAAAAAAAAATATGTACTGTATAAATTTGGCAAGGCTCAGAGTTGTCACAGCTCTACTTATCTTTACCATAGAAGGACACAAAAAAACAAAACTTTAATGAATGAGAGCTTGAGGTATCACTGTCATTCGGCAAAGTTTAAGGAGTGGCCCGTTCCTGCTTTTCAAGGTTGCACTAAGTTACTAAAATAAGTCCCAAAATATTTTTTTCATTGATTTTTAGGACGACATTTCATTTAAATATGTTGATCAACAAACTAGGCTCATGGTGAGTCAACAATAACAATAACACTGCTGTCTCACTGTAAGGAGCCAGGAGATTGCACCCAGATTGCTCACTGTGTGGAGTTTGGACGTGGGTCCCCATAGATTTGATCCAGTTTCCTCCCACATTCCAAAGACATGTGGGTTTGGTGAACTGGCAATACTAAAAGATCCTCTGATGGATGTATGCATGCGTGTTTTAAGTGCTCACCGTGCAATGTGCTGGCACTCTGTCCAAAGAGTATCTGTACCTGCACCTGCCCCCTGCCCTGGATAATTGGGTTTAGAGGATGGCTGGATTAAAGAATACTACAATTTGTCCTGCCCAACTCTCACTTGCACGTTGCGCCAGTCCTTAAAACAGAGAAATTGTCTATAATTACAATTATTGTCTAGTTCACCGTTGCAGATTTAGCTATAGAGGGGTTATTTTAACTTTAATATGTTGTGTACAATATTTCCTTCTTTTACACAAGCAAAAGACACTCCTGTCAGCAAACAGATCCCTGGCAGTCTGCATGAACAACTGAAATAATAGTGTGTATTACTGTTGTTTAAGCCTGCCTGTAGAGACAGCAGCTTGGAGGTCAGGTTAAATCTGTAACAGACATCACACTGTTACGAAATATTTAAAAAACAAAAATGTGATATCTGTCTCTTTGATGAAGTAAATAAGTAACAAAAAATGCTCCAACTTTCCAATCAGTTAACTAATTAAACAGGTCAACAATGTGTTTTAACAGGACAACTACACAAAAATGGTTACTGGACAATTGAAATATGTACTTTTAAACACACTGAAAATGCAATGTTCATTAGACACCTGATGTAATCATAGGAGAATCCATCCATCCATCCATCCATTCTCCAACCCGCTGAATCCAAACAGGGTCACGGGGGTCTGCTGGAGCCAATCCCAGCCAACACAGGGCACAAGGCAGGGAACCAATCCCAGGCAGGGTGCCAACCCACCGCAGGACAGACACAAACACACCCACACACCAAGCACACACTAGGGCCAATTTAGAATCGCCAATCCACCTAACCTGCATGTCTTTGGACTGTGGGAGGAAACCAGAGTGCCCGGAGGAAACCCACGCAGACACAGGGAGAACATGCAAACTCCACGCAGAGAGGACCCGGGAATCGAACCCAGGTCCCCAGGTGTCCCAACTGCGAGGCAGCAGCGCTACCCACTGCGCCACCGTGCCGCCCAATATTAATATTCATAGGAGAATATTAAAATTAGTCCTGCGGTGGGTTGGCACTCTGCCCAGGATTGGTTCCTGCCTTGTGCCCTGTGTTGGCTGGGATTGGCTCCAGCAGACCCCCGTGACCCTGTGTTTGGATTCAGCGGGTTGGAAAATGGATGGATGGATGGATGGATGAATATTAAAATTAATTTCAATTACACACATTCTGCTTTTTCTAAAAATCTTTTGATTAACTGTGTTATTTTGTTCAGAGGTAGCACTTATTTTTTCACATTTCACAAGTACGAATGGTTGCAGTCTAAGCACTGCGCCACTGACAACTTCTCTTTTGTTCTAGTTATGTTACTAAAACAGCTGGTACATAGTGTCCAATATTTCAAGAGCAATATGATTTTAAACGAACTAAGAGAGTTCAAATGTGTGCATCAAGCTGTTTGTCTAACTTAAAATACAAACTGAGGTTTTTAGTGATGCTTCCTTAACAACATAATGGCTAATAATTAAAAACACTGATTTGATGCAAAGCAAAAATGAATATTTTCAGTAGAAGCTTAGACCAAAGACTGGTGTGGCTCAGTTCAATGTAAACTTTTGCTCTATTAACGTCAGAGAGCACACTAGCTGTACTAGGCTGTTTTTTTCCTTTCCAAGTAGTGAAATATGAGGTTTTTTTAATAGTTATATAAGGTTGTTACAAACAAGTAGGGCATGACATCTGTGGGTGGAGCTAGAGGGGGATGAGCAAAGCTGCTATGTAAACCATTATGAAAGTACGCATTATACAAATAGAGCAATTCAAAAGCACTGGGAAACAATTCCATACTTTTGTTTTTGTTTTTTTTTTTTGTTTTTTTAAAACACAATTAAAAGTAAAGTAAAAGAAGGCATACTGAACAGTAAGGTGCCATCATTTATTATTTAAATGCTCAAACTTGGTGTATGAATAATAGGTAAATATTCCTGACATAACTAACAGTTAAAAAGAATAATCAAGCAGCTTGGGAGAATGAATCAGTTTTACTGTCCCTCCGATGTAACTGCATCAGACTAATATTTATCAACATTCCACATCTTATTATCACTTCCATTTTTACAATTAAATGGTCTCTTTATGTATGTGACACATTAAAGTTTAAATTCAGAGAGTTGGTGACTGATGTTACATTTGTTTCTGAGGTGGAATCAGAACTGTAAATGATAACTGAGCAACTTTTTCCAGTGTTGAGAATCATTCTGAAAGCATATTGTACACATAGAACAGTACTGACTAAATATCAGTTAGTAATGGTAGCACTTTACAAACTACCTTTACAAAAGAATTTACTTTTTGAATATGCTCTAACGTTATGACTAAAATAACCTTTTCCAACAGCAACAATACAGAGACTATCAAAAGACCATCCAGATCCATTTTGCTCTGTAGTTGGTATCACTAGCGAGGTCAAATGAACTATGGCAGTGTGCAAGTGACTAGGCTGGAAACAGAACCCATGAGCTCAGAACAAATAGGCAACACTGCATGATCATGACAGAACCTGCAAGCATCTTTAACATATAAAAATCATTTTTTGAATTATGCATATGCACTTTAGTTACTGTAAATAAGGAGACAAACACAACAGAATTGGCAGATGAAAAAAACTCACTTTCAAGTTTTGTGCCTGTTACGATACGTTGTGTGCCTCTTCACCTACGCACCTATGTTACATGAACGTTCCCTTAAAAAATTAGCATGTTTATGAAGAGATTTAAACTCAAAAAAGTTTTATTTTTTTTTATATATTTTTCCAACAAAAATCTGGACAATCCCTTGAACCCATCTTAATGCATATGACAGAACTAACCTGATACACTGTTTTTATTTAATTTAACATGCAACTCTGGGTACACTGTTGGGTAGTGTTGTCACAATACCAAAATTTAAAACTTTGACACGATACCAAGAAAAGTATTGAAATTCAATACCATTTCTGATACTTAACACAGCATAACATAACTGAAAAATATTTTTATTGCAAAATAAAACCTTTCCAATCTTTTGTAACTGCTGAGGTAGAAACCATACACACAGAAACCCACACTAAACAGACATTTATGTAAAATGAACAGTAATATACAACAGTCTATTGAACAGTAACTTTAAAAAAATAACTAAATTAACAGTAGTGCAATTCTTATGAAATACAACAATTAAAAAAACAACAAATCAATAGCACACTTTAATGCTATGCATTACAAATGCAAATTACAATCTTTTTAATGCTTCCAAATATTTTTTTACAAGGAAGACTAGCATGTCAATGGGCTCATCTGTGAAGTAAGCCATTTTGGGCTGCAAATGAACCCAGATGTACTAAAAAGATGCTCCAAAGGACAGCAGCAAACAGCAATGCAAAAATACTTTTTTTGCAAATTGAGCAAGATGAGGTTAAGTTCTTCTCATTTGTTTTCCACCATGCCAGTGGATCTTCCTCTGCCCAAGGTTCAGGCATCTTCTCATAAACTGTGAACTGATTTGTGAGATGCACAGTTTAGATGAAGTGTGCCGAAATTGCCAACTCTTCTTTTCCCCCTGTATGTTTATTAACTGTCCTTCAGATCAGTTTTGCTTTTCTTTGATGGTTGTTTGGTGCTTGAAAAGGGTGTTTCCTGAATTTGGGCGTCTACTTCAAGCAAATGAACACGGTTATTTAGCATTTGCTTGACTTGCTTAAGTCAAGAAATGTTGACGTGTTGAGGATGTGGTCCTCATACCTCTGTCTTAGGTCATTTTTTCTATTTCCTTTAAGTTGCTGTCTCAAGATGTTATCACCCAGATCAGCAGTCAAATGATAAAAAATCTTCCATGTTAATGGTAGAACAGAGGAGAGGGTAGTGTTTTTAATTTCTTGGCGTCTGCTGATTTGTGTCATACTTTTTGTGTTGTGCAAATACATCTGGTGGGGTAGGCTGTGATTATAATGGTAAGGAACTTTTCTCCTTTCTGATAATAGGACAAACTATTTAGTTGTGTTATATCTGAAACATGTTTAAGAAAATTTATGTTACTTATCTTAAAAAATGTATTATGTTAGTAGAAAAAAAACAATATTTAATAAGAAAGCAATTTTAATTGCGTTCAAAACAATAATTAAAACTCTTAAAATATTAGACATTATAAATTACTACATAGCATTGTATTTTAACTCTTTGAGGGTTAATTTTTTTTTTTTTGTTTTGACCCAAGGCTGAATGTTATTTCCAAAAAACTCAGTTTTCTGAAAAGCACAGAGCAATGGTTTCACACATAGATCAACATAAAACATCTACTGCAGCATGCTGTGGCCACTGTCACTGCCGGTTCACCAACCCTGGCAGCGGGAACAGGTACCGGGCCTTCATAGTGTCTGCTGCCAGGTGATCAGAGTGCAACATAATTATTTTTTACTCATCTACTTATAAAGTACATAGGAAAAGAGCACATATTCATCACTTTTACATGCCTTTTACATACTGTATTACAGTGATCCCTCGCTATATCGCGCTTCGCCTTTCGCGGCTTCACTCTATCGCGGATTTTATATGTAAGCATATTTAAATATATATCGCGGATTTTTTGCTGGTTCGCGGATTTCTGAGGACAATGGGTCTTTTAATTTCTGGTACATGCTTCCTCAGTTGGTTTACCCAGTTGATTTCATACAAGGGACGCTATTGGCAGATGGCTGAGAAGCTACCCAACTTACTTTTGTTTCTCTCTCTCTCTCGCGCTGACTTTCTCTGATCCTGACGTAGGGGGTGTGAGCAGGGGGGCTGTTCGCACACATAGACGATACGGACGCTCGTCTAAAAATGCTGAAAGATTATCTTCACGTTACTATCTTTTGTGCAGCTGCTTCCTGAAACGACATGATGCACGGTGCTTCGCATACTTAAAAGCTCAAAGGGCACGTATTGATTTTTCACTGTTTGTTTTCCTCTGTCTCTCTCTCTCTCTGCTCCTGACGGAGGGGGTGTGAGCTGCCACCTTCAACAGCTTTGTACCAGCGGTGCTTCGCATACTTAAAAACCAAACAGCCCTATTGATTTGTTTGGTTTTCTCTCACTTTCTGACATTCAGTGCTCCTGATGGACTCCTTTGAAGAGGAAGATATGTTTGCATTCTTTTAATTGTGAGACAGAACTGTCATCTCTGTCTTGTCATGGAGCACAGTTTAAACTTTTGAAAAAGAGACAAATGTTTGTTTGCAGTGTTTGAATAACGTTCCTGTCTCTCTACAACCTCCTGTGTTTCTGCACAAATCTGTGACCCAAGCATGACAATATAAAAATAACATATACAGTAATCCCTCGCTATATCGCGCTTCGCCTTTCGCGGCTTCACTCCATCGCGGATTTTATATGTAAGAATATTTAAATATATATCGCGGATTTTTCGCTGCTTCGCGGGTTTCTGAGGACAATGGGTCTTTTAATTTCTGGTACATGCTTCCTCAGTTGGTTTGCCCAGTTGATTTCATACAAGGGACGCTATTGGCAGATGGCTGAGAAGCTACCCAACTTACTTTTCTTTCTCTCTCTCTTGCGCTGACTATCTGTGATCCTGACGTAGGGGGTGTGAGCAGGGGGGCTGTTCGCACACCTAGACGATACGGACGCTCGTCTGAAAATGCTGAAAGATTATCTTCACGTTGCTACCTTCTGTGTGCAGCCTTTAAGTATGCTGCACGGTGCTTCGCATACTTAAAAGCTCAAAGGGCACGTATTGATTTTTCTCTCTCTCGCTCTCTCTCTCTCTCTGCTCCTGACGGAGGGGGTGTGAGCTGCCGCCTTCAACAGCTTTGTGCCGCGGTGCTTCGCATACTTACAAGCCAAACAGCCCTATTGAATTGTTTGCTCCTTTGAAGAGGAAGATATGTTTGCATTCTTTTAATTGTGAGACTGAACTGTCATCTCTGTCTTGTCATGGAGCATAGTTTAAACTTTTGAAAAAGAGACAAATGTTTGTTTGCAGTGTTTGAATAACGTTCCTGTCTCTCTACAACCTCCTGTGTTTCTGCGCAAATCTGTGACCCAAGCATGACAATATAAAAATAACCATATAAACATATGGTTTCTACTTCGCGGATTTTCTTATTTCGCGGGTGGCTCTGGAACGCAACCCCCGCGATGGAGGAGGGATTACTGTAAACATATGGTTTCTACTTCGCGGATTTTCTTATTTCGCGGGTGGCTCTGGAACGCAACCCCCACGATGGAGGAGGGATTACTGTAAAACCAAAAGATTTCTAACAATTGCACAACTCTAAATATTTAAAACACCATTCCACACAACCTCAAAAGATTGTGTGGAACTGAATGCAACTGGAAGGTAAAAATAATTGCAGATTATTGTTTTAATCTGGGAAACACAAACTAAACAATGCACATCACATCTCTACTTCAAATGCAACAGGCACATACGTATGTTCCTAATAAAAAAAAATATAACAATTACCTCTCAAAACTGTACTGTGTTGGGTGCCGGTCCTTTAAATGTTTGGCTAAATTGGTAGTGTTTCCCCGCTTGGTGTGTACTGCATGGCAGCACAGCCTACATGCAGGTTTGCACAAATCCTTGAGTTTACAAAGACTGTGGTTGCACTCTTTGTAAATTAAAAGTGACAAAGAAAGCGCTGATGCCGCTAAGGTACCATCATTGTAACAACATGTGTAACACTCAGACATTATGGCAGCAGCATTGGGTGCAAGGCATGAATCAGTGCTGGACAGGGCACCCAACCATTTGCTGTTCACACACTGGGGCCAATCCTGAGACACCATTTAACCTAACCTAAACCACTAAGACAGGGAGAAAACATGCAATGTCAATATGGACAATGGCAGGGCGCAACAATCAAAGCAGTATGAGACACCTATGAGGCATCAACACTAACCACTCCACCAGAAGTGCAGCCCTGAGATTTTATAGCACAACAGATATTGAGAATGTCAAAATAATTATTCGCAATGCAAGTGAAACAAAAAAAAAGAGGAAGATTCCAATAGTGATTAGTCAATTATCAATTAACTGTATGAGCCGATCGACTTTGATGTTAAATATGAAATCAAATGGAATAATCAGCTGCTTAGGTAATGTTCTGTTTTCTGCTTGTAATTATCAGATAGACTTCATTTACGCTTTTACAGATAATGAAGAGTAAACTTTAGAGTGACAGATTTTTTCTTTAACTCAAAAAAAATTACAACTTGTCAAAATCATTACTTTATTGATATGAAAATGTGAAAGCAGATATTAAAATGCTTCCTTTTTGTCTGAAGACTGTCAGGACACATTTGAGACTGATTAATGTGACTGCTACAAGTGAGCAACTGAAGATGTGCAACTTGTATTATAGAAGGTCAGAAGTCTTCCCGCTGTAATTTAATTTTGAGTAATTCCAAGATTATTTTAAATGTCCAATAGGAGAACAAATTTTGCTAAAAGTTTAGTTGAAGGGTTTCTACATGGAGACTGATAACACACAAATTGGTTATTGAATAACATTTATTATTTAAGAGGAAATACTTGATTATCTTATAGTAATATATTCGTAAGATGGTATAGATGTTTTATAAAGTAGAAACTATTGTATTATTATAAAACAAGGAATCCCCCATAATGTGGCGATATACAGTGGGGCAAAAAGTATTTAGTCAGCCACCAATTGTGCAAGTTCTCCCACTTAAAAAGATGAAAGAGGCCTATAATTTTCATCACAGGTATACCTCAACTATGAGAGACAAAATGAGAAAAAAAATCCAGAAAATCACATTGTCTGATTTTAAAGAATTTATTTGCAAACTATGGTGGAAAATAAGTATTTGGTCACCTACAAACAAACAAGCAAGATTTCTGGCTCTCACAGACCTGTAACTTCTTCTGTAAGAGGCTCCTCTGTCCTCCACTCGTTACCTGTATTAATGGCACCTGTTTGAACTCGTTATCAATATAAAAGACACCTGTCCACAACCTCAAACAGTCACACTCCAAACTCCACTATGTCCAAGACCAAAGAGGTGTCAAAGGACACCAGAAACAAAATTGTAGACCTGCACCAGGCTGGGAAGACTGAATCTGCAATAGGTAAGCAGCTTGGTGTGAAGAAATCAACTGTGGGAGCAATTATTAGAAAATGGAAGACATACAAGACCACTGATAATCTCCCTCGATCTGGGGCTCCACGCAAGATCTCACCCTGTGGGGTCAAAATGATCACAAGAACGGTAAGCAAAAATCCCAGAACCACACGGGGGGACCTAGTGAATGACCTGCAGAGAGCTGGGACCAAAGTAACAAAGGCTACTATCAGTAACACACTACGCCGCCAGGGACTCAAATCCTGCAGTGCCAGACGCGTCCCCCTGCTTAAGCCAGTACATGTGCAGGCCCATCTGAAGTTTGCTAGAGAGCATTTAGATGATCCAGAAGAGGATTGGGAGAATGTCATATGGTCAGATGAAACCAAAATAGAACTTTTTGGTAAAAACTCTACTCGTCGTGTTTGGAGGAGAAAGAATGCTGAGTTGCACCCAAAGAACACCATACCTACTGTAAAGCATGGGGGTGGAAACATCATGCTTTGGGGCTGTTTTTCTGCAAAGGGACCAGGACGACTGATCTGTGTAAAGGAAAAAATGAATGGGGCCATGTATCGTCAGATTTTGAGTGAAAACCTCCTTCCATCAGCAAGGGCATTGAAGATGAAACGTGGCTGGGTCTTTCAGCATGACAATGATCCCAAACACACCGCCCGGGTAACGAAGGAGTGGCTTCGTAAGAAGCATTTCAAGGTCCTGGAGTGGTCTAGCCAGTCTCCAGATCTCAACCCCCATAGAAAATCTTTGGAGGGAGTTGAAAGTCCGTGTTGCCCAGCAACAGCCCCAAAACATCACTGCTCTAGAGGAGATCTGCATGGAGGAATGGGCCAAAAAACCAGCAACAGTGTGTGAAAACCTTGTGAAGACTTACAGAAAACGTTTGACCTCTGTCATTGCCAACAAAGGGTATATAAGAAAGAATAGTATTGAGATGAACTTTTGTTATTGACCAAATACTTTTTTTCCACCATAATTTGCAAATAAATTCTTCAAAAATCAGACAATGTGATTATCTGGATTTTTTTTTTTCTCATTTTGTCTCTCATAGTTGAGGTATACCTATGATGAAAATTACTGGCCTCTCTCATCTTTTTAAGTGGGAGAACTTGCACAATTGGTGGCTGACTAAATACTTTTTTGCCCCACTGTATATGCTATGTAAATTATAGTGAATTTTGAATGAGTGCAGTGTTTTGTTTTTTTTAAGCAATGATATTTTCTTCCACATCTTCTAAATACTGATGTTAACTGTTCATTAATAAGTAACTGTGTTGGAAATTGGTTGCCGTTAAAGACCGCTCAACACCCAATTGCCAACACAGTTTGCAGATTTCCATCTTTGAAACATCAGTCAGTTAAATCTAACAACGTATATTGTGAGGCTATTTCATCTTAAAAATACAGAATGAAGAATGCTGCTGTCCATCCATCCAATTAGAAGATGCTATAGAAAATAGATGGAACAATGTCTAGATCTCTTGAGCTATGCCATTTCACCTTGCCATTTTATTACTAAGTATGAGAGGCAATATGTGACATAATGTGTTATGCCCATCCACATCATAATTTTTAATTGATTTCTTGAGTGCATGGTGAACAATTCAAACAAAATATTCTTGGTGATATAGTCTGATGGGATGCCAGTCTAATGTACAGTATAAAATAGGCAAATAAATTCAAACAGGCCAATGAATTTTATTAACAAATGCACTTACTAAAATTAACTACTCAAATGTGATATACAAGAAGTTATCAAAAGGCTCTTGGCATCTGAAAACACATTCCCAAAACAAATATCATTGCAGCTTTCAGACAAAATTCATGTAATAAATATATTTTAATCTTTGTGATACTTACTTAAAAACATAGTATAAAACACGTTTGTCATACGTATTTTCCAGCCAGCAAACAGTTCTCCTAAAACCATCAAGTCCAGTATCTGTCCTCTTGTAAAACCAACCTTTACATCAAAATTTCTGGATTCTATTCCAAAAAACATGACAAAAATTATGCTATTTTGGATGCTTGTATTTTTTTTGGAATATCTTTGAAAGCTTTTAATTTAATGACTAACGTGATATTGTTCTCTTTTTTTGTTTTAAAGCATTATCCAATTATCAATGAGCAAGCAAACAGTCCAAAGATTGAAGACACCAATAATGTGTGCCTTAAAATAACTATCAAATCTTATCCCTCAAATACATTTATCCATTTCTTTAATATGGTTGCAGAGACGAGGGGCTTCATGTATTAACCGTGCAAATGCACAAAAATGTTGTGTATGCCCATTTCCATGCTCACATCGAGATGCAGAAAAAATAAACTTGGCAAAAAGCTACACACATTTTCACAGCAGCCTCAGATGATGCGTATGCACGTTTCTGCTCAGTTTTGTAAATCAGTGTATGGTTTCTCTTTCTTTGAGATTTGCATCCATGACATGGGCTTTATCAAATACATCAAAATAACTTGCATATTATTTACAAATGTAAAGCACTTGATTGTAATCATTCTGTAACAATATAATGGTGCACAGAATGGCCAAACTATTCCAACTACCACGGCTTCTTTAGCGTTGTTAGAAGGCATTGCATATGGAAGAATTAGAAGAGAGTGAATATTTACAGATTTTACTGATTTCTTATGCCATGATGATGACTGGCATCTAAGTCGATTTAGACTTGCTACAGCTACAGTATGGAGCTGTGTGCTGTTAAGAATACTAGGATGCACACTAGATATTTTTATGATGAAATGCATTTAAGTGTTTATATTACGTTTTACAAATAAATTGTTAATTTAAATAATGTATACTCTTAATAATTAAACATATGAGAGCACGGTGGTGTGGCAGAAGCTTTACTGTCTCATAGTAAGGGGGTAAAGTTCCTGGGTGTTCGCTGCCTGGAGTTTGTATGTTTTCCTGGCTGTTTTTCTCCATGTGCTTCAGTTTCCTTCTAAAGAGATGCAGGTCTGGGGATTTGGAGATGCTAAATTGACACTACTAGTGTATGTCTGTGCTCGTCTTCACCTTGCATTGAGCTGGCACCCTATGCTGGGATTATTCCTGCCTCGCGCAACCCTGGATGGATGGAATTATTAAACATGTATGACAGATATTTTTTAAGAATCCGCATTCTAAATTTACAGTTAGTTTTACATTTATTACAAACACTTATTGTGTGGCAATTAGTTATGTGGAGAAACAATACGGAAGGACAGGAATTGGGGGTTAGTACGTTTGACAAGAGACAGTACTACTGCAATAAAGAAAGACCATCCAAAAAAACATCCATTAAATTCTCAGGACATCTTGCCACAATATCTTTAAAAAGTGACTGCAAAACCAGCTGTAGGTTCAATGCACAGACATTTATGGCAGTTGCAACGAGGCTCCAAGAGGCTAGACACATGAATGCGTATCCAACTGCTTTAAATAAAATAATGTGTAAATGTTGGGCTAGTGAGCTGGGTCAGAGAAACAGACATAGAATTCAATGGATGTTCTTCTGAGTGGGCTTTCTTTATTGCATCTGTGCTGTCTTTATCAAATGTACCAAACTCCAGTTACTATCTTTTCACCCCCCCTCCTCCATAATCAATCACTACACAATAAACATTTGTAATAATAAAATCAGTTATAAACTTATAACACCAAGCATTCAGAAATTTTAAGGAACACTGACAATCTTTGTTATACATGTTTAATTATTCTATCTAGGGTCACGCTTGTCCAAGCAAGCATCAGATGCAAAGCAGGAACAATCCCTGGAAGGGGTGCCAGCTCATTGCAATGTGAACATGATCACACATATACAACTAGCAGCGTCAGTTTACCATCACCAAATCACCTAACCTGCATGCATCTGGAAAGAAACCGAAGCATGCAGAGGAAGCCCACTAGGAAAACACATACTCCAGCCAGGGACATGACCCCCTTACTGCAAAGCAGCAGCACTACCACTGCACCACCATGCCCCCACGTGTTAAATACATGTTTTAATGCATTTCATCATGAAAATGATATCAAGTATACATCTTAGTATTTATTCTAAAATGGTCAGATAGCTGTAATATCAAGTATGTAATGTATACTGGGGGGCGATCACTGCCTGCACACTCCTGTTGTCGTAAGAGAAAGCCTGCTTAAGCAGCACATAGCTGGGTTGGGGAACACAATGAATACAAAGCATTTAACATGCTACTTTAGCTACGATGGAGTTTGAGAAACTCTAGTAAATTAAACATCGATTTTAAGATGGAGTTTACAATGTTCTATTTTAATTACAAATTTGTTTTTACAATGTGCCCATATTTTTTTTTTCTCCACTGTGGCCATAATACGCTTTTGTATGACACTCAGATGGTGGGCTGCAACTCACCTTTTCAAATCAACGTTGATATCTGACCACTTCTTTATTTTGACCACTGTGCAACTTTCGGGTGCCTTGGTCACACTGTACCACTCTATCAATATCCTCTTTTGTTTATAACACTGCATAAGCCACCAAATATTTTGTTTTTCCTTGCCTCCCACTATACTGAGCAGGACCTTAATTTTGCATTCGCTGAAACTTTTTTTTTTTTTTTTTTTTTTAAACATATGCTTGTGTCATTATCTTTTACCTAAACCATGAAGGGAAGGGGTTATTTATACTGATTTGCATATTCAAAAAGTAAAATTCTGTGAGGAGTCAGGGTGGGGCTGTAGGCGTGTTCATGTGTGTGAAAATTCACGCTGATTGGGATTTATAAAGGAAAAGTGTGTAGTTTTTGCATATGCACAAGTTTGTCTGTATGCCATGCTTTACTGAGAATTCTAAGCAAGCTGTTATACATGAGGTCTCTGGAGCCTAAATAGGAAGCACTTGGTGCAAAGCAGGACCTAGGCCTGCATGGTACATCAATCCACTGTAGATTACTACTTTATTGCCATAGTAAAACTAGGTGTAATCATCACAAAAATACAATGCCATAACAAACATTATTTCTCAATAGCCAAAAAACCCAGTTTTATAAAAACATTGTGGATATCTATAAGGTTAAGATTAATAAGATTAAAATAGTTTAATAAAGGGAAAAAGAATTAACACATGATAATTAGAATATGACAATTCAAATCTGATTCTAAATGCTTTATGTTCATCAAAGACATACTCCCATTAAACTGGGTCTGTGTTGCCATTTGTGCTCACATGTCCTTGAGATGTGTATCAAGAAAACACATGCAGACACTGGGAGATGTGCAAGCTCCAAAAGGCAGTGCCCAAGTATGTGCATTACGAATGTAGAGACAATTACTGTGTAGATAAAAAAAATAATTAATGCCATCACATTAATTAGTATTAACATGCTCTTGGTTATAAAATAATCATATTGACTTAATTTCCCATGAAAATCAAAACGCAAGGATACTACATCTTGCAAGGTGCATGAAACTTTCTAAAACTGTTTTTAATTATTGGGAAGAACAGAGTTCTACGTAAGAAATTGATTAGTATGACAAAGCACACAAGAGGGTGGACTCCCAAGAAAGGGACTGAACACCAAGGAAGAAAACCAGCCAAACCACAAGTCAAGAGTCCATTGCTGAAAAAAAAAAAACAAACAAAAAAACAACTTCATTCAGTAGGTCTGCCTCATACCTCATCCCCACACATGGCCAGTTACCTGTAACTTTCTTATGTTACGGGTCCAGCATCTAATATACCATTCTTCTTTCCTGGCCATGTGCTTAAGGATATTCTTCACTTGATTAAACCAATACAGATATAACGACTTTTGATCAACCATGCTCAAACAAACGACCTATCATTACAGTAATTTCCTTAAAGGTGTCGTTTAAACACTACACTACACGGACATGACCTACATACAGTATTACACTTCTAGTTTCCGGGGCACCTCGGACTTCTCCCAGCTCAGGTTTATATAACGCTATAGAAAAATGCTTGGTGAAAATGAAAATCATGTCCTGTTTTTTAGCGGTGGTAATTTTAAAAAAGGAAATGATAGATTATTAGAAACCACGGAGGACTTGGACTGAGTGATGCTCCTTTAAGGGCAAACTTGGATTAAAGTTCCTACCGTGCTTAATCTGTATACGACTTCGTCCATTTTATAATAGCCAGAATGATACAAATTACTCAAGTTGTAGAGAAAATTAAATCGTTCAAAGGCTAACTTTAGCCCACACTTTATAAAGTCTTCTCATTAAACTTGCCACCACACTTAAGATCTTTCCATTAAACTTGCCAACAGCTGAGACTATCCTCTCTGATGCAACAAGCAACAAGTACTCCACGTGAGCAACGGGGTTTATGATTTTATCACAAGAATACGGAAAAAAGTAGGTCAGAACCTGCGTGGCTTTAATCATAATTAATAATTACATTTTATCATCGTACTGATCTTTAAAGTCTTAGAATACTATATTATATATAAGGACTCGACTTTTCTACTAACTATATACAGCTCATATTGATATATTGTTATTACTTAGTAGTTATTACTACACGATTTAACTTTTTTCTTTTCTTGTACCTGTTTATGTGACAGCATGTAAACCACTTTTAGTTACATTCTATGTATGAAAATGTCCAATAGAAATAAACGTTGTTAAAAAAAAATAGAATGTAGACAATTTGTTTCTCTCACCTAGATCAACTGCATGGTTGTACTTTGCGAGAGCACCAGTGAAGTCCTGCTGCTTCCGGCACAGAACATCTCCCTCGAGACAGCACCGGCGTGCTCTGCTCTCCTTCTCAAACCACTTGTCCATTAAACCACATAGAAGCACGTTAGCTCGGAAGCCCATGGAGCATACTTTTGCAACTTTTTTGCTCAGTTTGTGCTTACACAATCTACAGTCGCACATCTCCTCGCTCTCTAGGCACCGTTTACAGTATGTGTGGCCACACTGCAGTGTCGTGGGGTCTGTCAGCAGCAGCCCACATAACCGACAGGAAAACATGTCCATTGAGTCCTCGCTGTCCGGAAGGCTGGTAAAACGTTCTAATTCCCCATCCCCAGTGTCGTTGCTACAGCGCTCCGGGGGAGGTAGCTTAAGCTCCTTGTCCCGTAGGTTCTGCGCGATACTCTCCACTAGTAATCTAAGCTCTTCTGGCCGCAATCGGTTTACTCCAGCAGCGCAGCGGTAGGAGTCCAGAGCTTCGGCGACTCTGCCAGCCCTGGCTAGCGCGTCCCCTTTGCGCAGACACAGTCCCCGATCAGGCTCTGCCAAGTCCACTAGTTGGGAACCATAGATCTCGGCGGCCAGCTCGTAGTTCCCAACCTGAAATGCTTCCTGGGCTACGTCCAACATTTCGTTACAGATCCCCGGTGCATTAGGATTTGTCAGCTCATGGAGCAATGGCTCACTGCGCGGCACTGTGCTGGTATCCATCCTGAGCAGGAGAAAAGTGCAAAAACGGAATTAGAAAAAAAAAAAAGCTACAACGCACTCGCCTAAGTAAACATCATCTTGAGCCTGTGTCTGTCACACAGAGAAATAAACAGATCTCCTTCTAAAATCTCGAGCGACCTACTTATTTCGGTCCATGTTATCAAACGCCCTCAGTGTGTGGGACACTGAAAAGAAACACAAAACAAAGGGGCGGAGTAGCCACCTTCCCAGGCGGAATAAAAATTCCACGTGCCTTCAGAAAAAGATTAATAAACTGATTCCACATCATCGCGAGAAGTTCTTTTTGTTCAAAGTAGATTCCAGGCTCACATCCGAAAATAAAAAGTCCATAGCCGGGAAGACTGACGATACCTGACAGGAAGGCCAGTGCATAAAAGTGAAATAAAAATGTTCGTTTCCCTTCCTCTGGATGAGACAATTAAAACTTTGGCCTTGTAAAGCACAGTAAAATGTGAAAAATACGCAAGATATCCAGCAGTGTAACGTTAACAAGAAAACGAGTCGCCGGAATGGGTCTCCTATTTACATAACGATTAGCATTCCGCTCATCTTCACCAACCGAGCATGTCTTTAGGTTTTCTATTTAGTTATTTTGTTCTCAGAAAGAAATTTTCGAACGGGACTCCTGCCGTCGTCTTCTCTTTTTCCTTCTCCATGGGCAGCAAGGCGACATGACCTCCCCGTTCTTAAACAAGTGTCCCTCCTCCCCCTATCTGCGACTCCACGGTTATTGTTCTTCCGTAAATTCCTCTTTCTGAATTCGCCTTGCTATTCTTGGAAATCCTCTTCGCCTATACGATTGGCCGGTCGTTGTCATGTGATATGAATCGAATAATGGCATTGGCCGATAATCCAGCACGCTTATATAACTACAACAGCGGCTGGTTGTATAACGAGAATAGTACAGTGAGTTGAGCTGTCTGATCGTTTCCTCTGCTATGCTGCGCCTACAGCGTATTGTCGTAGCATAACTATATAGTATAACGTTTGCATTTAAGACAGAACCAGTACCAAATGCAGTTTATTATATAACGATGAGTTATATTGCAAACAAAAACGTGTTTCAACAAATAACCGTGGTGTTATACAAACTCGAGGGATGTTATATAAGTTTATTATATATGTAACCTTGAAAGAGCAAGAGGCGTGCACTGGAACCAGTTATACAATCTAATATAACATCTCCTTGGGAAAACAATTGCAACTGTTACTTTAACTGCACAAGATTTCAATAATTAATCAGTAACAATAAATACTATTTCAAAACTTCATTCTTTATACGAAAAATTTTTTAGAAAGCTAAAATTATAAAATAAGTTATACTTAAGGTTTTCCATTTTCCTGGCAAAACAGTTAATTCATATTAAAACAAGTGTCACAAGTGTGATTAACTGTGAAATTATCATCCATTTCAAATAAACATACATCACTAAGCCACAAATTGATTAGAAGAGGGTGAATCAATTTTTTTATAAATATTTTAACTCAAAATACTTACATTAAGGAGGAATTTGAACATTCTGCCCAAGGCTGAGTGTATTTTGTTATGGGCACTTCAGTTTCCTTTCCACATGTTCAAAGATCTGCCTATTAACCACTACAAACAGTCCCTGTGTGTGTAAGAATATAGTTATTGCTGAGAATGAGCTCAGAGATAGACTGGCACCATTTGGAGGGCTGTTTCCTGCCTTGAAGCCAGTGCTGTTCAACTACGCTACAAACCCCACAACTCAAAATTACATTAAGCAGGTCTGGTCTTATGTTTATTTGTATAGTAATTATTTTGATTTATCCAGTTTTGCTCATATCTCCTACAAATGCTCGACTCCACTTTTTCCAGTCCTTGTAATCCTTAGGGTTAATGTCCATTCTCCCGATGTCATGTGTCAACATTTCCATCCATGTCTTTTTTACTTCATCATGACTCTTGGCTTCATCCCATTCTTTCCAAAAGCATTTGGTAGCACCACCAGTAAAACGTGACATTTATTCTGGAAGCACCTGAGCAAATTTTTAGGATCAAGTGCTTTGATTGACATCATTATCCTTTATTTGTCTTTTCTAATACATGAATGAAAGTGTGTCATGTTTTCTTCTTTTATCAGAAGAACATTTATGCTTATAACTCGTGTGGTGCAACTTTCAGGAGCCAGGGCTACAGGAGATGGCTGCAGACAATTGCAGCATTCACACTTAAACTAACTATGCAAACTATTAGGAACACTGTCCTAATACTGGCTAGAGAAAAACAATTGCAGTATCCATACTACATACACTAACTAAGCAAATTATAGGGAACACTATATTAATACTTGATGGAGCCCTCTTTTGCTCTCAAAACAGTCTCAATTCTTTGTAACATGGATTCCACAAGTGGTTAACATTTTTTTGGGATTCTAGCCCATGCTGACATGATCATATCATTAAATTTCGTCAGATTCGTCAAATGCACATTCATGCTGTGAATCTCTTGTTTTATCATATTCCAAAAGTGTTTTATTGGATTCAGATCAGCAATAATAGCAATGGCATTAAAGTGATGATTGATTGCTATTAAATGGCCCAAAGTGTGCCAAGAAAACATTCCTCACACCATAACACCATCACCACCAAATGGGACTGTTGACATAAGGCAGGCTGGGTACATAGATTCATGCTGCTGGCACCAAATTCTCCCTGTCATTTGTATGCCTCAGCAGAAATCAAGGTTCAGCAGACCATATATTACATTTTTCCTGTCTTCAAATGTCCAGTTTTAGTGTGCCCACTGCAAAATCAGCTTTCTGTTCTTGGCTTACTGGAGTGGAACCTGATGTGGTCTTCTGCTGTTGTAGCCCATCCACCTCAATGTTTGATGTGTTGTGCACTCTTAGATGCTTTTCTGTTCACCACAGTTGTACAGAGTGGTTATCTGAGTTGCTGTGGCCTTTCGGTTAGTTCAAACCAAGTATGGCCATTCTCCTCTGACTGCTGTCATCAACAATACTGTTCTGTGCATACTGGATAATTTTTGTTTTTTAGCACCAAAAGTAGAGATGGTGATGTGTGAAAATACCAGCAGATCAGCAGTTACAGAAATACTCAAACCAGCCTGTTTTGCACCAACAATTGTGCCAAGAATGAAATCATTGGGATACATTTTTTTCCCTATTCTGTTGTTTGATGTGAATGTTAACTGCAGCTCCTGATCTGTATCTGAATGACTTTATGCATGACTGGTGGACAGATAATTCCATGGATAAACAGGTTTACTATTGTTCCTAATATTTGTTCAATGAGTGTATATTAATGTGATTCTGGTATCTTTGTTAGCAGTCATGTTGACAGTGTTTGAGAAAACATAGCAATGAATTTAGTATCAAACAAAAATCTATCCACTTATCTACAGTGCCTATAAAACATTCATTCCCTTGGAAAATTTCTCATTTTAATATTAGACAACATTGAATTGCAGTGGATTTAATTTGGATTTCTTTGACAATTTAAATTTACTATTCCCTGAATGAAGGCTGGAGACAAGGTAGCCTTGCTCTTCCGTCAGTCCATCAACATTTTCTTGGTTTTGCTAGTGCTGAGCTGAAAATGGTTCAACCTGCCTGCCCCAGTCAAGAAAGTCCCCTATATTTTTCCTCTAGTCCACAACTTGTAACACCCCGTGATTGCAGAACAGTCTATGAAATTTGGCAGGTGGGCCAACTCTAAATTATCTTAAAAATTTGACATATAAAGGCTGAACAGGAGGGGAACTAGGACAGCTTTTATTGTTGGCCCTTCTGGTGTTGACCACCTGGTCTGACAAATGCTTCTGTAGCCCTTCAAACTGTGGTATACTTGTTGAGTAGTCAGTAAGGGTCATCTTAGTTTATTCCACATATGTAAGAGCTGTACGGTGTGAAATCCAGTAGAGAAGGCCAAATACAAGATACTCAAATAGCTGTCTGACCTATTCATATTGTAAAACGTGTTGTATAGCAAGTAGATGAATGGTGTTGTCCATCCCAATGAGTGCTTGACAGGAAGACTGCAGAAGTCCAATTCTGTTTTCACGCACAGTTTGTGGTGACTGTTATGGCTACATGTCTATAGTTATTCAATTAAATAAAGTTTACTTTTTTAGCACTGTATTCAGGCATGATGTAGTAGTGCTGTTTCCAGGATGAGTTTCAAATTGAATATGTGCTTAAGAACTCCATATTCTTCTGTCACATTAGGGCCGACAGACATGCCAGTATGTAGTCTCTCCAGCTTTCTCTTCACCTGGGCAACAGTATTCAATAATTTTTTGATGAGGGGAGTGGGGTATAGTGCACCATAGGTTAAGAGGAGGAGGATACTGACAGCAGGCATTACTGGAGTGTTAGTGCATTTTGGTTGGGTGAGAGTGGCAGAACTGAAGAAAGGTTGGGGGCACGCAGCATTGAAATGATAATTAGGCTGGCTGGAGCGGTGATTTGAGGAACTGTTGGAAATGTGTAAAGAAGAAGAAGACCCTGTTCAACCCCATTAAAGACTGGTTCTGCTCATTAGCACTGTCCAGGTTTCCTGGTGATCCATTTGGCACCTTATTGCCAATGTTTCTAGTCAAACAACTCTCAGTTTGTCCTCCATCTTCCACCTTTAAGTATTTTTGATCTTTCTGATCCTCCTTTTCAAGTGTTCCTTGACACACTTTAGCTTCCTCTCTATCTTCTGGTCTAAAGGCTGTTTTTGACATTCAGTAGAATCTTTAAGTCACTTGTGATCCAAGGTTTTTATTATTAAAGCACCTCATAGTGGGTACAGTGCGGTCAACACAAAAGTTGATATAGTCTGTTACACAGTGAGTAAGGCCATCAGTGTCCATATGATATATTCCTCATTTGTTACAAATACAAATGGATTTCACATTCACTATTGATTCTTTAATAACCAGGTCAGGTCAGGTTGGGCAGCATGCACTGGTACTGCATGTTGCCACACCCCACACACGAATAAATAGCTTGGGGTCCCAGTTGGCAACTCCCCAGCCAAACATGAGTCCAGTCCCACCCTCTGGAAATGATTATCTATCTGCCACAGCCAGGTGTTAAATGGGTGTCCTCTTGGCCTGGTCCAGCTGCTCAGGTACTCAACAATGAGGATCTAGTGAGCCGGATCACCCTCAGGGAATCACTCCACATGGCCGTAGTGCTGTAACTGACACTCCGTCACAATGTAAGAGTAAAATGTCTCATTCAATACTCTGTAAGAAACTGCTCCTTCAACACAAAGTCAAACCAGCCATACCCAAGGATTTTACAAAGAGACACAGTACCAAAGGAATCCAGTCTTCATCTCAGGTCACTGGGTAGCATCCATGTCTCGCAACCATAGGGCAAAATAAGAAGAACCACGACTGTAAAGACTTGGACCTTCATCCTTTTGCAAAGATATTGGGAGTGCCACACACCCCTTTCCAGTGACCTCATGACCTCCCCATGCTCTCCCAGTCCATCTACTGGCTTCATAGGAAGAGTCATCTGAGACATGAATGTTGCTGCCAAGGTAAGTAACTTCTCGACGAAGTTGACATTTTCTCTGCAGACAGACACACTGCTGATGGCTGTGCCCAAAAGGTCATTAAAGGCCTAGATTTTGTTTTTTATCCAGGACACTTGCAAGCCCAGACACTCAGACTCCTCACTCAGTCTCTCAAGCCTCTATTGACTCCGTGAAGATCACAGCATTGTCAGTCACGGATCCTATAAAGGATGACCCTAGCCAAGACCTCACCCGGCACTGAGAGCAGTGTTATCCCCCTGTAGCTGCTGCAATCCAGAGGTGATCACAGTTCCTTTTCCAGTTAGGGATAACAAGTCCCGTTTTCCAGTTAGTTGGGATAATGCACCTCTCCCAAATGGAAGCAAAGACTGCCTGTAATGCCAGAGGACAGCCTTACCACTAGCCTGGAGAATTTCACCCCAAATACAACAGATCCCTGCAGCCTTCCCTACCCTCAGCTGGTTCACCACCTGTGCAATCTCAGTGAGATTGGGTGGTTCACAGCTAATTGGAGGATGAGCCTCAACCGTGGACCCAACATCTTAGTCAGAGAATTGACTTTAAACAGCTGTTCAAAGCAGCCCAGCGGATCACAACTGTAGCGTCATCCGTAAGGACCGTTCCATCATCCATCCAGACAGCGACTCCCTGAGGAAAAGATTCAGATGTGTGTAATGCTTTGATTCCTCTGTAAGGAGGACATGAGTTGCTATACCATAGATGTGTGTCACTTGGTCACAGATTCCAATAACAAACGCCTCCTTATCAGCCGTCAGAGTTCTCACAGCCGTCATTCTCAGTTCCCAGTACAGACCAGACTTGCCACCAAGCTGTGCGCTGTGACTCATCTTAATAAAATCAAAGGTGCCCTATGAGGTTAAATACCTCCTTCTGGGAACACTGGCAATACAACCCTCAGCAACCTTCAGAGTCTTGTCATGGAAGTTCTCCCACATCCCATTAGGATCGGCAGTCACACCAAAATATGCAAGTTCCTCCCACAAACTGTGTGCAAACTCATTAGAAACAAACTGATATTGGAGTCTGGCAAAGTCCAGCCTCATTCTCCTAGTAGGTGGTAGCACTGAACTTAAGCTGGATCTTCAGAGTAGCAACAACAAGTATGTGGTCAGAATTCACAAACTGGGCACTTCTGTAGACCCTGCAGTTCTGCAGGTGCCTCCAGCATCTGACTACAAGGATGTGAACAATCTCCTTCACCACACCACCAGTGTTGGAGTACCAAGTCCTATGATATGGCTCAGGACAGCTGGTACCAGGATTGCAAAGTCAAGGAACACGGAACCACTTTCATCATGGTCGCCAGACCCATGGAGACTGATACAATCCTCATAGCCAGCCCTGTCAGTGCCAGTGGTTGCACTGAAGTCACCCATGACCAGAGGAGTGTCTTCTCACAGGCACCCATCAACAACCAGTAACCAATTAATAAAAAATAATAGTAAAGAGAAAGGCTATATTGGAAATATTAAAATACAAAGGATTATGAGGGTAAATCAAAAAGTAAAGGCAATTTGAAATTTAAACAGTAACTGCAATGGATAGAAGCTGACACAATACAATACATTTGCAATTGCTTATAGGTAGTTCAAAAGCACACAGTGCAGCATTGTGCCATTAGTCTAGCAGAAGCCAAGGTCAAATGAACATGGAATACTCTGATGCAGGATTACACAATAGTTGAACAATATCCCATAGTGACATTTCCATGTTCATTTGACTTTGTCTTCTACTACAGCATAGCGCTGCATTGTGCATGTTCATACTACCCATAAGCCATTGCAAACACATTGTATTGCATCAGCTTCTGTGTGTTACGGATGCTGCATAATTTTCAAATTTCCTTTACTTTTTGATTTACCCTTGTCTCGTACCAGTTCTAATAATATCTAACCCCATCAGAACATCTGATTAACGAAGACACAAAATGCCAACACATTTTTAAGAATGTTTTTAGAATGTCACAGAGATAAATTTTGTTTTGTTCTTTTCTGTCTAATTTCAGTTGTAGAAAGAGATAGGATTATTGGATGAAGAGGTCTGTGAAGATGGCGGTGGAGGGAACATGTCCCGGAAGAAAGAAGATATGTTTGAAGGTCAAAGACAAAAAAACAAACCTTGACCAGGTTTCCAGTGTAAACTAACATAGCTTATTGTCTGGTCAGTCTATGTCTGAATTGTGAATACTGTAGCAGTTTTTTAAGTGACCTGTTTCCACTGGTAAACTCCTTTTTTGCTGCTTTGTGTATTCCATAGGCTTAGAGAAGTTAGAAAGCAAAATAATAGACAGCATTTGGTACAGATTTTGTTTCAAACAAAAGGTAGTCAGATACTCTGATTTACAGAGCAAGCTATTTGAATGGTCTTTGAATACCTTGTGGTGGTGTTACCACACCACATTTTGATGATACCAACCAGGGTGCTTTCTGTGTTGTAGCAAAACAAATTCAGTAGTATTTTCTTACTCATCCACAATTCCTCGGGTGCCTCAGAAAGCTAAGATGCCTTTTTCAGCATGGCTTTAGTCTACTAGAACCAAGCCAAGCTGTGGACAAAATCAGTTTAAGCAATCAGTATTATTTAATGTTCTTTACTGTTTCTCAATTAATGCTGGCTCGCTCATATCTCACTCCATGAGTCCTAAAGCCCACAATGAGTAATCTTGCCTTTGTGTGGCTTGGTGTCTGCTGGGACATACCTAAAGGGGAGGGGGGCACTTGGTTTGAGTACATGATTGAACTCCCACTGAGAGAACCACAGAAAAATTAGTATTTAATGTCAAAGCTTAGGAACTGCCTAGACTGGAAAACACACAAGACCAGGAAGTAGTGAAAGAGTATACAATAAGCAGATAGCAGAAAAAATGCAAAAAAAAGATTCAGTGAGATTGTCAGTAAATGAGGCGGAGAGAGAGAAAGAATATGCAATTTCAAAGCTTAAAATTATACTTGATAATGATCAGGGGATAATACAAAAACAGCAAATGATCCCTCAGCAGAAGAAGTATGCCATGTCAAATGTTAAAAACAAAGACAGCATCATTGAACAATCCATTCTTAGAGAGAGTGAAAGAAAAAGAAAGACAGAATGAGGGAAAATATATAAAAACATTATTCTGACACAGACATTATTTTCACCATATAAGATATTATCAGATGTAAAGGAAAAACAAAAAAAAAAGAAAATGAAAAATACAAAAAATAAAAATAAATGTAAAAATATACATAAAATAAAGCCACATCAGTGTGTTGAGTTTTTCATCAGTTTTCAGTCTCTGGGCACTTCTATCAAGCTACCAATAAACTTCACCAGTTGTTCTGTAGAGATTCTACCAAGTCACTATCAGTACAGAATTGGCATCACTTCAATGACAAATGACCTTTACAAAGCATAAATGATTAATCAAAAACAACTTTCCATTCGGGCATGTAGACTCTATAAAACTTCTCTATCAGTGCGTCAAAGAGCAGTCTTGTTTTTCAAAAGGATTTCTCACCACTATGTGCAGTGACGAGTGAGTTGTTGTCAACAAAATGCAAATACCTGAGAAGTAAATTGAAACTTATTTCACTAGTGACCTGCTGTGCATGAGGTGATTTAAGTAAAGATTTTGTTAACCAGCCAATTTCAAGTTCTGGCTTTTGAATTACACCTTGATAGAGTATACGAGGAGTGCAAAGAAAGCCAGCAGTGTGTCACAACTGACATGAGACCACATGAGCAACCCTGGAATTGGGTTTCAGAGTGTGTTGCTGGATCAGTTGCTGTGCACATCTGTTGGGCTCAGTCACACTTATATCTAACATGCCGTAATTTATGAACAATTTGAAATTCTGTAAGAGATTCTTTGTATTTGATACATCTGCCTTTTGTCCTGGAGATCCAGTGAATAGCAGCTTTGAAAGTTGCCCAACACTCTGCGATGGCGCGCACCTTTAGAAGTAGTATCTTAGTTTATTGTTTGAGCAAAACCATCGCTTTCATATGCTTTACTATCACTAGAATTACTGTAGAAGACAGTATGTTGTCACTGGCAATCTAAAAAATATTCCTTATTATCACATGATAAATTGCTTTTTTCTTCTTCATGCACTTTATGCTCCAACAGTCCAAATTCAGCTCGTCCTGCTGCCATCCCTTGCTGCTGTAGCCAGGAGATGAATAAACTTGGGAAAGATGATGCATGTGGAATGGACAGTAGACAAGTTATCTCAGGGATAAAATTAAGGGAGTTAAATAGGACTCAAATGTCCAATGTAACATCAAGAATATTGCTTTAAAAAATGAATAACAAATATACAGTATTTTCATTCTTGTAACCACCACAACACCACTCAGATTTGGCACCTTATTTTTGTGTTCATTCTCAACATTACTGTTGATCAAGTTAATTATGGTGGGAATATCAGTAGATTTTATTACTATGTTTGGCAGTAGAGTAAAGAATTAAAGAGCAAATATTCTCTGTAGCTCAAGTAGCTACAGTACCTTAAGTGGCCACTATGTGCACAATCTGTGTGTATCAGCTTTTGCTGCCTATCTTCAGGACTTGTAGTCTGCCTGTTAGGGAAAACAGTATCCATTTGCAGATAGAGTTAAACATAACCTAAATCAGTAAGCTTTAAGACTAGGTTAACACAAATTTTTGTTTTAAATCAATAATGTAACTATTACTTGCTTAATCTAGTTCAGGGTCATGAGGACTGGAACCTATCTTGATGGGACCAGAAATAAGTCAAGAACCAGCTTCAGACTGGTTGCGAATCACACACCTACACCCATACTCACAAGGCCCTCTTCACAGTCACATATGGAAATATGTGGATATTGAAAGAAAACTAGTGAATCTGGAGAAAAATAGATACAGAAAATGTGAATTCCACACATACTGAAGTTGTATTCATTTGGCAGCAGTTCTCACTACTGCTCCATTATGCAATCTTATTAAAGAAATCTTTCACAATGTTTGAAATTTCACAGCAGGCTTTTACCTTGACAAAAGTGTATGGGTAATTGGAATCTGGTTTTAGAGTTTCAATAAGTGAAACATACATCTCTAATTGCTTATCAGGTACTATTCTCAGTTGTGTGTAATTGAACACTCTGAGTACTATTTTAAAATCTTTATATAGATCCTGCAAAGTCAAGCTGTTCATCAAGGTTAACACACAACATATTTTCCATAATTTTCTCAATTGACTGAAATCTTCAGCTGAAAAGCTTCTGCATGTGAGGTGTGACCTGAACAATTTCAAAGCAGCTCCTTGTATACCCACATACTGCTCAAAACGGGTGATAAGGATGTCATGGTCAATTGTATCAAGTGCTACAGTTACATCTAACAGCAACAAGACAGCAGTATCCTCAGAGTCACTTAATAATAAGAGATTGTATGCTTGCTGCGTCGTGTGCGACCTTCGATGAAATACTTTATTGCAGCAGTACTGTCTCTTTCAAATGTACTAACCCCCAAATTCTGTCTTTCCTTTTCTTTCTCCAAATACCCAAACTTTTAAGGAACATTGAAATACCTTCGTAGTACATGTTTAATTATTCCATCCATCTATCCTTCCAGTGTCGCGCCAGGCCCAGCAAAAATACAGCACGAGGCAGGAACAATCTGTGAACGGAGCGCCAGATCCTTGCTAGTGCTGCGACACCGTGTCCTCACATGTTTAATTATTAACAATATAGATTATTTAAATGTGTATTTTGCTGCATTTCATGTTAAAAATGATATCGTCATCATATGTAAATACGTGCTTTATAAAGTGGCTCAGGTTGTGTAATATTATAACTGTATCGCAAGTTTACAGTGAGGTAATTGTACTTATAAGTACAAGCAGTTCTACAAGGAGCAGTTGATGGACTGATTGATTGTGTTTATAGTTCTTGGGATTAAACTGTTTCTGAACCGCGAGGTCCGTACAGCAAAGATACAGTGATATAAATACTCCGAGTGGTGCAGTGAGAGTAATATGGAAAAAGATGATCCACCGTGGCAACCCCTAATGGGAGCAGCTGAAAGAAGAAGAAGAAGGTGCAGTGAGAGTAATAATGCTAAAGCAGCTATGGTATTTGGAATACTTTGGCTGTTCTGTGGACCATTATATTGCTACAGGTTAATTACAATCAGATGCCTTAAACTAATACACAATATGCAATTAGTTTCAGTGTATATGATAAAGCCGCATCAGGGATGTGGATGTAAAAAAGAAAGGGAAACCACACTGGAACAAAAGCACTGTTTTGACGCTGGGTGCCACTAGTTTGCAAAACCGACCGGAGAACTTGCATACGCCAGGGTTTGAGCTACCATGAAAATGTGCGTGGCTTTATGCCAAATTTAGGTTTTATACATCGCGATTTGAGCGTGGAAACGGGAGTACGCAAAATTTTTGTCCGTATGCACCGTTTATGCATGAGGTCATAGTGTTATGTTATTATGGTGATTCTTAAGATCTTTAAAAAGAAATGTGCCATGTGTTTATGTCGACTTAAAGAGTGAAATCATTATGGTGAAATTTAGCAATCAGACTTTCTCTTACATAACACAATGCCAGCGACTTACTACAATTTCACCCAATGACTAGCAATAGTGTTTTCTGGTTTTAAATAAATATGACTTTCCCTGATTCACTTTAAAGTACCTGTAATTAAAAAACATTTCAAAATGCCCACATCCTGTGATTGTGTTGAAGATGATAGAAAACATATTTGAAGCCGAAAAATGTTAATTTTATATTAATGTAAATTAAAATGTATGAATTCCCAAAATATACCATATAAGATTCTCAAACTCACTTGATCCAATTTAGAGCTGTGGGGGTGCTGGAGCCTATCCTGGCAATATCTGTCACATTCCAGGAGACACACAGTCCATCAAAGGGTCACTTACAATACTGTATATGGCATAGTAAAATATTTTTCTCAGCTTGTCAGATTTTAAGGCAGTAATAAACCCTCAACACCAAAAACATATTTTACACTATCCACTTGTTTAGTAAGTTTGAATCCTTTTTATTGTGTGGGAGTTATATTCTGAAAGCGTCAAGTGGGAGTGTCACTACACAGGGCCCACTAAAATACAGACAAAACTTATAAAAGCAGTCAGTCATTTACGTGGGCAATGAAAGCATGCTGAAGAAACTCATGTAAACAAGTGAACATTTGATACCCAATCTGGGAAGTCAAAAATGTTCTGAGTGCTGTAAGGCAGTGCTTCTATAAACATTCATAAGAAATACAGTAAATTTTATTTCTTCATACTGTACATCTTTGCTTCAGTACCCTCAGATCACAGAGTAAGAACATGGTTGAACAGGATATAGAAGCGTACATTTCAATAGCGTCACTGCGTGTGCAACTGTGACACAGCATAAGGTGTGACGTTAGAAAGTAAATAAAGAATTCCAAGACAAAAATAATAAGTTAACCATTCAAGAACACCAGGGTTTCCTTCTAAACAGTGGTTGCTGTATTTTCCTTCTTTTGTAGATGTGGAGCTTTATGAACTTGGCAGATACCAACCTTGCTATACTTGTTCTGGCACTTTTGAGCATTAATGCCAACTGGGTATCATATTACACCAGAACATCTTTAATTTCAGAATGATGCCACTTGGAGTTGTGATTCTGCAATAGTTAAATCATAAAATATTTTTGAATTATTTCAGTAAATGTATTTCTGATTAATACAGTAGCTTGTTTCTAACCTTTTTACTGGTTTGCCTTTTCTTTCTTTATCCAAGTTTGACGTTATTTTCTTACTAGATAACTAAGAAAAGCAGAATGAAACAATAAAGAAATTCTTGTGACAAGGTCAAATTTAGATTTTATCAGAAAGAACAAAATGTTATCAGCTGAATGTGGAGTTTTTTGTCCCCTGTTTTTTTAACAATATTCATTACCAGGATATTTAAATTATAAAAATATATGTTAATGTGCTTTTCAATGCAATGGAACCCATTCAGAAATTAATCCTCCTCTGATTTCAGTGCTGACAGGGGAGCCTTAAGCTCCTACCCATAATGCACAGGGAAGAGCTGGTTCAGAAATTGAATGGATGGTTGAGCATTCTTTATGCTGTAATTTAGTTATATCAGCCATCCATCCTTTTTTAAATGCCTGCTTTTTTTGTATCTCATCCAGAGCTCCTTTCTACCTGCCAGAGTGTAATCTCCAGCTTTCCAATAACCTAACCAGGGCAGTGGTGGGAAAGCAAGAGAAGATGTATGGATGGATGGTAATATATTATGAACTAATGTTTATTAGTGACTGTCATCTACAGCATATAATAATATTATGATTTTTTGAGAATTTATAGCATAAAAAACACTGCCAATGAGTGTCCTGGGGGTTTAAAAATAAAAGCTTCAAGCTCTTTCTTCACTGGTTATGTTTAGATGAAAGAAACTATTGTTGGGCACAAGCTTTAACTTGCTTACTGAAAATAAGTACAATATTACACCTCCAAGTGTGGTTTATTTTTCTCCAAAATTAAAAATAGAACTCCCTAGCTTGTTTCTGCTTGAAATAAATGCAGTACTGTGGTTCAAACTGCATAAGCTGATTTCAGCCTACATCTCATCAAATCAGCTGAAATCTCCTTTGTTTACCATCAAATATATTGCAAAACAGTACTAAGGTTGTGATTTTATAAAGGAATAAAAGTAAGTTTATTTGCTTTTTTGACTGGCTGCATAACTTAATGAAAATGACAAGTTTTAAAAAATATAAAACAAGTAACTTAAAAAAAAAACTAAAACTTTCAAGCAACCTTTGTGGGTGGCCATGCATAATATCCATCCATCCATTTTCCAACCCGCTGAATCCGAACACAGGGTCACAGGGGGCTGCTGGAGCCAATCCCAGCCAACACAGGGCACAAGGCAGGAACCAATCCTGGGCAGGGTGCCAACCCACCGCAGGACCATGCATAATATAACTCTTCATAATAATTTGTTATGTAAAGATAATTTATTATAAAACCACACAATGCATGCAAACATTAAGATGTAAAACACCATTTTGAACTTTACACATTAAACAAATGCTTGGAAAATAAGAATTTGTGTTTAACACTCCATTTCAATTTTTCTCCAATCATTGTAAAAAATTTCTGTCCTTTTGCATTCCAAATGTACAATAATAAATGTCCCTCTATGTTCTAACAAACTCACAAGAGGCAAATGGCTCTCAGAAATCAGGAAGGCTACAGCTGAGTTTCATATAGTATACTCTAATAATCGCTGCCCCTGTGATCTGCTGCCTGGCGGGCACGGGGCTACTAAGTAAAAAATGTTCACTGACTTAGCTAAGTAGCCCTTTCAAATGCAAACCCAGAAAGTGAGGTGAGAGCTCATTGCCAGGAAGAGTTACTGATAAATAATTGTAATTAAAATTATACATGAAGGTCTGAATCAATATTACTATAAATATCATTTTATAACTTTAAAGTGTTATACATGATCCAATTGTAATCTAGTGGCTGAGGTATTAGTCTTCAAACCTGATTGCCCAACAATTTTGAGAATCTGATGGAATGGATGATTTAGGTGCATCTTATTAAATGGTGTGAAAACTTATATCATCGATTATTTTTGTGACTAATTTAAACTTTGTAGAAATGTATTTATCTATTTTCACTTAGACATTACAGAGTATTTTTCAAAACCCACATTAAATCCACTGTCATTCTATTTTCTATGCAATAAAATGTGAAAATGTTCAAGAGGGTGCATCCTTTTTATGGGCACCATATAGCCAGTGGACTCCTTGGTTCCAGAAAGAAAACTCAAATCAGTTTTAGAGGTCAAGGACCAGTTAAAATGAAGAGCATGATAAAACAACTACTAACAGTGTGCCCCTGAGCAAGTCACTGAACTGCTTGTGCTTAGATACAGCTCTGTACTGTATATATGAAATGCCTGGACATGGCATTTACCACAGAAAGGAACTATATAAAGAAAGATGTTTAGCTTGTAGTATTAACTTTCGTCAGCTGTAAACTAAGGGAGAATTAAATTTTTGATGACTTTCAATGACCTAGGCCGGCATGTCTGCTTATATTACAGTATTTCATTGGAATATATTTTTTGAGTTTAGAGGGAATTCATGAGAGGATACTGACATCATTTTAAGGATGGACAATTTTCAAATTAAATAGGTCAATCCAATAAAACCAACACAGAAGTGTATTGTCAGAAGTGGCAGCCAAAACTTTTATAAAGTAAACTTTTAAAAATATTTTGGAGAAAAAGTGACAAAGAAAGTGCAATGAAAGACAATCTAGCCATATTCATAATGAGGAACTTTAAAAATCAATTTGATACCCTGGCCATTTTACGTCAAGTTGTGAGTGACTGGGCTTTACACTTCAGTAAGTGTTCACCAGTTGATTTTTAAAGTCTTGATCCCAGATTCCTCTTGATCCCTGGTTCACTTTGGCACCAGTATACAAAGGCCCTCAGGGTTCCAGCAAACATGTATGAAATTTATTTAGCAAAGATATCTCGAAGTATACCATACTCCATGTTAGTCCTGCACTGTAATCATGAATATCATAACAACTCTTTGTTTGGACAAAGCTTTTAAAGCTATGAATATAGAAGAGCATTTTTAGCATATAGCTGATAGCATGAAAATCTTACATGAGCACATTTACATTAAAATATAAAGTAGGATGATCTATACCTAAATAACTGGATATATTCATGGTGCTGAGATACAAAGTCAGAGGCTGCTTCCTGGAGAAGTGACTGTATATTTTAAACCAAAAGTCAGTATGTAGTTATGTTGGTAATTTAATGGCACTTTTTCAAAGACCCTTGTGAACCTAATCGACTAAGATGCTAAAGTCTTATAAAAATGTTTTCTCCAATGCTACACATGCACATAATTAAACTCCTAAAAATCAGAATGCTCTTTTCCACAGTTTTGGTTAGAAAATTCTGAAATGAACGTCTGCAAATAACTGGTGGATGGATAACACTGTAATTCATGTGTAAAGACCATTCTTTTCCCCATTCTCCCATTCTGTTTTATTCACTAGACAATTGAGAGGTAGGTTTGAAAATATGAAGATAATTTCCATTTTTGTTATTTATTAATTCAATAGAATTCTTTATTTTTAATTCCTGCACTATAACTCCAGCAGCCAGACATCCTTTCATAATAAAAAGCAATGAGCATTAAAATGTTAAAATGTATGAAATGTTCCATCCTGTCACACATTGTAATTAACTGTTTGAAATAAGTGAACAAAACCATAATAATAAGCATTATAACCAACACAATGGAGATAATGGACAATGCTATCCGCCCATTAATTTTGTAAATACATCCAGTTTAGCAACACAGGGCACATTTAGGGTTGGAAAGCACAATTGTAATCATTTGTTGTTGTAACTATAATTATAACAACAATTATAATAATATATAGCATAAGCTGTAAGAAGCATCAAGATTAGTGTGCTAGAGTAGTAGTGCAAGTGTACCAGAAAACACACAGAGATAAGAGAACATGAAAAATCCAGTGTCAGTGCTCCAATTATAGCCTGGGGCTGGAAGAAGTGAGGCAACAATGCTACTTTGTCACTGCTCTGCTTTTCAGTAAAATAAACAATTTACACCATATGGCCAAAATTATGTGGAAGATCCTCCAAATTATTGAGTTCAGGTGTTTCTGCTACACCAATTGTTAACAAATGCATAAAATCAAGCACATAGCTATGCAGTCTCCATTGACATTGACAGTAGAATGGGTTTTACTGAGCAGCTCAGTGACTTTAAAAATGGCACTTTAATAGGATACTACCTCTTTCCAATACATGGAATTTCTGCTCTTCTAGATCTGCCCCAGTCAACTATAAGTGCTATTCTCATGAAGTGAAGAGAGCTAGGAGCAAACTCACACAGTGGAGCCGCCGAGTGCTAAAGCGCATAGTGTGTAAAAATTGCTGACTGGTATTATAATTATATATGCTTTTCTTTACTTGGACATTATCCATATTACTAACCGAGAATGGTAAACCAGAAGGCACGGACCCAGGTACACTGCGATGGACGCAGGAGACAGTGCGCAGGCGCCTACAGTGTGCGTCTCATAAACCGCAAGCGAAGTCTGATCCACCGCGAACGAAGGAGTCATGGCTCAAAAACGAAAGAGCTCAACTAACGAAGGAGTCACGGCTCCAAAACGAAATAGCTCAACTAACGCCAGACAGAAAAGAGGATTCTGCACTGCACCCCAGAGTCAAACGGAAGACACTACGGAGTCCGCAAAGGTCCACAAAGATAGTACGGAAGGCGCGAGAAAGTACAAAAGGCGCAGGCGCCTACAACGCGCTTCTGAACTAAACATCCACACTACACAGCATGGTCCGGGTAATAAGAATAAACGAACTCTCTGTATTAAACGTTCGGCATCCTCACACGTCCAAACCATATAGCATATGTGAATCAAATTACAGTGATGCATTATTAACAGTACAACCACAGAAAACGCTCCATATTAACAGTAAGTGCAATTATCCATATTACTAATGGTAGACAACGGATAACTAATGGAGTCACGGTCACGGCTCCAAAACGATCCAGCTCAACTAACGGAGCTACAAAAACGAGCCCGCATGGATAAAATCATTAAACGTGGGCGCCTACAACGCGCGTCTGAAACCTTGGAAGCAAAACTGTCTCAGCTCCAAAACCAAACAGCTCGACTAACGGAGCTACAAACACGAGCCCGCATGGACAAATACAATGAACATAGATGCCTACAACACGCATCTGAAACTGTGGAAGCAAAGCAGGCACGGGTTCAAAACGAAACCCCACAACTGACGGAGATACACAAACCAGCCCGCTTGGATAAAATCAATGAACGCAGGCGCCTACAACGCGCGTCTGAAATACCGCAAGCAAAGCAGGCACGGCTCCAAAAAGAAACAGCTCGACTAACGGGGCTACAAACTCGAGCCCGCCTGTATAAAAACAATGAACGCAGGCGCCTACAATGCGCTTCTCAAACAACGCAACCAGAGGAGTCACGGCTCCAAAACGAAACATCTCAACTGACAGACATACAGAAACGAGCCCGCCTGAATACAATTAATGAACGCAGGCGCCTACAATGCGACTCTCAAACAGCAGAGGCAATACATAAACGGCAAAGAAAGGAATGACAAACAGCCGCTAAACAATTCCGCCAATTAGCTGACAACGCATTCTGTAATGAGTCCACTATTAATGAACATTCATTAGGATTAATGAATATCATTTGCTGTCATTGTCATTCACTTAACTTCCATGAAGAAACAACTGGCACTACAACTAATGAGTTTACACGTTGTTGTCAAAAGGGTCAGGTTAGACTGCCTCCTTTAGATGACTTTTCTGAATATCTACGGAAGCTTCTAACTAACAATGTACCCGAAAGTAAAAACTTTATGGACTGCATTGGATCCTACAATAGTTCATTTCCTTTTGCATCTACCGGGGTAAATATCAGGCCACCAGCTGGCAATGGCAGACCCTTCCTGAAAACAAGCAATACACAGAGCTAATGAAAGACGTCGCTGAAGTCATAAGCAATGACCCATTAGCTAAGTCTACAAAAGTACTTACAGGATCACATTCTAACAATACTGTTTTGATTCCTACAGTTGACCTTCCAAGTTCTTACCTGGAATTACCTTTTACACTTAAACGACGCCAATTTCCCATTAAACCTGCATTTGCCATGACGATCAACAAATCCCAAGGACAAACCATGGACAGAGTTGGCATATACCTCTCTGAGCCTGTACTTGGACATGGACAATTTTATGTAGCCTTCTCAAGAGTTCGGCGTTCATCTGACATTAAAGTTAAAGTTGTAGATACTCCATACCAAGGAAAACTCATTCAAGGACAACACACCATCTTTACTACAAATGTTGTGTATAAAGAAATATTCCAATAAATCTTTCTAATGTGCCATGCTATGGGTTCTTTACTTCCTTTGTTCGTCATCTACACCTTTACACTCCAATATATCTCATACATACATCAATGTATTTCGGGTTACCCAACACCAGGGGTTGGCGAGCAAAGCGAGCAGGGGGCGAAGCCCCCTAGTATGTTTATGTTTTAATTACATTTATAGACGTGAGTGTGAAAGTGTGGAAGTAATTAAAGTAGGGTTGTTTTTTTTTTCTACTAACTTAAAGTAGACTGTTTAACATCATACTCTTGGTTTATTGCTATTTCTACTATTTCTACTATTTATATTCTGTGAATTTCCCCTTGGGATTAATAAAGTATCTATCTATCTATCTATCTATCTATCTATCTATCTATCTATCTATCTATCTATCTATCTATCTATCTATCTATCTATCTATCTATCTATCTATCTATCTATCTACTATTACATTATACTATTACATTAGGATTTACTATGTTTATCCTAGACTACTTTTTAAAATCATTCCCAGGGTTCTTTCTTTTATTATCTTAATATCTTAAAATTGCTGAAGATTATTTTAAGCTTAAAGACTGTTAATGATTATATTTTCGGCAGATAGTATTTAGAATTCAGCTGCAATAGATATCTCTTTGTTTTAATTCTGTAACGCTGCTGCGGGGTGGGGTTTGTTTTGTTTTAGACGTGCTCTGTCTCTTTGTATGTCAGAGGACCGGGACATCACAAAGTGGGATCAAGTCTCAAGTCGGGAGGCAAAATGGGGGTGGGGATAAAGGGGGGAGAGAAGGAGAGCAGGCTATGTCTAATCTATTCTTCTAATCCTTATAACTATAAATATCAATGCAACAATAGGCTAAAATGCAATAACTCATGGGGAATTTTGAAATTAAGATTAAAATTGCCTCACTACCAGTTAAGACTATAAAACGACATCGAAAACTCAGAATCAATGTCTCCATGATGGGACAGTTAACTTTGTGAGCTGGAATGTTAAAGGCCTGAATCACGAATTTAAGAGAAAGAAAGTATGCTCTCACCTAACAGGCTTAAACGCTAAAATAGTATTTTTACAGGAGACCCACTTACTAAGCAAGGATCAGTTCAGACTACAAAAAGACTGGACTGGCCAAATGTTCCATTCTAGCTTTATAAAGAAAACTAGAGGGGTGGGAATTCTCATACACAGCGCAGTTCCATTTGTAGCATCAGATGTAGTATTGGACCCTGAAGGGAGATATGTGATGGTCATGGGCAACTTATATAACAGTAAAATGATTTTGATAAATGTTTATGCACCCAATGTCGATGATAAGGAATTAATGCAAAATCTATTTGCATCCATTCCCAATGTGAACACTCATAAAATTATAATGGCTGGGGACTTTAATTGTGTTTTAAATCCACTCTTAGATAGGACTCCTGTGACAGGGGGGACGACATCTAACACTGCAAAGACAATTACACAGTTTTTAAATGACCACAATTTATCAGACCCCTGGAGGTTTCTTAATCCAAACTCAAGAACATATTCGTTCTACTCACCAGTGCATTATAGCTACTCAAGAATTGATTATTTTTTTATAGATAATAATTTCCTGCCTACGATTAAATCATGCAAATACGACACAATTGTTATCTCCGACCATGCCCCTCTAGTCTTGGAGCTAAAATCATTAAGCCCCTCACACTCACCTCGCAGATGGCGTCTTAACCCACTTCTATTGGCAGACGAGAACTGCACAGAATTTATATCCAAACAAATCAGCTTCTTCCTAGAGACAAACACACCCACAGAGGTTTCTGCAGGAACACTCTGGGAAACTCTAAAGGCCTTCTTAAGAGGACAGATTATTTCATATCTTTCCCACAGAAATAAATTAGAAACCAAGAAAGTGTCAGAGCTAAGAAACAAAATTACTAGAATAGATGAAGAACAAGCCAGGCGTCCAAGTGAAGCTCTTCACAGGAAAAGGCAGGCCCTGCATACAGAACTTAACATCTTAACAACTAAAGAAACTGAACAACTATATTTATAAGTCAAGACATCATTACTATGAACACAGAGAAAAAGCTAATAAGCTTTTAGCTCAACAAATTCACAAACAAGAAGTTCGCAATGCAATACCAGTAATCACCAACACGAATGGAGAAGAAACCATTGACCATAAAAATATAATGCACGCATTTAGAGATTATTATAAATCCTTATATTCTACTGAGTTCAAAGAAGACAACACACAATCTAATGCATTTCTGGATACATTACAGACACCACAAATAGATGCTTTAATTCTGAGGAACTGGTTAAACCTCTGACGCTAACAGAATTACTAGATGCTATAAAGTCACTTCAAAGTGGGAAATCAGCAGGCCCTGATGGTTACCCCGTAGAATTTTATAAGAAATTCTCCACTCAGCTAGCTCCCCTCTTATTGGAAACATTTACAGAAGCTAGAGACAACCAAATACTACCTCAAACATTTCATCAAGCATTAATCACTGTCTTTCCTAAACAAAATAAGGACTTGCTACAATGTGCATCATACAGACCAATTTCACTCCTGAATAATGATGTTAAGATACTCTCAAAAATTCTAACTAGAAGGATGGAGAAAGTGCTGCCATCGGTAATATCACAGGATCAAACTGGATTTATTAAAGGCCGACACCTATCTTCCAATCTCCGACGCTTGTTTAATGTTATATATTCACCAGCAAAACAAACACCTCAGAGATATTACTATCATTAGACACAGAAAAAGCATTTGATATGATTGAATGGAACTACCTTTTCACTGCATTGGAGAAATTTGGGTTTGGCCCAAATATTTGTGCGTGGATCAAACTACAGTATACCAATCCAGAAGCTTCAGTTTGTATTAACAACATTTGCTCAGACTACTTTAAGCTAGAACGTGGCACCAGGCAAGGATGTCCCTTGTTACCACTGCTGTTTGCAATCACCATTGAACCACTGGTGGTTCACTGTCGAAATTCTTATCAGATAAAGGGGATTATCAGAGAAGGACTGGAACAGAAAATTTCTCTATATGCAGATGATATGGTTTTATATATATCAGACCCAGAAAACACTGTGCCTGCAGTTATAACAGCACTCACAGAATTTCAAAAGATATCCGAATTAATCTGAATAAAAGTATACTCTTTCCAGTGAATTCACAAGCATATAATATTAGATTGGACACCCTACCTTTTACCATAGCAGATCAGTTTAAATACCTAGGGGTAAATATCACAAGTAAACATAAAGCTCTTTATCAACAAAATTTTGCCGTCTGTATGGAAAAAATTAAGCAACACTTGCATAGATGGTCAACCCTTCATCTCACTCTAGCCGGAAGAATTAATGTTGTTAAGATGAATATCCTTCCTAAACTTATTTTTTTATTTCAAAACATTCCAATATATATCAATAAATCATTTTTTAAGAAATCAGATTCAACAATAACCTCATTCATTTGGAACTCAAAATACCCACATATCCGAAGAGCGACCCTACAAAGACCTCAGGCAGAAGGTGGCATGGCTTTACCTAATTTTCAGTTTTATCACTGGGCAGCAAACATACAAGCCATAAAAACCTGGACACAAAAAAATGAACATACACAGGCTTGGCTCGCAATAGAAGTAAAATCCTGTAGTACTTCTTTATACTCCCTGCTCTGCGATCCAATAAATGCAAGTTATCGCAAATATACTAATAACCCAATTGTACTTTACTCACTCAGAATATGGAACCAACTTAGAAAGCATTTTAAGATGGAAAATCTTTTATTCACGGCACCTCTGCAAGAGAACCACCTTTTTCAACCCTCGCAAACATATCCAGTTTTTAATACCTGGAAAAGTTTTGGGATTAAAATGCTCAGAGATCTATATATAGATAACATATTTGCATCTTTTGAACAATTATGTTCCAAATTCAACCTCCCAGCTACACATTTCTTTCACTATCTTCAAATTAGAAATTTTGTTAAACAGAAACTGCCCGATTTTCCTCACCTCGTACCCTCCACCATGCTGGAAAAAATATTGCTCAATTTCGAGGAATTAAACACCATTTCTGCATTATATAAAATCTTATTAGAGTCCCTACCTTTCAAAGACCCAAGAGGACATTGGGAAGAAGATCTCTTAAACTATATATCAGAAAAGGAGTGAAAGGTAGCAAAGCAGAGAATTCACTCGAGCTCCATATGCGCAAAGCATAGAATTATTCAACTAAAAATTATATATCGAGCACATCTGTCTCGCTTAAAACTGTCCAAAATGTTTCCAGGGTAAGATCCAACCTGTGAACGCTGCAACCAAGCTCCTGCCTCACTGGGTCACATGTTTTGCACCAAACTAACATCATTTTGGACCAAAATTTTTAAGTGCCTTTCAGACAGCCTTGGGGTCACAATCCCTCCTAACCTATTAACAGCTGTGTTCGGTGTTCTTCCAGACGGACTTGAAGTGGAGAAGGACAAGCAAACGGTGATTGCATTCACTACACTTTTGCCACGCAGACTTATTTTGTTAAATTGGAAGAACCCTAATTCTCCTCTTATAAGTCAGTGGGAAACCGATGTTTTATATTATTTGAAATTGGAAAAAATCTAATTCTCAGTTAGAGGATCTGTACAGAATTTTTTCAAAACCTGGCAGGATCTAATCAATATTATTTTAGAATAAGAGAAATAACTTTTACCGCATTTATTTTCCTTCTCCATTTTTTATTTACCTATATATATTTCTTCCTTTCTTTTGTTTGTGGTTGCCTTATTAAAAAGCCCTAAGCAATTCTCCTTTGGCTAAGCTCTCCTTCTCAGGAGTGGGGTTTGATTTGTCTTCAATTTTTTTTTTTTTTGTTATAAATTGATCTATTTGTATGGAATGATTACAATAAAATTAATAAATAAAATTTTTAAAAAAATTGCTTACCATCTGTTGCATCATTCACAACAGAGTTTCAAACAAGCAACATTAGCACAAGAACTGTGCATTGGATGCTTCAATGAAATGGGTTTCCTTGATTAGATAGCTGCACACACGCAAAGTAGTGACTGGAGTGGTGTGAAGCTCATCACCATTAAGACTCTAGAGATGTGTTCACTTCAGATCTCTACCCTTTTTGGAGGAAGTATTGGATGTAACAGTTCTCAGCAGGGTGCCTCTGAAGGTTGTTTTGCTGATTACAAATTTCACACCACATAACAATTTTAACATCGTCTCTCCTCTTTGTGGTAACTTATCTGGAATAACTCAAGTTTTGGCAAGCCATCTGTTTTTTTAACTAAATCTGGGTCTTTTTCTAAAGTGGAGACTGCTACAAAGTGCATGATAAATATGACATTTTCTGGCTCCAGATTATCTTCCACATTGCTAAAATCCAAACTATCTGGATAAGAGATTATGTGATCCAGGTTGTTGTGCATTTAACATTTTGCAGTCTTAAAAAAAACTAAAGATGTTCTGTACTTTCTAGCCAATGGTTCCAGCCATTTGAACAGCTAATAGTTCCATAGTTCTGATATTACAATTTTGTTTTGTGGGAGTCAGTTTTCTTGAATAAAAAGCACATGGGTGTATTTTATCAATATCTGTAATTTTTTGGTACAGAATACCACCTACACCAATACTGGAAGCATCCATATCCAATTTGAAAAATAAAGTGTAATCTGGATGTTGCAAAATAGGGGTAGATGTAAACAGTTCCTTTAAACTACTAAAGGCTTTGAACCTTTGGTATCCAGACAAATATTTGCCTCTTTCTCGTAGTTAAAGCTGTTATAGGAGCTATTACCGTACTGAAATATTTATTAAGTCTTCAATAATAATTAAAGAACCCTACAAAACATTGGGTCTGTTTAAATGAAGGTGGTGGTTTCTAGTCAAGGATGTCTTTAACCTAGTAAGGGAAATTTGTAGGCTAGTAAGAGAAATTTGTTACCCACCAAAACGATGACCTAAATTCTGTGAAATTCACATTTTTCTAATCTACCACACTTTAAACAGAATTTGTCAAAGGTGAGAGAGAACAGTCTGTTGTTTTGGGAAAATATGTTTTTTATAATTTTGAATGAACATTTCTTGTGTATTTATGTAATTTCTTTTGATTTCATAATTTATGTTATTTTGTAATAATGTACTATAATGTACTGTCACTTTAAACGTAGTAATGCTCCATGCTTTTTGTGGGTGTAGCCCTAAGAGGCAGGTCCACTGTGATGTCATCACCCTAGGCTCTCCCTCTGGCTATACAGATAACCTGAGGAGGTCCTTTAAACCAACTTCAGTGTGTATCTTTTTGTAATTTTGATACTTTTTTGCATTTTTGCTAATTTTGAAAATAAATCCTTGCTTTATATAAGATTATTTTTTTCCCCGTTCATATATGCCAAGGGTTTACAATCATCCTTCCTCTTGTGGAGCTTTTGGTTTTATACTTTGAGACATACGGTTATTTTTTAGGCTGAACTTAATGTTGGGCCTTTGAAACCTGAGGTGGAACATGGGAGCTAGAATTAAGCCCATTGAGGTAAGACCTTTTCCAAAGTAGGCCTGGCCTAGCCAGTGAAGTCTTTTGTGAAGTATTTGGAGGCCTTACACTCTATTTTACCTTGGATAAAACTACACTTCATAACACTAACACGTAGAGTTTCAGAATGTCACAAAAGATACTATTGACAATGGATTGAAATACCTTAGAAGCAGTATCTAGTCCAAATATGATTATCAAATACCCATAATGCCTAGATGTTGTTTTAAATGCAGAGTTCCATTCACCACATTTAAATTCTTATCATGTTGTATTCACTGTATAGATGTAATTTGGTAAAATGCTTGACTCAGTCACCTGATTGATTAATGATTAAATGAGAGTAAGATGGGTAATTGTTCTTTATGGTATGTTTATTTAATTCCCTGTTATCAATGCATTGTATGTAAAGAGCCATTCTTCTTCTTGACAAAGAAGAAACCAGCTTCTATAAAACTGTAAGAATGATGAATAAGACCATTTGTTAAACTTTCTTTTATATAATTGTCCATTGCCTTACATTCATGTTTGGATAAAGCATACATTTTTATGTTTGGTAGAGGAGCTCCAGGAAAGTGATCAATGGCACAGTTATATTCATGGTTTGGGAAAATTCCTGGTACTTTTGTTTAGAAAACATATCTGAAAATTCTTTATGTTCTACTGGTGAAAGACAATATAAAAAACAGAGGTGATAAGCTCATTCCGGGAACAATCTTTATTCCAAAATTCAACTCCTCTAGCTTTGTAATTCATTTCTGGAATGTGCTGTTGGAGCAAAGGAAAACCTAAAAGCAACTTGGGTTTAGGAGTTTCCAAGATAAATAAAGCACTTTCAGCATATAATCAGTCTTATGAAGATGCAAATGAGGGGTAATAAATTACACAATACCATCACCAATGAGTCCTCCATCCTCTGTGGTGGATTTACAGTGGAATGTTACTGAAGTTTAATTTTTTTTAATAGCCCCAAACTGATCAGATCCCAAATCTACCAAAGCAAGACTATTCACAGTATTATTAACAAGACAGTCAAAAACAGACTCCACTGATATTGGTTTGAGTAGCAGTAACTTTTTTCCCCAAAAGTTTTGGCCAAATCCAGATTTGTCACAGTGAAAACATACATTTTCTTTATGGAGAAGCTCAGTCCATGCTGCATAACTGTTCTAAAACAAATCTCCTGTTACTGTTACACAGTAATTATGACATCTCCCTACTGCACTTTCTGTTATCCAGTTTAGCAGATATTATTTTATGTAATTTATTTAAAGCAATAATCACACCAGAAATGTTAATGAATACAACTAATAGGTTATTTGTCTGGCTTTGTGAATTACATTAATCAGCACAAATCTGATCCAATTTCCTGCATGGAATTTCATTCTCCCTATATTGTACTATTGGGAAATGTCAGATGCCCAAAGAAAAAAAAAAGGCTGAATTAGTGTAAGCCATCCTAATTTGGAGTGTTTTGAAGAAATGTAATGATTTACTTTATCAGGTAGAAATACATAATGAGCAAGAATAGTTTCATCATGTATTTGATATATTAATATGTGTGCTTCACTTTAAATGTTTAAAGTCTAAATATTCTAAATTATAATGGAAATGTTGCATGTTTCACCCTCTGATAAATGAATACCCTGGTAAACAATCAAAAATAACATCATATTCATAATCACTGATTTTGAAATAATCTAAAGCAATACCCACATGCTTATGTTTGGTATTTGTCATTTTTAAACTTCTGTGAGTGATTTTTTTAGGGATTGGATAACAGATAAAGAATCAAATATCAAAAATATTATATTAATAAGAAATTAGAATCAACCATAACCTTATTTATTTGGAATTCAAAACATCCACGTATCCAAAAGGCGACCCTACAAAGACCTAAGGCAGAAGGTGGCATGGCTTTACCTAACTTTCAATTATATCACTGGGAAGCGAATATATAAGCTATAAAAACCTGGACATTTACACAAATAGGTGAGCAGACACAGGCTTGGTCCGCAATAGAAATAAAATCCATCCATCCATCCATTATCCAACCCGCTGAATCCGAACACAGGGTCACGGGGGTCTGCTGGAGCCAATCCCAGCCAACACAGGGCACAAGGCAGGGAACCAATCCTGGGCAGGGTGCCAACCCACCGCAGTAGAAATAAAATCCTGTAGTAATTCTTTATATTCCTTGCTGTGTACCCCAATAAGTACAAGTCAACGCCAATATACTAACAACCCAATAGTGCTTCATTCATTCAGAATATGGAACCAATGTAGGAAGTATTTTAAGACAGAGAAGCTTTCATCTGTGGCATCTCTGCATGATAACCACCTTGTTTCCACCCTCTCAAACGTATGCAGTTTTTAATGTCTGGAAAATATCTGGGATTAAATCACTTAGAGATCTGTACATAGACAATATCTTCGCATCCTATGAACAATTACACTTCAAATTTAAATTTCCAGCAACACATTTCTTTCACTACCTAAAAATTAGAAACTTTGCTAAACAAAACCTACCAAATGTCCCTCACCTCCAACCTACCTCTATACCAGAAGAAATTTTGATCAGTCTTGAGGACTCAAACAGCATTTCTTTAATATATAAAAACATTTTGAAATTCCCTCCATTTCAAAGATCCCAGAGTACAGTGGGAAAAGGATCTCTCACTCAACATCTCAGAAAAGGAATGGAAGGTAGCAATGCAGACAATTCACTCGAGCTCCATATGTGCAAAGCATAGAATTATTCAACTTAAAATTATATATCGAGTGCATCTGTCTTGTTTAAAATTGTCCAAAATGTTTCCTGGGCAAGATCCAACCTGCGAACGTTGCAATCAAGTTCCAGTCTCACTGGGCCATATGTTTTGGGCCTACACCAAATTAACATCATTTTGGACAACAATTTTTAAATGTCTCTCAGACAGTCTGGGCATCACACTCACTCCTAATCCTCTAACAACTGTGTTTGGTGTACTTCCAGATGGGCTTAAAGTGGAGAAGGACAAACAAATTGTAATTGTCTTTACTACACTATTGGCACATAGACATATCTTGTTCAACTGGAAGAATCTTAACTCACCTCTTTTTAGTCAGTGGATAACTGATGTCATATATTATCTAAAATTGGAAAAAATCTAATTCTCACTTAGAGGATATGTACAAAACTTTTTCAAAACCTGGCAGGATCTGATAAATAACATTTTAGAATAAACATTTAAATTGAGGAAGTGTATTCTCTCCCCTCTTTTTCTATTCTATATATCTATCTTTATTTGTTTGTTTACATATTTTTACTATTATTAAAGTGCTACTCAGCTGACCTAACTCTCTTTATCATGGGTTGGAGTCGATTTGTTTCAAACCAGTTTTGTTAAACTTGACTTGCATATATGGATTTTTTTTTATTTTAATCAAATAAAAAATATTAAAAAAAAACATATTAATGATCAATAACTTCAAAACAGCATAAAATGACACTCCACATGCTTATAATGTATTACTGATCCTAATTTTTTTGAAAAGGAGTAACTTTGACCCCTCACATCCCTTTAAGTGGTAAATCTCTGGGGTCTGTTGATGTGGCATGCAATACATATTCTTTTTGCTGAAGAAACCTATTGCTTTACTTTTTATTATAAGGGTGTAATTTCCTAAACAAAATCTTGTACAATAATGGCCTAGAAATTAGGATTTTTTGGGTGCAGAGGGACAAAAATGGGGTGGGCTTGATGTCTTGACAACAAGATCTCAAGACACTTAAAACAGTATATTATATGTAAGGGACTTCTAGTACCAGTGAGTCAAGAAAGAATAAAAAACTGAAATGATTTCAAAGTGTTCATAAGTAAATCTTTTATACACAAAAATATAACTGAAACAAAATAGTGATTTTAATGGATACCCAGAGAATGGCAATTGACAAGAGTGTAGTTAGGGAACAAGTTTTTATATTTCAGTCAGGGTCTCTTTTTTCTGTTTCATTATCATTTTTATTGGTTTTGAATTTTTAATATTCATATTGACAAGTAATGTCTATTATGTTTATTTTGATTTAACATTTATATAATGCCGCTTTAAATGTTATGACATTACATATACTTTGAGGGTGAAGCCCTAGGAGGCAAGGCCACCATAACATCACTTCTGCTGGGATTTTCCTCTGACTATTATATATTCAACCAATAAGAGAATCTCAGTAGTGGATTATTGAGGTTGTGAAGGAGTTTGTAAGTATTGCTGTTTTCACACATCGTTTTCACCATGTTCCCAACAACTAATTATATCACAGGTAAAGAAATCATTAACCAGTAAAGCAAAAACAACCAAATGGCTGAAAATGTAGTCAGAATGAAAAAGTTCAAAAGCCATAAAAAGTCCTTACACTAGCTAGAAATTCATTTCTCAAACTACAATAAATTCACAAGGATTTTGGTTATTTTTAGAAGAGGTCCAACAATAGGGTGTTGACAACAACATACCACCATCTTAATTAACTAGGATAACATTGCAAGCGGAGGAAAACAACTAAAAAGTGAGTGTTTTTTAACACAGTATGTTAAAGCACCAACACAGGGTGAAACCTGTCTGGATTTTATATTTTGAAATAATCAAAATAAAATTGAGGGTGCAGAGACGATTGAGCCACTAGGGTCAAGTGACTATAATATAATACAGTTCTCAGTGATTTATAAGAGTGCAGTTGCAAAGACTAAAATTGTTAAGTTTAACTTTAGTAGGGCAAATTTTGAGCAAATGTGGCAAAGTCTAAGGAGGATAGACTGGGATAAGCTTTTAAGTGAGGAGACAATCGAGGATCAGTAGAACAAATTTAATAATAATGCAAGACAGGTACATACCTAAATGTGGAATTAATAGGAAATAAAAAAAACTCCACAGTGTGTTAATAAAGAGTTAAAAAAGAAGCTGCAAAGGGAAAAAAATGCGTTGTAAGGCATTTAAGACTAATAACTCCAAAGTGAATCGTAGGGCATATGAGAACATGAGGGCAACCATTAAGAAGGATATCAGTGAGGCTAAAAGACTGTTGGAGAGGAATATAGCATATCAGGCGAAATGACCCTAAGAAATTCTTTCAGTATTTTAGTAGTAAAATAACAGTCAAGGAGGAGGTGAAGTGCATGAGAAATAGTAAAGGAGATTTAAAAGATACAGTGAAATAGTGGATGCTCTAAACTTGCATTTTTCTGAGGTCTTTACAAGTGATGAAGTGGATTACTTCCTTGCGGTAAAAGGGAATACTAAGGAGGTACTAAAGGATTTGGAAATTGTAGAGGGAGATGTACTGCTCAGATTAAATAGGCTGAAATCAAACAAATCACCAGGGACCTCATGCATAATGCCGTGTGTAGAACTCACACTATAACATGAGGTAAGCACAAACATGGAAATGTGCTTGCACACAAAAAAATCCAGATGCATAAATCTGTGCGAACGCCAACTTCCACGTTCTTCCGCTACATAAATCCCGGTCAGCGTGAAAAGTAATGCATGTGCACACGCCTGCTGTGCCGCCCCAATTCCTCCCAGAATTACGCCTCTTTGAATATGCCAATCAATATAAATAGCCCTTAAGCTCAGTGTTCTGTGAAAAGACAATGGCATAAGCACGAGGGAAATTAGAAGGATTTCAGCGAGTACCAAGTGGAGGCAAGGAAAAACGTACTGTTTGTTGGTTTAAACAGTGGTATAAACAACAAAAGGAAGTTGATCAAGTGACATAGCGTGTCGGAGAAACTCGAAAGCTCAAGTTCACAAAGTCGCACAGTGCCCGAAATAAAAAAGAAGTTGTCAGATATCAAAGTCGCTGTGAAAAGGCGAGTCGTAGCCCACCGTCTGAGTGTCATATGAAAGCTTATTAGGGTACAGAGAAAAAAAAAATAGGCACACAGTAGGAAAAAAGCACGAAAAGTCAACTTTAATCTCTAAATTTACACATTTATCACGTGGTTTATTTTGTCATTAAAGTAGAACATCATAAACTTCATCTTAAAATCGTTTAATTTACTAGTTTCTCAAATCCCATTGTAACTAAAGTAGCACGTTAAATGCTTTGTTTTGTATTTGATCTTCTATGTGCTCTATGTGTGTGAATCACTACGTGCTTCCGGGCTTTCTGTTCCTCTGACAGGACACAGAATCCATTACATTCGTGATATTACAGCTTTCTGAATAATTAAAATACTGAGATGTATGCGTGATATCATTTTCATGATGATAGGAGTTAAAGCATGTTATTAAACATGGGAACACGGTGGCGCAGTGAGTGTTCATGTCTCACGCAAGATGCTTGCTGCGCCATGTGTGACCTTCGATGAAATACTTTATTGTAGCAGTACTGTCTCTTTCAAACATACTAACCCTTAATTCCTGTCCTTACTTTTCTTTCTCCAAATACCCAATCGCCACACATTCAGCTCTGTAATAGACGTTAAGCCATCTGTAAGCTTAGAACACAGATTCTTCAAAACTTTTAAGGAACATTGAAATATCTTCGTAGTACATGTTTAATTATTCTATCCATCTCTCCTTCCAGTTTCACGCCAGCCCCAGCAAGAATACAGCGCGAGGCAGGAACAATCCGTGAACTGATCTCCAGCTCCTAGCTAGCACTGTGGTACCGTGTAGTTAAAGTTTTATCTGTATAATATAATAAACATATTTTGCTGCATTTCATCTTAAAAATGATATCGTTATCATATGTAAATACAGTGATCCCTCGCTATATCGTGCTTCGCCTTTCGCGGCTTCACTCTATCGCGGATTTTATATGTAAGCATATTTAAATATATATCGCAGATTTTTTGCTGGTTCGCGGATTTCTGAGGACAATGGGTCTTTTAATTTCTGGTACATGCTTCCTCAGTTGGTTTGCCCAGTTGATTTCATACAAGGGACGCTATTGGCAGATGGCTGAGAAGCTACCCAACCTACTTTTCTCTCTCTCTCTCTTGCGCTGACTTTCTCTGATCCTGACGTAGGGGGTTGAGCAGGGGGGCTGTTCGCACACCTAGACGATACGGATGCTCGTCTAAAAATGCTGAAAGATTATCTTCACGTTGCTATCTTCTGTGCAGCTGCTTCCTGAAGCGACATGCTGCACGGTGCTTCGCATACTTAAAAGCTCGAAGGGCACGTATTGATTTTTGACTGTTTGTTTTTCTCTGTCTCTCTCTCTCTCTCTCTCTCTCTCTCCCTGCTCCTGACGGAGGGGGTGTGAGCTGCCGCCTTCAACAGCTTTGTACTGGCGGTGCTTCGCATACTTAAAAGCCAAACAGCCCTATTGATTTGTTTGCTTTCCTCTGTCTTTCTGACAGTCTGTGCTCCTGACGTGCACTCCTTTGAAGAGGAAGATATGTTTGCATTCTTTTAATTGTGAGACAGAACTGTCATCTCTGTCTTGTCATGGAGCACAGTTTAAACTTTTGAAAAAGAGACAAATGTTTGTTTGCAGTGTTTGAATAACATTCCTGTCTCTCTACAACCTCCTGTGTTTCTGCGCAAATCTGTGACCCAAGCATGACAATATAAAAATAACCATATAAACATATGGTTTCTACTTCGCGGATTTTCTTATTTCGCGGGTGGCTCTGGAACGCAACCCCCGCGATGGAGGAGGGATTACTGTATGTGCTTTATAAAGTGGCTCAGGTTGTGCAATATTATAACTATCGCAAGTTTACAGTGAGGTAATTGTACTTAGTACAAACAGTTCTATAAGGAGCACTTGATGGACTGATTGAGTGCGTTTATAGCTCCTGGGATTAAACTGTTTCTGAACCGCGAGGTCCGTACAGGTAAGGCTCTGAAGCATTTGCCGTGTGAGAGCAGTTCAGTAGACAGCATTGCTGAGGCAACGTGTGCTTGATGCTGTATACTGATAATTCTCTTTCCAGTCAGCTGCTGTAGATCTGTGATTCCCCACTCAGATACAGTGATATAAATCCTCCGAGTGGTGCAGTGAGAGTAATATGGAAAAAGATGATCCGCTGAAAGAAGAAGAAGAAGGTGCAGTGAGAGTAACAACGCTAAAGCAGCTATTGTATTTAGAATAGTTTGACCATTCTGTGGATCATTATATTGTTACGGGTTAATTACAATCAGATGCATTAAACTAATAAACAATATGTGGTTAATTTCAGTGTATTTATAAGGGATGTGGATCTAAAAAATAAAGGGTAACCACACAGGAACAGTAGCACTGCTTTGACGCTGGGTGCCACCAGTCTGCAAAACTGAGCGCAGCACTTGCGTACGCCAGGGTATGAGCTACTGTGGAAATGTGCATGGCTTTACACCAAGTTTAGGTTTTATACATCGTGATTTGAACATGGAAACGTTCTTACGCAACATTTTTGTACGTATGCACCGTTTATACATGAGGCCCCAGGACCAGATAATATTTACCTAAAGGAGGCTAGCAAGTACATATATAAACCCTTGATGCATATTTTTAGGAAGTCACTGGCAAATGGAAAGATTCCGATGGACTGGAAAATGGCAAATGTTATCCCGTTATATAAAATGGGTAACCGGGGAGATCCAAGCAATTACAGGCCAGTAAGCTTAACATGCATCACAAGAAAATTAATAGAAGGAATTATTGAGGATAAGATTGAGCAGCACATGGCAAGTACAGGAGTTATTCTGAACAGTCAGCATGGGTTTAGAAGAGGGAGGTCATGTTTTACTAATATGCTTAAATTCTATGTGGAAGCAACAAAAGGATATGATCATAGTGGAGCATATGATATTATTTATCTTTACTTTCAGAAAGCATTTAATAAGGTGCCACATGAGAGCTTGGGCATCAAAGTTAAAGAAGTGGGAGTTCAGGGTGATATTTTTAGATGGGGCAGAACTGGGTCAGACACAGGAAACACAGGGTAAAGGTGTGTGAAACTTTGTCAGAAATGGCTGATGTTAAGAGTGGTCTTCCACAGGGGTCAGTGCTAGGGTTGCTGCTATTTTTAGTATATATAAATAATTTAGTTGGGAATATACAGTAAGTATAGTGGTGCCTTGGTCTGCAAGCATAATTCGTTCCGGAAACGTGCTTGTAATTCAAAGCACTCATATGTCAAAGTGAATTTCCCCATAAGAAATAATGGAAACTCAGATGATTCATTCCACAACCCAGAAATATTCATATAAAAATGATTAATACAAAATATAAAGTAAAAATACATAAAACAAATTAACCTGCACTTTACCTTTGAAAAGAATCTTGGCTGGTGTGAGGGAGACGAGAGAGAGGAGAGGAGGAAAAGAATTATTGTGTAGGACAACTTTCACTATAACTAGCGGAATCACTGCTATCTGTTGGCTCACTGAAATCTTTTTCTTTTTTTGTGACTTTAACAAGGAACCTATCCTATGACAGTTGCTTTTGCCTCCTTTTGAGGATTTCGCGGAAATGTGACATTGCATTGTCATTAAACAGATTAATCACTCACACAGCTACAGCCTTATTCAGGTGGTGCCTTTCTACAAATTTTTTTGTTGCAGTACAGTTACTAAAGAACAGTCACTACACTTGGACACAATATAAAAAAATGCTTTACGCACACACACACATGTGGTCACAATGCTATAGTAAACAGTATACGCTCATATGGATGTTGACTATATGAGTGAGGCATGCCAACTGAGACCGAGCAAAATCCCGCAACGAGAGAGAGAGAGAGAAGAACCATCAGCTCAGTTGTGATCACGTGACACTCGGCAGACAAGGTGTATACGTACTACTCGTATTGCACGACCACTCTCTTTAATCAAGTTAAAATTTACTAAAAATTTTTGCTTATCTTGCAAATTCTTACAGACCAAGTTACTCACAATCCAAGGTTTTACTGTAACAAGCTGGTTATGTTTGCAGATGACACCAAGATAGGTGGATTGCCAGATAATTTGGAATCTGTTAAATCATTACAGAAGGAATTGGACAGCTTACAGGCTTGGGCAGATTTGTGGCAGATGAAATTCAATATAAGTAAATGTAAAGTATTACACATGGAAAGTAAAAATGTTAGGTTTGAACACACCTTATGAGGATGATTTAAGTCACAGTGGACTCTATGCTATCAATTTCCATACAGTGTTCAGAAGCCATTAAGAAGGCAAACAGAATGTTAGGAAATATGATGTGTGGAGTACAAGGAGGTTATTCTCAAGCTTTATAACACACTGGTGAGGCCTCATCTGGAGTACTGTGTACAGTTTTGGTCTCAAGGCTACAAAAAGGACATAGCAGCACTAATAAAGGTCCAGAGAAGAGCTACTAGGCTGATTCCAGGGCTACAGGGGATGAATTATGAAGAAAAATTAAAAGAGCTGAGCCTTTTTAGTTTAAGCAAAAGAAGATTAAGAGGTGACATGATTGAAGTGTTTAAAATTATGAAGGGAATTAGTCCAGTGGATTGAGACTGTTATTTTAAAATGAGTTCATCAAGAACATGGGGACACAGTTGGAAATTTGTTAAGGGTAAATTTCACACAAACATTAAGAAGTTTTTCTTTACACAAAGAACGATAGACACTTGGAATAAGCTACCAAGTAGTGTGGTAGACAGTAAGACGACTTTATGGACCTTCAAAACTAGGCTAGGTATTTTCTTAGAAGAATTAAGTGGATAGGACTGGTGAGCTTTGTTGGGCTGAATGACCTGTTCTTGTCTGGATTGTTCTAATGTTCTAATTAGGTAGGGTCTAATGACATAACATGCACGTAACCTCCATGCCGTGTGACCAGAAATAGACATATATATGTATAAAGAAACCTCATTTCAGTCCATTCTCTGTCTTAAAATGACAGCATTCAAACAGCAGAGTCTTTTTAGGCACCACTATAGGAAGCTTCACTGCTCTTATCTATCCGAAATGCAGTTGTACCAACCTACTAAAAGCCCTAGCTGGCAATAAGTGTGTATAAAGATGTCTGCATGGAGATGTCACTGACAATTCGTGCATGTCCAGATTCTCAAATGAATATTAATCATCGTGAATGGTACAGAAAAGGGTAACGCAATGGTTCTCATATCAGAAACTATAAACAGTGGCTCTACAAAAAAAAAATCTTACTTTTCAGTTAAGAGGACAAGTGTCATAAAAAAATATAAGAAATAGAAAAAATGGAACTTATCCCAAGACATGTGTGAGTCTTGCACGTTTAAGTAGCAAATCATTACTTTGGGCCTCCTGAGTTCACCATGTGCTTGAAGAGCAAGGCTATTACAATAGCATATTGAAAGAAGAAATAGCAATTCATGTCTGCATGTGTATAATATTTCTGACCTTTAAATACAAAAGGTAGTTAAATAGTGATATATAGGATAGGAGAGTTTAAAGGTTATATATAGTCTGTGGCCTTATAGTGGTGTTTAATTGAAATCTGTGTGTATTTTTGGCTGCTTTGTTACTCTAACAGAAATAAAGCAGCTGAACCTTTGAATGTTAATTATCCAGTTTATTTAGAATATGTCTCATTTAATTTGATACTGAGACTTTTAAAAGGATAATTTTGAAAGCCATATTAAGAATAAAATAAAAGTGTCACATAGGCCTAATTAACCTATTATGGCTATTTTTCCTGGCTTAAAGTGGGACAGTATGTCCATGTATTATTAACTGTTAACATTATTCTCTCTTTCTCTCTCTTTCGCATTCAGCAGAACCTTTAATGTCTAATAAATGCATTCAAGTGTACCTTTATGTCCTTACTTGAGCATATTCATACATTGTATAGTAGCCTTTACATAAACACATGCAATTCCTTTTGAATAGCGCTTCCTTCACAGCACATCCTCACGGGGCAGAATCTCACCCTCTGTGGCAAGGTGCCTCTCACACCTCCCTTTACACTTCACCTTGTGTCACATTCAAGGGAGCTTAGCACCCTGGCTCCTCAGTATTTCACACCATGCATCCATCCATATTTAGTAATCCTGCCCTATTGATAGGTTATCACCCCAATATCTTGTCACACACGTGCGCTTAGGAGGCAGTCAAAAAGCCTAAAGGTGAGTGAAACAACGTGAGACAAGGGGTTATCATACAGTACTAACCCGATTCTCTCGTTTTTCTCAGCAGGAAATCCGAAGAAAAATAAAGAACGTACTTCTGGGTTCCAAAATGGCTGTCGAGACGTCACTCCCGGCGCACGTCACGACGAAACCTCTGACACTCCCTGATGACATCACTTCCGGTCCTATGTCGTTTCTGTCCCACAGCATCGACGTCATATCCCGCCAACCATTTCCTTCCCCCATTTTGTTTTCTATGTATAAACGCCATCTTGTCATGTACCATTTATCAACTGCTATATACAATTGCTTTTGATCAACCAAACGTCTTTTTTTTGTGTTTTTTTCCTTGTCCTACAGACAATATATGGGGACGGTCCCCAAAACTTTGTTTTTGTGATGCTTCTTTTTATTTCAAGAAGACGATACTTCACAATCTTTATCTGCTTGGATTTGGGTAAGCATCAGCACATTGCATGATCTGTTTGGTAGTTCTGGCCTCAAATCATTCCAAAATCTTGCCTTATGGTGCTTCACTCATGTTGCCCCTACATGGCCATCCTGTTGTTTAATGCTCGTAGGCCACTTTTCAGAAAGTCTGTTTTAGTTCACTATTCTTTGTTACACATGTCCTTCTCAAAACCTCTTCCCCTCATCTGTATTTGGCCCAGGGATATCTCACTATTATTGAATCTCTGCTTGAACACTATGTTTGAAAATATTAGAAATTCTGCAAGAAATCCTAATTATCAGATTTATCAGTTACACAGCTATTGTCACGATCATCATCTTTTCCCTTGGTGAACGTGATGTGTTTATCTACCTGTACTATGTACTGGTGGCATCCTCCTGACCTGGCTTTTTGATCTTGTTTTGACCATGAACACCTAGGCAAAGACCAGGATGTTTGGACCAATGGGCTCTGCAGAAATTTGGCAAGCCCAAGACAGAATTTGACCAGAAGAACCAAATACCAGGTATAAATAATGGTGGTGGAAATATGGCCATAGAACCACCTGTGACTTTTTTATTGTACAAGTGGGTACTTGGGAGATATTGTAAGACCTTCTGTCAGAAGAGTGAAGCTCAACCAAAAGTGGACCTTGAAACATAACAATAACCCCCATTAGCTCCACAAAGTAGGGCCAGCATTCCCCCGCAGCTCCACCTGGTAGCACCCAAGTACTCCAAAAGGGCTGTCCATCAGGACTACAGCTCCCATTATGCCCTGTACAAATGGAGTTCCACCAGAGGGATGCTGCCACCCTGTGTATAGAGGGAATACATGGCCATGGAAAGGAATCTCTCTATGTTCTTCCATTATGGCCTCCTGACTGGAAATGGTACCAGAAACCAACATGGTTGGGATGCCTGTCCTTCCACATTCTGGCCTCCTGGCCAATCAAGTTGTCACCCTCCTTCCCTGTTGGGGTGCCAGTCCATCCATGATGGCATTTACAATATTCAACTGCTTTTAGGGACTTGCAGAGCTGACATTTCTCTTCCATAATAACTAAAAAGGAAAACACAATAACATACTATTTTATAATTAATCTTTTTCTTATCTGAAGAAGAAATGAAGACCGCTACAGGCATTGTATAGGAGAAGTCCTCATTGGTTTTAAAAATGATTGGTTTTATGAGAACATTTTGAAACATAATGAAACTAGACTGAACAAATAATCTGTTGCTTCTGCTTATGAGGTCTTCTTAAAAGCAGTTCTGTGTTCCTCAGAGTAAACTTGAACTTTAAGATGGACACACCAACTCCATTGACGCCCCACATACTGGTCGAAAAACATGGGTGTTTATTTATTATTATTATTTACTTGTCTGTAGATGTGAAGTTTCATTTTTTGGCACCTTTTGTATCTGTCAGTTGTTGAATAGGAACGTGCCTCTGCCCAGTCTTCCTAGCTGTTACCTCACAAACTCTAAGTCACACGCGAGTTATGCTGTGTGCGCTTTCAAAACCTAAGCATGGTACAGATGGATTAGAGAAAATGTGTAGGTCTGCTGTTTGTATTGTAACAATCAAGGCAGGAATTTTATAAATACCAGACAGGCCTCTGTTTTAGGTTTCAAAAAGAGGACATCCTAATCTATTTATTATTTTTTGAAAACGTTATCAATAGATCAACTCAGACTGTATTGTTTCAAAAGAAAAAACAGTCATAAACAGATTTACTCACATCTGTATGATGTTATTTCCTTCCTAGATTCTGTTATTTTAAGAATCCACTTGAGCTATGGGCCTAACTCAAGTGCCTTGTAAAGTGGAAAGTGAGAATTATTATCAATTCTTAATATTATCAGTTAGTTTAACCTACACATCTTTGAGGTGTGAAGCAGCCACAATATCTACTGAGCCACAAAGCTGCCCGTCTTACTAATGTGTAACCACAATTGAATTATTACTTTAGTTTTGCTTCTTTTTTTGGATAATATCCTAATTCTGTCACTCTATCTTTAAAATGTAATCTGCATCTTAGGAAGAAAATGGCAGACGCTTCAGCTGAATCTGAAGTTGGGAACCTTGCTTTTATAATCCTGGGCAGCCCCACACCCCAGTAATTCCTGAAAATTGACCCTCTACATTATTATTAGTGGAGAGTGAGGAGAATCACAAATTCTTTCTCATTCTAGTGTGGCAGGCGTGATAATGAGACCACACTATGTTAGTAAATGGTGCATAATAACACATACTGTATTTACAATACTTTTCCTGGCCAGACTTCAAAATCTGTCTGATTCTAATGAGTTTGCATGCAGTTTGTGTGAGGAATTTACAGACTTGGGAGTGGCTGCCAATTCTAATGTGATGTTGGAGACCTTTCATGACAAGACCCTAAAGGTTGCTAAGGGTTGTGTTGGTGTTCCAGGTGTTCCCAGAAGGAGGAGTTTCATCTTGCAGGGCACCCTGGATATCATTGAGAGGTGTCGCAGTACACGGCTTGATGACAACTCTGGTCTGTACCGGGAACTGAGAAGGATGGCTGCAATGGCTCTGAGGGCAGATAAGGAAGCATTTGTTAGAGGAATCTGTGAGCAAGTGACACACCATCTTTGATCTAATGACAAACATCCTGCTTATAGAGGAATTGAAGCATTACACACATATGAATCTGTTCCTCAGAGTGTCGCAATCAGGATGGGTGATGGAACGATCCTTACAGACTACTCTGCAATTATGACATGCTGCGCTGGCTACTTTGAGCAGCTGTTTAAAGCTGATCCACTGGCTAGAATGTCGGACATCTCTGGGTTGATGGTTCTTGAGGCTGATCCTCCAATTAGCTGTGAACCACCCAGTCTCATTGAGATTGCACAGGTGGTGAATCAGCTGAGGGTAGGGAAGGCCACAGAGATATGTGGTATCTGGGGTGAACTTCTCCAGGTGGGTGGTAAGGTTGTCCTCCTGTCATTGCAAACAATCTTTGCTTCTATTTGGGAGATGGGCGTCATTCCAACTGACTGGAAAACCAGACTTGTCGTCCCTATCTGGAAAGGGAATGGTGTTCACCTGGATTGTGGCCATTACAGGGGATAAAACCGCTTTCGGTGCTAGGTAAGGTTCTTGCGAGGATCATCCTTAATATGATCCATGATCACTTGATCACCTACCAGTGACCTGAGCAGTCTGGTTTTATGCCTAAGAAGTCTACTGTCGACAGCATCTTGACATTGAGTGTTCTCATCAAGCACAAACGCAAATTTCGGCAGTGTTTTTTTGCAGCCTTTGTCGATTTTAGGTAGAGCGTTCGGCTAAGTTGACCGAACAGCCCTGTGAGTCACCTCGAAGTTGCTGGTAGTCATGTCTGGCCTGTACACTGGTACTGTGAGTGCTGTGCAGAGTGGAAGTAGAACATCTGTGTTTTTCCCAGTTGATTCCGGGGTTTGTCAGGGGCAAGTTCTTAGTCTTACTCTGTTCAGTGCTTGCATGGACTGGGTGTTAGGCAGGCTTGTGGGGTCTAGAGGCTGTGTGGCATCTGTTGGTGAAGAAAGATTAACTGATCTTGAGTTTGCGGACGATGCTGTGATATTGTGGTTTTTTATCAAGGCTCTCAAGATATTGAGTGAGGAGTGTGAGTGTCTGGGCTTGTGAGTGTCCAAGCCTTTAATGACCTCTTGGGCACAGCCATTAGCAGTGTGTCTGCGGAGAGAATGTCAACCTCGTCGAGAGGTTTACTTACCTCGGCAGTGACATTCATGTCTCTGGTGACACTTCCTGTGAAGTCAGTAGACGGATTGGGAGAGCATATGGGGTCATGAGGACACTAGAAAGGGGTGTGTGGCGCTCTTGATATCTTTGCCATAGACTTCTGGTGAGCAGAATAAAAGTAATGCATACTTACTTATCTTCACAAACGATGTCTTAATTTTGTGTAAAAATGTCTAGTAAGCCAATACAAACTGGTAGATCACAAGAATTTTCTGGACATCTAAAATCTCAAGACAGCTGTAATCTTGGAAAGATGCTCAATGACATTTTCCTGTATCCTTTAGGCAATACTCTGAGGGAGAGCTATGGAAAACTTGGGCGAGAACTGTCAAAGGGTAAGCTCTCTATTGTGAAGAGCCTCTGTGAAAGTGTGATGTGTAGCATGAAGTTTTTTTTTCAGATTCCCTGAAAAGATAAAATAAACAATATTGTACTGGAAATATATACATTGTATTTCAAACTCCACTAATAATGCAAAATGTATTTATATTTATATTTATACTACATGTTAACTTATTTTTTGCACATGAAATTAGTCCTTTTAATGGCCTGTTTGATTTTTCAATAGTACAGCAACAGTCTCCTGCTGTGTATTGCTAGCTTGCTATAGCAGGGAGTGATAAAAGGCAAAAGAAGTGGATATCCAGGCACACGTGAGAGCAGGTCTAGTGGACTATGAGGCTTGTGCTAATTGAACTTTATCCCAAGGTACACGACTGTCATTCACTGTATTTCTGCACATGCAGGGCAGTTCACAATGACTTTCTATCTAGTGTTGCCAGGCACACTGCAAAGAAATGGCTTAAGAACAGCTTATCCTCATCAGAGCTCCAGCATAATCTCTACTAATAAAGAAAATCTTACCAACCTGTATAATCTAATTGAAGCAAATACAGTTTAGCTGGATGGATGTGTGGCACATGCTGGCCTGATTTACATTGAACCACTGCTGATGAATTAGGGTGGTTGACATTAGTCTATGTAAAGCTGTAAAATAAAAAGTACCATATCAAATCTGCAATACTGCGAACCATATATACCTGTACAGCTATCACCAGATGTCAGCATCTGTATTTATTTTATATTTAATATGAAGCGGGGTGTCTCTTAAAAAGGTTCTTCTCAAGTTGCATCCTACCAGTGGAGGGATGATATATACTATTCAAACTATTTCTGTCTGATTTTATTTCCAAAAGTAATCCAAAATCGTTAGCTCTCTGCTACTGCAATAACATTTTAAAACCAAATCAGCACTTTTCATTTAGAATGCCAAGGCCTATTTAGAAAATAAAAAAATTGTCCTGGGCTGATGAACTGGTGCAACTGCACAAGGCTATCTCCTACTTTGTGTCCAGTGTTAATGGAATAGGCCCTGAATTAGACTGAACAGGTTTGAAAATTTTACATGTGTAGGCTGTCCTAGCAATTTTCTGGTAAACTTTCAGAACAAGGACAAAAACATAAAATCAGAAAACAGAATAAAGCTTTCGATGAAAAGAACACCGTCCTTACTGTGAAACATGCAGGAGAGTCAGTAATGTTTTAGAGTTGGTTTTCTGCCCCTGGCACTAGGTACCTTGAATCTGTGCAGGGCACAATTAAATCAGAAGACTATTGGGGCATTTTTGAATGAAAAGTACAGCTCAGTGACAGAAAGCTGTGTCTCAGTCACAGGTGTCAGGCATGCATGTCTGGGGACCAACCTTCTGGCTTGGATGAGATCAGCAGTTCCACCCCAGGACAAAAGGGGGTGCTGAAGCTAATATTATCTTCTCCTTCCTCCTCTACAGCCAAGAGAAAAACCCAAAAAAGACAACTGACTCCACCCTAGCACCCAGAGAAAGTCCTGCCTCTTCTGATCTCAGCCCTATAGAGCTGGCCTATTCCTGGAAGGGGGTGTCAGATGCCAAACTAACTCTAGCATACAACAGAGCTCCTATTAGTTTACCCAAGTACTGAAGCCTTATTTTATTACTTTTGTTTGAGTCATTATTGGCTGTCTTTTCTATTGCAATTAAAAGATGTTACCAATGTGGCACCCCAACGTTTCTTTGGCTGTTCGACTTGTCTGGTTGCCCGGTCACCTCTTACACAGATCATGGGTCTTCCAGCAAAATAATAACCCAAAGCATAACTTAAGAAGCCCCCAAGTATGGATTAAAAGAAAACATTGGATTTTTGTTTCAGACAGTATTACAAAAGCTGACCTTCATGTGGAGGATGTGACTCCAGGTGGTGATAGTGCTGCTGTGTCCATCTTCGGGCACTGGTTGCGCACACACCATTGTCTTGGAAACCACTGGGCGACCATCTGGCTGTGCTGATGGATGCTGTTCTGGATGCTGTGAGAGATGTGGCCAATGAACTAAGGAATATAAGTGCTGTATTAAGTGAAATGAATTAGTTAAAAAATAAAAGCTGTATCTGATTAGGCCTACCTGTTTTTACATTCTACTAATTACTTCCACACAAAGTTGTAACACTGTCCAATTTGGCTGGTCATTTGGTGGGTCAGGTTCATCATGCCACGATCATGTGCCACATTATGCAACACGCTACATACTTGCACAAGTGACACTCTTTCTGTTCACTACAGAGCAGCACATTCATAGAGTGGAATTTACTTTCTATTTACATAAGCAAATTAATTCTCTGGAGGTGCCTTTATAGTGTAGTGTTGGCACTGAGGGCCACAACCGATAGATTCTCTGCTCTTTAAATGGCTCTTTGAGGTGATTTGCTATCCATAAAAGGACTGCTTGCCTTTCGCCGTACTAGTTGGAAAAAGCACCTGTGACTGTGTGGAGCTGTCATTTTTATAGACTGCTATAAATGATGTAATGGCAGCTCATTCTTTTGGTTATTCATTCCTGGCTGATGTAACTTGTTCAGCACTGTTGCAATAGCAATGTGCATGCAGTTGACCGCTCCAATTACATTTGTAAATCCAGACGTTGCTGCGAATTGCATTTTGATGTTTGCCAGTCCAACCACAGTGTAAGAAAAATTTTATATATCTGGATGACAAGCAGATAATGCTATCCTATACAGCTGGCATGGCATGAATTAGTGATGTTTTGAAATACTCAATTGGTCAGCAAGTTCACAATGAAAAGCTTTTGAGGGTGGACAGAACTCGCAAAGGAGCAGGTAGAGCACAATTCCTCAAAGTCTGCCTCTGTAAGGTCGGAACCAGTTCAGCACACAGCTCCAAGAGGATAACACTTAGAAATCGAAATTGACTCAGAAGCCAGTCATAATCATTTATAAATATGCTCTCTCTTCTAATTCTTTCATTTGTGATGTCTTCTAACAACGCTAAAGCAGCCATGGTAGTTGGAATAGTTTGGCCATTCCGTACACCATTATATTGTTACAGAATGATTACAATCAAGTGCCTTAAATTTGTAAACGATATACAGTTAATTTTAGTGTACTGTATTTGATAAAGCCATCATCATGGATGAGAATAAGAAACACAAAGAGTAACCGCACAGAAACAGCACCACTGCTTTGATGCTTGGTGCTGCCAGTTTGCAAGCAGAAAAGTGTGTATGCATGGTGCGAGGCTGCTGTGAAAATGTGTGTGGCTTTAAGCTAAGTTTAGTTTTATACAGCGTTGAACTGAGCATGAAAATGGGCGTACACAAACATTTTTGTGCATACGCACTATTTATACATGAGGCCCCTTGTCTGTTATAGTGCTGCATACTATTACAAAATCCCTGAATTAAAGACAAAAAGGTTTAAACAAATTTAGCACAGCCAGAATTCAATATCATTGTGGTAATAGTAAGCTATGTAATGGGTGACACAATGGCACAGTGGTTAGCACTGCTGTCTCACAGCTCCAGGGCCCTGGGTTTGAGGCCCACCCTAACTAATGTCAGAGTTTTCTTCAGTCAATCTGGATTCATAATATTTCCTAAGAGCACACATTGGTATTTTTAAGATAAAACCCTCTTGGTGTGATCTTGGGTTTTTGTATGAGTGTGCCATTAAATGAACTGGCATTCCATTCAGAGTCTGTTCCTGCATTGATTTCAGAAATACAGTAGCTTTTGGATCCCTGTCCCCTTCCTTGTAGCTGAATAAATAGCTTTAGAAAGTGGATGGATGAATGGCAAGTTACACGTGATGATCATTTTGTGCACTGCATTAATTAAAACTTAAAATAAAAATCCATACTTGTGCAATTTTATACAACGATTTCATTGTCTATAAATTCCATTAATTTGCAAGGCAAACTTTTCTTCTTTGCATAAAAAAGTTCTATTTGGGGCAATATTCAAATTTTTAAATTGGTCCACTGAGCATCAGGATAAAAGTGATGGCTGCTGAAGGACAATTTAAGGGGAGTTGTCAAAGATGAATCTCGTATAAAAGACAACTATCTGAGAAAAGGCAAAAACATCACCTTACAGGTGAGGGTTGATGTACTGTTTAATTTTATCTGCTTCATATAATTGTTAAACGTGCTTCAAGGCCACTGACTGGAATGAATTCTGGCACATGCCAGTCCTGGGTTGAGTGCCAATTCAATACAGGGCATGCATACATCCATGCCAGGCAAATCTAGCACTGTCAAATAATCTAATCTTAATAATTTTGGGATACAATTGGGTCAGATCAAAAACAGCCAGATAAAGACAAATCATAATCAAGAGTTAGCAGATACAAGATCAAAAGGCACAACACAGCAAACACAGGAGAAATCATGAAGGGCTAGGATATGAAACTAAACAAACACTGAAAAGCTTGTACTGATAAGTGCTGTTCACATTTTGCTTAAACATCATGTCTAATGTGATGGGAAGTAGTAGTACACTATAATAATTATTGTTTAGAATATTTATTAAGGTGGGTGCGCAGCCACAGAACATGATATGCAGCAGCAACTGGCAGATGACAATAATTGATAAGCACAGAGTGTTACCCATGCACTAGACCAAAGTAGAATTGCTTTTCAGCCTGAAGATATGCATTTCAACTTTAAGGAAATTTAATTTTAAGGAAATTTTTTAAGGAAATTTAAATTTAAGGAAAATAAACACAAAAAGAACATGTAAACTCAATGAAAGAAGTCCAGTAGAAAATCAATATAGCCTCATGCCATTATGCTGTGTTAGAGTTAATTTTTACTATTCGATTATTATAAATCTTTTTACTATTAGCACTTCTAGCAAATACTTTAAATAAAACCTATTGATCTGTGACCCAGTCTCAAATGTGTCGCACGGCTACTCTATGTACAAGTTTAAGTATTAATGAGAACCAGTGTAAGTCAGAGTAGCAGACGTTCTGACTCCAAAGGCATGTTTATCAATAATTTACAAGGATATGAGAAATCCTCACTAATCATGTACTCCTATAAGCACCTATGCATTTAAGAAATTTAATTAACAGCTGTAATTCAGTAATCTCTTTCATGGTAGTGTGGTGGCTCCAAACATATGTCAATAATTTTTTCTTCCCATCCTAAACTGGCTTTGTGAGTTTCATTTTGCCTGATGTCTACATTAAAATTTAAATAAATAATAATTAAAAAAAAACTTTAAAGCTAATTAAATGTGTTCTCATCATTAAATAGACTGACTTCACTGTCAACGTGTGGAAATTCACTTGGTCTCAAGTCAGCAACTTTGAACAGCACTCTCAGCCAGACATATTGCCAGAACATTTAACTAGTGCACAAAAAGGTAAAATGTAAACTTGAAAAAAATCTAATATCCACCGGCTGATTGATAGTGGAAACAGGCTGTGGCCTTTGCAATAGGTCTAGTAAATCAATTGGTGTTTGATATTCTTAGTTGTAAAGTGTTGAATTTGTTAGATGTATAGTTTTTACCTTGTTGGTTTAGGATTTATTTTAAGTTTAATTATTCTTCCCAAGTTCCTTGTCCTTTGCGTCTTTGTTTAACAAAAAAAAATCATTGTTTTTGCTCATTTATTCTGCCTAGTTCCTTGTTAATTTTGGAGTTTCTTTTGCATTCTGGCTCCTATTCTGTTATTGTTTAATATGCATTGACATACTGTATTACTGGTGATTGTGTTTTGGAAAAGGTTTTTATGGTATTGTTTGATAATCATAACACTCCCTTTTCAAAGACTAGGCTAAATAATAATGACTGCTTTCATTGAAGTATTCATTCAAGTTGCTGACCAATGAAGATCTGAGATAAGCAAATGCAATGACCTTGTCTTCCTTCTCACCTTGAAGAACAAATGGTTGGCATTCATTCTGAATTCAAAGAGTAGCACTTCTTATTTAATGGAAGGTTATTCTCCTGACACCAGCTCTTCATCTTCTTAGGCCCTGTTTTGAATTGAAGTGCACTCTTTCGGTTGCTATGCAGTTGTTGGCCAAGCCACACATGCTGTTAGGATCACTAGGGAGGAGAACCTGAACAAACACGTGGTTGTCTGGGAGTATTTTAAAGTAATGAAGGAAAGCCATTGCTAATAGAATGATATATAGGTCCACCTGCTCCTGCATTGTTTATACTGGATTTAAAATATCACTACAAAATGGGAAGTATCAAACCAAAAACAGTTATACAGCATATTCATTGTTCAAGCCAATAGTCATTTCCAATCTCTATTTTCCACATGAGAGAAGATAAGAATAGGAGTAATCTTTCAGAAAATGGAATGGCTTGTATTTGTCAAAATCTAAAAATCATGAATTTGCAAGGACAAACTGCAATATCAACAAGGGTCAAGTCATGATTCTAATTAGGGTAGAAGTAACAAACTTCAAATCAGTTAATTAAACGTTGGCTTAGTCTGATTAATCCTGGACATCCTTTAGCCTGAGCCTTATAATTACACCCGTTTCTATATCTTTGAAAACTGCATCCTCATTTCATGTCAACTGTGTCATGATGAGATCAGTGTGTGTTGTCTGAAATGTACTAAATTGTATGAAGACCATGTACAGCATGGAAATATAGAAAGTGAATAGTCATGTTGTATATTGATTAGCACAAACAAGAATTTCATCACTTTCTGCAAATGTGACATTAATGACCCTGTAAACGTATATATTCCTATCACAGAAGATATAACATTAATGCCCTGAAGAAGAGGGTATCCCTTAAAATGTGCTAGCAATTAGAGATTGATTACTTATCTATTATTACATTGCTACTCACAGACATCAACATGATTTAACATCTTCCTCTTTTTATTTATTTACTTTTGTTTATTTTATTGGATTTGGTGAATATTTTGTGTTCATAAAAATTACTCAAGAACTCTTTGAAATCACTTTAGTTTTTGGCTGACTCAACAGTGTGAGAAAACCCCAACATATAAATTACCATTTGACTTGTCAATGTTTAGTAATGCTTGACATTGAGCTTTCTGGAGTTCTCCTGTATTGTTAAACCTGTAGACCTGTAAAACCCTGATTATTATAGAATTTTTGGACCATATTTTGACCAGAAATGATGCCCTTATGATAAAGACTAAACCAATAGTCAGCAGATTTGATCAAAATAACTGTAAGGGGTGCATGCCATGTCAATCAACCCCAGGGGTTCACCCCATGAAATGGGATATAAGGGTTCAAAGTTACAGTACTTCTTTCCACAGAACTTTCACAAAATGGGGATTGGTAATACTGTACAGGCACGTGGAGAGTTGTTTTACGCTATTTCTAGGTTGCTGTTTATAACTATAAGAATGTTTCTGATATTGACTCTTTACTGAGTCCTAGTCCTAGCCCTCTAAGAGTCACTCCCAGAATATTAAAAATGGCAAATTTCAAACATGAGCAGGTATGGTATTGTTTTAGACTTTTTGAGGTCAGTGATTACAAATATGTTATTTTTTATTCCTTATGATTTTTCTTGGTAGAGCTCTACATTAGTCTACTTTCCCCTTTTGTATTCTGTAATATGTAGCATTTGTCTTAATGCCTCAAATCTCACAGACTTACCACTGTTTATAAAGTATTATAGTATATAACTTCTCCCCACCTTCCCTTCTACATTTATAACCTCAGGCAATTACGTGTAGTAAAAGACAAGCAATATATTATTGACTAGCAAAATACCCGCGCTTGGCAGCAGCGAAGTACTGCTTTAAAATTTTTATTAAGAAGAAAAGTAAACCTTTTTAAACTGAGGGAAAATATACCAATAATTATTTGTTAAGGATCTCTTTGTATACCACGTTGTCAGTTCGGCCCTCCGGTTGTAATATGACCAACCTGTGCGCTGAGCTCACTCTTGAGCATGCAACATATACTGTAGTTGGCCATGTGAAAAGCAATCTTGCCTCAAATCAATGCCAACCTTTTGTAGGGTCTGTCCCTGAGACTTATTAATTGTCATTGCGAACCAGAGCCTTACTGGAAATTGGAGGCGCTTGAATTGAAATGGGTTTCATCGATAACTTTTGAGAGTTTAAACATTCATAAACATCAAAGTGTCCACTACTCAAATTGTCACCTGTGAATCTAGGATATTTAAGAGGCATTGGTGGGTGTCCAAAGGTGTAAAATATTTGGCCATTTCGGTACACTTGAAAGCAACAACCGAACAATTCAGCGGCAGCCATCAACTCACATGCAGAACCATAGGTGAAGGGCTTAAGCATTTCACTCTTATAGTGCTCCTGTGTAGTATAATTATCTCCTGTACCATCATCAGTCCACACCTTGCACCTGTCCCACTCATTCAATACATAAGACACAATGTTACATCCTGTCACGTGCAAAAGTTCGCTGACAACACTGCTATCGTGGGCTGCATCAGGAATGGGCAGGAAGAGGAGTATAGGAACCTAATCAAGGACTTTGTTAAATGGTGTGACTCAAACCACCTACAACTGAACACCAGCAAAACCAAGGAGCTGGTGGTGGATTTTAGGAGGACCAGGCCCCTCATGGATCATCAGAGGTGACTGTGTGCAGAGGGTGCAAACCTATAAATACCTGGGAGTGCAGCTGGATGATAAATTGGGCTGGACTGCCAATACTGATGCTCTGTGTAAGAAAGGACAGAGCCGACTATACTTCCTTAGAAGGCTGGCGTCCTTCAACATCTGCAATAAGATGCTACAGATGTTCTATCAGACGGTTGTGGCGAGCGCCATCTTCTACGCAGTGGTGTGCTGGGGAAGCAGCATAAAGAAGAGGGACGCCTCACGCCTGGACAAACTGGTGAGGAAGGCAGGCTCTATTGTAGGCACAGAGCTTTACCGTTTGACATCCGTGGCAGAGCGACGGGCACTGAGCAGGCTCTTGTCAATCATGGAGAATCCATTGCATGCACTAAACAGTATCATCTCCAGACAGAGGAGCAGCTTTAGCGACAGACTGCTGACACTGTCCTGCTCCACTGACAGACTGAGGAGATCGTTCCTCCCCCACACTATGCGACTCTTCAATTCCATCCTTGGGGGGAACGTTAACATTATACAAAGTTACTGTTTGTTATACCTGCATTGTTATCACTCTTTAATTTAATATTGTTCTTTATCAATATGCTGCTGCTGGAGTATGTGAATTTCCCCTTTGGATTAATAAATTATCTATCTATCTATCTATCTATCTATCTATCTATCTATCTATCTATCTATCTATCTATCTATCTATCTATCTATCTATCTATCTATCTATCTATCTATCTATCTATCTATCTATCTATCTATCTATCTATCTATCTATGTTCCTCTGGATATCAAAAGTGAACCTGATATGGCCGTGCAATATGTAACACAGAGAATGGAAAAGGCAGTCGCCATCTCCGGGCATGGAAACCACTCGGTAAGTGACAGTTCTTTGATCGATGGTGATCACCTCAATAGACATGTTAATGGGGGTACGGTTAGAACAATAAAGCAAATGGGTACCTGAACAATGTAAACTAAGTAAACTAAGTCTAAAATACCTACACAATAACTATAAACAGCGGAGAAGCCGTGGATTAAATAAAAAGGCTGCAGTTATCAGCAGGGAGAAGTGAATACCGTGGTGAAGCAAGGAAGGGAATGAAGAGACCGGAGCAATGGACGGCCTTATATAGGCAGGCAGCCAACTATGTGGGAGGCGTGGGGATGGGGGACCCAACGCTGCCTCACACGGCAAACGAGCTGCAGGCTATGGACATATATATGTGCGAAAGTAGGATTCAGTTTGCATTGGGAACCCGCATACCAAATTTCTTGAAGATGGGCCCATAACTAACAAAGACCATTGGAAAGTTCAATATGGCGGCCGACAGTGGCGTCATACCACTGAAACCACGTTGGTTTCGGTTAGCACAGGGAAGCCGCCTACCAAATTTCGTGAAGATGGGGCCATAAATAAGAAAGTTTAACATGGCGGATGTTGTCGACTGTTATGACCGTTACGCGTAGAATTTTGAAATGAAACCTGCTTAACTTTTGTAAGTAAGCTGTAAGGAATGAGCCTGCCAAGTTTCAGTCTTCTACCTACACGGGAAGGTGGAGAATTAGTGATGAGTGAGTCAGCGAGGGCTTTGCCTTTTACTAGTATAGATAATATTCATAAATAATAACAATAATCAAAGTACAAGTGAATATTGGCAACCATACAACCTGATAAATGCTGATGTGTTGTTTCAGGTGGCACACAGACTTGCAGTAACTTTAAATGTCTCTAGTTAAGTCCTCATTATTAGTTAAGTCCTGTCTCAATATGGCTGCTGAGCTGTGCTCTTCATTGTGTCGTCCTTTTCAGTCCATGGTGTGTGAGATGCTTCCTCATGGTTGATGGTGTAAGGGAGAGAGGGAGGGGTAAAGCAAGAAAATTTATAGACTCTCTGGCTAAACCCTACAGCCAAAAGGGTGTTGTGGTATTTAATGGCTTTTGATTTAAATTCAAACAGGCAACATTAGACCAATAGAATTCTGGTGCCACACAATGGTATCACACCTGTCCCCAATACCATTTGTTAAGGAGAAGCTTTCCAGCTAGGTAGTTGGCCTCCATGCGGAGTTGATTGAGAGAGTCCTGCAGCGAATCACTTGCTACACTGGTTTGAGGCTTTTCCCCCCGACCCTGTCATAAAATTACAAAGACTCAATCCTAAAGACTGGGGGGTGGGTTCTTAACCAACAAACCAATGCTGTTGTATATATCATTGCTTAGTCTAAGTTACAAATAAAAACATACAAAATATTTATCAACTTACATACAAAATTTCACACCAACAACAACAATTAGGGATCTAACCCTCTATGGACCTCTATCGGAGGGGGAAAAATGACAAATTTCTATTACAATGAAGAATATTTAGGCCTCAGACATATAAATTGAAGCACACATTTTAATATTTCAAATACTGTATGTATCACAACTATTCTTGCTTATTACTGTATTTATTTCTACCTTACGAAGTAAATCATTACATTCCTATTGAACATCATGAATTAGGGAGGCTTACTGACTCTAATTCAGACTTTTTTATTTTTGTTTATCCTCCAAAACTTCCAAAAGTAGCGTGTATTCCCTTTATATTATATTATATTCTCATTATACTTTATATTCATATTACAGTATCTGTTTACTTTATATACTGTATATTCATACTTTAATAGTTAATAACGTTTCTTCAATTTTGTTTTCATTTTCACTTTTGTTTTTACATCTCTGTACATATATTCTGTGTGCAGCTCTTTTGCTAATTCTTTAGACTTTATCTTTAAGTAATATTCAATATCTGTGTTCAAGATTTGTTTGTACTGCTCATACATTGTATTTAAAGTTCAATATTAGCTTTGATCTTTAATAGGTGGACTCTGGACTCCCTATCTTCATCTCTTAATATTTATGTATATACTGTATATTGTCACAAGAATGACAAAGAGTCATTGGAAAGGTTTGGGGCAGCCACCCATATAATATTTCCATATAATATTAAATTGATTAAATAGAACAGACATGTTCACACGACTGAGTCCAAAACAGAACTCACTGCTTCCTTAAGATGGTAGCTTTTAAATGCAAGTAGAGGAAGTGATGTCATCAGGGCCAGAAATGGAAGTGACGTCCTTGGTTGCCCCAAAACCAGGCGGGACTTCCCGAGAATGGTCTGCGAGGAATTGAGAGAGAGAATCAGCGCACTTTGCTGCCCCCTGGGGGAAGGGGGGAATTGCGTTTATTCAAGCCCTTTAGTTGTCCCCTAAACACGTGTGTGTGACAATATATACTGTATATATTAAATTTGTTTTGTGTATCATTTTAGAAACTTATTTTATACTTCTGCATATTTTTATTAATTTAAATTGAATCGCCACTTTTTGGTGAAACTTGTTGATACTGTAATTTAGTTCCCAACTTATTGTTGCCTTTTTGATACTGCTTCTCCTATAAGCAGGCAGCATCTTTATAAATGTTGGTTGTGAGAGTTATTGCAGCTGTCAGAAGCATGTTGATTAATTTATTGCAGTTTCTGTTGTTTTGATGTGTTATTACAGTTTTTTGTTTCCATTTGTAACTATTGTTAATGTTATTACAGCAATAGTAACTGCATTGATGTTTCATGTATTAGTTTTCTAGAGACACCTCCATTTCGTGTGTTTGTTTGTAGGGACATGGGCATTTTGGAGCTCTTGGTTGATATTATGACATGCAAGGCATGTGATCTAAGGCGTCTTGGTGGCTATGATCTAAACCAGGGGTAGGCAACGTCGGTCCTGGAGTGCCACAGTATGTGCAGGTTTTTGTTCCAACCCAGTTCCTTAACGAGAACTCAATTATTGCTGGTGAAGCACATATTGCTTAAGTGACATTTTAATGCTTCATTTTAGTGGTCTCGCTTGTTAAGGTTCTCCAACCTTAATTGCTTATTTCAATCTTAAACTGCTGCATTCAGTGTTTTAATTGCTCCTTATTAGCAATAAGATGTAAAAGACAAAGCAGCCAGCAGTTCTCCAGCTAGCTTTTTTCCAATTACATCTGTGTGTGTTCATCATGCACTGTTTGATTTAATAAAACACTTAATAGAAAAATGTGACAGACTGAAAATGATCTGTTTTAGGCTTCAAATCATTTGGATGATATCCTTGGAAAGGAAAAAAATCTACGATATAAAAGCCTTACATTGCACAGACTAACAAGCCATAAAATTAAATAAGGTCTGAGATTGGCAATGATTGGTTTCTAATTAAGCAATTGGGTTGAATGAAAACCTGTAGCCACTGCGGCTCACCAGGACCGACATTGCCTACCCCTGTTTTACATCTTATTGCTAATAAGGAGCAATTAAAACACTGAATGCAGCAGTTTAAGATTGAAATAAGCAATTAAGGTTGGAGAACCTTAACAAGCGAGACCACTAAAATGAAGCATTAAAATGTCACTTAAGCAATATGTGCTTCATCAGCAATAATTGAGTTCTCGTTAAGGAACTGGGTTGGAACAAAAACCTGCACATACTGTGGCACTCCAGGACCGACATTGCCTACCCCTGATCTAAACAATGGGGGACCCCTCTCATGTCTTGCTTAATGAAAGACCTTGCATGAGATGCAAGCAATTAACAAAAATATATTAACAGTAGGTGAAGATTCAATGTTTGTCTTTTGTTTTGACTTCAACTTTGACTTTGTCCTTAAAAGATTTTGTTTAACATTTAAAAAATCTGTGTAGCAACGATAACGATACATTTTTTGTTTTGCTCTTTAAGAAAGACTGCCTTTGATCTCTTCCACAATTTACCTATAAATCTGTCCACTAGGACATGCTTTTAGTCAAAATAAATGATACCAGCGATTAAGCATGGCCAGTAGTTAGCTTAAAGAATGCTGTTTGAAGATGATAATTATAAAAAACTACCATATACACTATACATTTTTGTTTTTATTGTTCCTCAAAGGGTAAACATTTCCTCCTACATTTACATTTATCTGCTTATCAGAAACATTTTTTCCAAAGTGACTGTGACCTCAAAGGGGCACCATTGGGCCCCACACCCCAGACATAATCAAACCAAAAACAGTTCAAGGTTCAAATACAGTATTTTTATTTAAACACAGATACCTTTAAAAGCAGGCACAGCCACAACAGCACAAGTAAAGATAATATTCAGTCCTTCCCTCTCCTTCCACTGTTCCAGGTGAATGTTGTCCCCTGACTCCTAAACCTGATTCCCCTAGTGAAGTGAGTTGTCTTCTTTTACGTTGGATCCAGAAGTACTTCCTGTGCCACAGCATTGCATATTGGAAACACTTCCAGGTCATGCAGAAAGCAGAGACATCCTTTCCCCTGGCAACGCCCTCTGGTGGCACCCAAGGACCACAAGTCCCATACAACTCTGCAGGTGTCCAAACTAGGATTACGCAAAATGGACTCTGAAACCTTTCATAGGAATGGATGAACTTTTCTAAGTTTCCAACCTTACCTAGTCCATTCATTATTCCTTTACCCTGGCCGAGATCAGGATTGCAGACCATACCAAGTTGAGTCACCATCCACTCTGACCTTCCATTATGGTGTTGCAGCTGGGGAAAGCATCACTCTTAATCTCAGCCGGGATGCCAATCCAATTATTAAGGCATTTATAGTGACTTACTAAATAAGTCAACATAATCAAGCAAACCTCAGTCTTGGGGACTGTTTGGGAATAAGTGTTACAGGACAAGGTTACAAAAGTGAGCTCCACAAGTGAAGAGCTCAGAACAAAATACAAGCTAGTTACACTTCCTAGGTTACAAAAACCTATCAGCTAATTCACCAAACAGGAGAGCCTTCAAACACCTCTCAAATACATTGAGGAAGTCAGAATTTTGAATGGAGGTGGGCAACTCGTTACACAGGCTAGGAGCTACATATTTAAAGAGTCTGGACTGAGGTGGCATCACCAGGCATTGTTCTTTAGCAGACCTGAATGGGTGAGAGGGAGCATTAGACATCACAAGTGTATCCATATATAAATGTAGATGCTGAACATTGTCTACTCTGTAGGCAAGCATCGAGGATTTGAACTTACTATGGTATGTGCTTCTACAGGGAGCCAACGCAGTGATCTGAAAAGAAGAATGACATGTGTCTGTCTCAGCTGGTTGAACACCAGACATGCCACTCTACATTCTGAATCATCTGCTAGTCTCCTAATTTTAAGTAAAACAGCGTTTCCATTTCCTGTTTATGTATAAAAAACAGGGTAGAATTTTTCAGTTGAGCAAAATAAAATTAACAGTTGGTAGTGGAATGTCTGCGGTGGGTTGGCACCCTGCCCGGGATTGGTTCCTGCCTTGTGCCCTGTGTTGGCTGGGATTGGCTCCAGCAGACCCCCGTGACCCTGTGTTCGGATTCAGCGGGTTGGACAATGGATGGATGGATAGTGGAATGTAGGTTATCAAAATAGAGCAGCGTTGTCCCATCTGGCATTAAACCAAACAAGCCTGTCAGAGGATTAGGATTTATGGTGATCTAAATGCTGTCTCACAGGAAGACAAAAATTTTATTCCTGTAAGGTATGAACAGAGGAGATAGGCAAGTCTTGTGACCATGGCACACAGATTCTCTTGCAGTTTGATGCAGATGATGAGTGGCTTTGTGCAGTCAAAAGCTAAAATAAAATTGATAAAAAGTAGATTTTAATGTATTTACATACAGTGGGAAGAATGGCCATGTGCGGATCCTCCACAGAGCCATTCTGATATAAGCAAGGATCATGCAGGAATTCCCATCATTTTGTCATTAATGATATGACATCTCTTGTTAGTAAGAATGTAAGAACATAAAACACTAATAATTTTGACAAATAAAAGGAGACTGTTCAGTTCATCAAGCTTGTTTTGTTTGCTTAGTAGTTAGACCATCTTAATACCTCAATCAGATACTTTTAAAATGTTGTCAAGGTTTAATTTCAACTACATGACCTGGTAGTTAGTTTTAGATTCCCATAATTCTTTAGCCAAAAAAACTGCTTCCGGACTTTAGTCTTTAATGTTCAGTAATTCCTGGTAATTTCCAAAGGTGTTCTTGAGTATGTGATTTACTATTTAATCAGAAGAATTCTGCAGGATCAAGTTTATCAATGTCTTTGAGAAATTTGAAAGCCTTCATTAGTTTCCCACTCTGTTTTCTCTGTTCAAAACTAAAGCCTGTACAGTAAGAGCAGGACTCCCCTTATTAATCCCAGGATGCACATGATCGCTCATCCCTACAAACCTCTCTGTGATGCAATATTAGTGTATTATGGGGCCTAAGCTTAAGAGTTGTACAATATTATATCACTTTTTTGCCTTTTTAATTGCTGCAATTGATGGTATATTCAGTTAATTTCCCAGAGCTGTTCATTTTTTGGAACGGGTGGCATATTGGAACTCTTCTGGAGTTTGAGTATTTTTCCCCTCTTCACAGCATTTCCCAAATAGCTGCCTCCTTATTAAAGGTGGGTTCTGTGGCCTTGCCTGGTTTCATATTTCTTAGTACATTTCTAATCTTTCCCCATCTCTCTCTCTTTCCTCTAGATGAGTATCCTTTATACTTTGCTTTTAGGATATGAACAGTTGGTCAATGACGCACTTAGTTTTCTCGGTCATACCTTTGTTCTCTAAGAAGTATTCTGTTCTTCCACAAGGAACAGTAGTAGTGAACACAATATATACAGAAAACCCACAAACAAATAACTAAAATATATATATATATATATATATATATATATATATATATATATATATATATATATATATATATATATATATATATATATATATATATTCATGCCATTCGTAGTCCTGAATCACAATCTGATTGTATGGGTGGTTACCTACCAGGTAACACTTGTGGTTGGTCAGCAAGTCGGCTAACATCTGCCACGGTGCCCTCTTTCAGTTGCGAGAAGCAGATCATAGAATGGTTGAAAATAGTTTTACTGTCAAATAATGCAAAGAGTACACGACACGTGTTTCGCCCTAATTCTGGGCTCATCAGGCATACACACTCACTGCACTCCCTCTCGGGAATCCAAATGCCATGAATGTAATTACCCCATCTACATGCTGTCGAATGAACGAACCACACGCCGTGGCGCAACGTTAGGTGCTTTGCCTCTAGCGCTAACGTCTGAGGTTCGATTCCCGAGAGGGAGTGCAGCGAGTGTGTACGCCTGATGAGCCCAGAATTAGGGCGAAACACGTGTTGCGTACTCTTTGCATTTATTTGACAGTAAAACTATTTTCAACCATATATATATATATATATATATATATATATATATATATATATATATATATATATATATATAAACATTTATTAAGAAACAGTAGAGATGCAGTTGGGTTACAAGGGAATATAAATCTATTTGTTTGAATTGAATAAAGCTTTTTAAATAGTGTTGGAAAAAAGGTGTTTGCATTGCACAAAGCTGGAAAGGACAATGCCCAGTACTTCTTGACATAGCTTGTGAATACTTTCTTTCCAGTTTGTTTTTATTCCTTCCTTCAGATTTCAAAAACAGCTACAGTTAAGGTAGATTCACTTTAGAACATTCCCAAAAATTTCTTTTTAATCTATCCTCAGTCTGTGCTATATATTTCATTTAAGTATGTTTTGTTTTTCCATATCTGGTTCTAAGCTGATTTTCTGCCAAGAATTTGTGCTTTGTTTGAAATGGCGATTCCTTTTTTGCTGTACACAACTGCTTGGTGTTAAGGAAAGCTTTTTACAGTCTCTTTAGGTGTCAGTGATATGAAAATAGAATACAGCAGAAACAGACATGTTCAGGGATAATCATTTATAATTAGTGTCCATATTGTGACAGGAAATGTAGCTGTGACCTTAACAACATCACAAAGGTTTTTTTTTTTTTGTTCTTTATTTTGCCTTATACAATTTCTTGTATTAGGAATTTGTTAGTTTTCGCATACCCTTTGGGGTCAGAGCGCAGGGTCAGCCATTGTACAGCACCCCTGGAGCAATTACAGGTTAAGGGTCTTGCTCAAGGGCCCAGCAGAGTAGGATCTCTTTTGGCAGTGACGGGGATTCGAACCGGCAACTTTCTGGATACCAACACAGATCCTTAGCCTCACAGAACACCATTCCGCCCCATTTTTTTTTTTTATAATTATATATTATTTATAATTATTATTATTATTAATATTAATCCATAGATTCCAGAACAGACTTCAGAGCAGACAAAACTATGGTAAGGAGGGGTCAATTAATAGCAAACAATAAATAACTTAGGAAAGAAGAAAAAAATGAGAATAGAATGAAAAAAAAAACAAAAATACTGTAACTAAATAACCAAATTAAGGCCTTCTTGCTTTCAGAGATCATATCCAACACTCTCCTTCCTTCTCAGAAATACTTGGCTGCTGATCCTCCTGTCCAGGCTAGCAGATTTTCCTCTCCTCTCTGCTGACTCTAAGCTTGTCTAACTAAGGAGTTGGGAAGCCATTTTAAGGATAGTTCTCAAAGTATTTCCGGTGATATTCCAAACCCCTGAGAAACACTTCCAGGATAATGTCATTCACACAGAGATTTCAGTGAACACTACCCATTGCAAAAGTCTCTGTGGAAATCTTTAGTGCTATAGCAGAAAAATGCTGCTCTTCACTGGCAGTCAAGGGAATGCAGCACCTCTAGAGTTTGTCACCAGTCAAACCCTTGCCTGTATGACATTCTGGCTAAGAAAATATATCCCAATCCTGATGTGTACTGATGTACACTTCTCTTTGTCGGTTTTCCTTAAAATAAATACAGTGCATAAAGGAAGTAAGCCAAATGTATAAAAACAAGGAGGTTTTTTAGTTTACAGGTTTAAACAACAAAGAGCAAAAAGTACAACAAAAATAGGGTAAAAATAACAGTGTAATGATTCACAGGGCCTATATATGAGCTATTATGAATCACTGGCTAGTGAGAGAGTGAGGCCTCTAAAAAGCGCACAGAACAGATCTCACCCAAGGTAATCTTGACCCAGGAAAATGGGAGGCTTAAGGCCAGACTAGTTCTCAAAAAGAAAATAAGCCTTAAAGTTCAAAAACATTGTCACACCCCTTAAAATATCTCATCGGGGGAGAAGTGTGTAACTCCAACTGGAGCACAGACAAGTCCGACAAGGAATCTTTATAAAAAAACAGCAAAATGCTCAAAAGAACAAAAAGGAAATTCTAAATTCAAGTTCCTAAAAACACAAAAAGCAAAATCCAAGAATGACAGTAGAAAAAATAAAAAAAACATAGAATCCAAAAAATATCAATACTTACAAACAGACTCAAATTCAAATGAACCGCAGAGGACTTGCTCTACCAGCTTGCCTTTATAGGGCTGGGGGCAGCCCCTTACCAGTAATCCAAGGGGAGGTTCTGCCTCTTGGAGTTTCAGCCACAAAACACAAAGAACAAAAAGACATTTAAAGAAACAGTACATACTGTAATTCTAAATATAATGAAATGAACAATACATTGAGCATAATAACTAAATGATAAATGAACATAGCAATATAAAAGAATATAATTATAACAAATTAAACAAAAATGGATTATAAACATAGGCCTGGGAAGAAACCCTATCTCAAACATAATCAGCTACCATGGGGGTTGGCTAGTCCACTATCCCACAAAAACTGCACATAACACTCCCTGCTCACCTTCCTTTATGTTTCCTCAACAACTCCTTCTTCACAAACATGTCCTCCATTTTCTTTGTAAAGTTAAACCCATGCCAAATGATGATCTCCCAACTCCACACATCATCCATAGATAGATAGATATTGTAATGTGGTGTAGGGCTGGCAAGGAGGCTCCAGGAAGAAAGACACATAACAGGAGGTTGGACTGATTTATTCTATCTAGGAAAAGATCCCACACTGGTGATAGGAATGACACTTTTGAGACCAATGTGAGTAAAGAGCTGTCAGGGATTAGCATGCCATGTAGGCGTAGAGGGTGCCCTGGCAGAGCAGTAGATAGAGGAAACACAGAAAAGAAAACTTTGCTACTTGGCTATAAGCATGCAATGCTCCAGAAGGATGCCATAAAGCGGGTAGCCCAGCAGACGCCTGGAATGCCTGGTGTCTGTTTAGTAAGTGGTTGTGGAGGTCCAGAAGAGTACCTGGAGAATTCCTTCATGCTACTGTAGGAAAGGAAAATTAATTTTAACTTGCCCATGCAGGGAAAGTCATAATAATATGGAAATGAGAGAAGATTTAACTTGGTTAATTTATTATTGGTCTTGCCTTTGAATATGCAAGTAATTAATTAAATAATTTAGTAAGGCTTCTACTTTATTTACCTTACCTTTTTCTGTTGTAGGAGGTGCGTTTCCCGCCATTAGGCTTTTATTAAAGTAACTAAATGACACTCGTTTTAAGGAACAGAATAATACAATTTATTGATAAATGCAAGGATTATACAAATATAACAATTACATATATATGAGAGATGTTCAAAAAGTTTCTGTACTTTTATATTTTCATTGGACAATGAAGGTGGGATGAGTAGTAATTGGATATTAAAAAGTTGTTACAACGCTGAGAAAATTTTATCGCAAATGAAGGTGACTATGTGGAAAAGTGATGTAATTTGTTTTTGAAATTCTTAATAAACAGAATTAAAAAAAAGTGTGGAAACTTTTTGAACATCCCTCGTATATTTAATATAAGACAGGACATAGACTAGACAGAGAAGCACTAACATAGGAAGGTTGGCTGACCAGCAGCGGCTGCTTACCCTGTGGTCTGAATGTGGATAGCTATGCCCCTACAGTAACGAGGACACTGTGCTGTTAAAATGGTGCGCTCCTGTGGATGAGACATAAAACTGAGATCCTGACTCTCTGTGGTCATTATAGTCCACGAGCATCCTTCATAAAGAGTAGGGTGTATCCCGATGTCCAGACTAAATTGCCTTCCATGGCCTAGTCAGTCTGGCCCCCTAATCATCTCCTGGCTCTGACTGGAGGTCTCTCTCTTACCCCTTCACCACCTAACAGCTAATGTGTGATGAACATACTGGCACAAAAATAGCTGCTGTTGCATCATCCAGATGGATGCTACACCTTAGTGGTGGTTGACGTGGCTCTGCACTCACTATGTAAAGCGCTTTGAGTTGTAAGAAAAGCACCATATAAATGTAAAGAATTATTATTAATATTATTACTCAGGCCCAAAATAAGAAACTGGCTTTCAATGTTACAAAGAAACTTTTTAATGTTCCAAAATCTATAAAAAAATCACACAAATTCCTTTTTAGGGAAACAAACCATCAAAACCTTTGGCTAGGGAGGATAAGGTCAACAAAGTATATTTATAAATGCAAAAAATTATTTAGAAAGAACAAAAAAGTCAAGTCCCAATATATAATCCGAAGATCACAACTCAAGAACAGAAGCAAAAATATCCAAGAATCAGAAAATCCAGTAATTAAAATGAAATGCACTCAGTGAACTTGCAGTATAAAGGATGAGGTCAGTCCTTCAGCAGTGACATCAAGGTGGCCCCACCTCTTGGGGTTTCAACCACAAAGTACAAAGAAATATAGGTGAACAGCTCATTACACGCAGATTGTAAATAATACATATTAACAAAAATAATAATTTAACATAGACTAAGAAGAGACAGAAAAGGAAAATAAATAGAAACCAGGGAATACACCCTGTCTGAAACATTCCACCAGCCCTCTTTATCTTTGGTGATTGGTTTAATATTAAAAAAATATACTACACGTTTATTTGTAACATTATTTAGTTTTTTAGTTAACAGTAGTTTCTGATTTAACACAATTACCATTTATATTATCCAAGGTAATAAACATTTCAGAAAATTGTGCAACATGCTGATTGATAATCCTAAGCTAATGACAGCAGGCTTCTGAAAATGTTACAGAACATAAAGAGAAAGCTGCCAGCGCCTTAAACAGAAAGTTAGAGCCAAAAGTGACTCATATTGTCAGATTCCAGATGAGTCAGTGTCAGGAAATAATAAATGTTGGTTAAGTCTTTGAACAGATTAAATGATTTAAAGGAGAACAATCTAGAGCTGCCTCCTACAAGCATCTTGCAGGTTTTCTGAAATCATTATAAATGTTGATGTGTTTAGTTTTTTACACATCAATCAAGGTCAAAGAACAATACATTTTTGGAGTGGGTAGCGTGTGGGAGATTAACATTTTAGCACAGAACATTTATATAACAAAGAATAAAGATTCAACTCACTTGTGTTCATCATATAACTCTAAAGTATTGAAACTAACTGTTTCTGGTAATTGTTTATTTTTCCTTTTTCTTTGTGCCTCTTTTTCTGGTTTCTTTTATCTCCTTTAAATACAAAGAAAGATATAATTGCAATATTTATGATCATAGCGCATTTATTTTAGTATAATTACAACCATTAAACTCCTATTTTCTTATGTTATTGTTTTTTGCACTGTTACTTTTTTCCCTTTTACTGTCTTTCTTATAGTACATAAAATAATGAGTATTTCAGCAACTTTTTAATTGTGGCATGTCAATGGATAGGGAAAGGAAGGTAACATTTCCCCTTTTCACCAGTAAAAGTACAGTTACTTACAAACTGTTTTTTTATCTGTACCTTCTCAAATCTTGCAAAATGACACTCTTATTATCTCTGTCCATACACCTCTTACTCTTGCAATGGATGGCACACTTGGGCTGGTGTCCCAGTGTGGCCAGGCCATTGTAGTGAGTGAGCAGGAAGAAGAACAAGACATTCTCTGCCCTAGTCAGAAGATCAGTAAAGATGCTATTATGCCAGTGGATATGCTGGTGTCCCACCAGGGAATGGATTGAAAACCTTTACACAGACAGGAGGCCAACATAAAGATGGTACCTAGGGAGATGGCATGTTCAAACTATTTACTCCACCAACACAATAGATGGCAGCATGCCTAGGTTAGGATACTCATATGGATACCCACAGGGCATGATGGGCGCTTTAGTACAATGGGGCAGCCCTGTTGGGTTCCTTGGATGTTGCCAGAGGGTGCTGCAGGGATTAGCAATTCCTACTTTCTGGGACTTCTGCATGACCAAGATGGACTTCCTGTAGACCATGTCCTAACCCTGGAAGTACTCCCAGGTCTTGAATAAAAGGAGTTATTCTGCCTCACTCAGCTGAGTCTGGGTCATGTGGAAGAGGGACAAAGCCCATGTAGGAGGAGTGGAGTAATAAAAAGAGAGAGGAAGAGAATTGTATTAGTCCTTGTGCTGGCACTCTTATTACAACTGAGCCTTTACTGAGGTACTTTATTGTAATATGCCTTGCATTTGAACCTGGAACTTGTGTCTAAGTGGTTGTGTCTGGGGTTTAGGGTGCTGCAATTCCCACTACAGGCTATATTCTATAAGGTACTGTTGTGATGTGAAATTTTGCATTCAAGTTGATAAATATTTTGTATATCTTTATTTGTAAATTAGACAAAACAATGTAATATTAGTGTTACATTATTTATAATAACAACAAGGATTTGAAGGTTTATGAACCCCTTCCCCACTTTAGGAATGAGTCTCTTTGTAATTTTAAAACAGGGTTGGGGGAAGTGCCTCAAACAAGTTTGACCAATATTTCTCTGCTAAAGTCTCTCAGTCAACCCCCACAGGAAAGCCAGGCTACCTAACTCCCAAGCTTTAGCTTAATACATGGTTTGGAGGGCAGGTGTGAAGATATTCTGTCCCCCCATTGGTCTGAAGCATGGCTGTTTGGAACTGTCTTATATCAAGGCTCTAGGGTTTGGACAGAAAACCTATAAATCTGCTTGCTCTCTCTCTCTTACCAAACTGATGAAAGACTATCTCACACCATGAACTGAAAAGGACAACACAATGAAGAGCGGCCTGTTCTGAAGAAAGCTGACCACAAATGATGCCTTAACTAGAGACATTTTAAGTAACTAACAAGTCTGTGTGTCGCCTGAAACTACACATCAACATTTATCAGGTTGTATGGTTGCCAACATTCAAATTTACTTTGCATATTGTTATTATTTATGAATATTATCAATAATACATTATTTAAATTGTAACTTAACTCCTGCTTGTCTTTTACTATACCTAATTGCCTGAGGGTATACATGTAGAAGGGAAGGTGGAGAGAAGTTATATGGTACAATGCCTTATAAACAGTGGTAAGTCTGGGAGATTTGAGGCATTCTGACAAAGGCTACATAATACAAAAGGGGAAACTAGAGTAAAATATTACTCTACCAAGACAAAACAGATACTATGCTCCAGCAGTGCAAATGGCCATTGGTGACTAAATACTATAGTAGACCATGATTTTATTCATTATATCATTAATTCATTTCTACAAACAGTATGGCATAGTGGTTAAGGCTTTGGCTTTTGGTGGTTTAAATCCCACCACTGACACTGTGTGACCTTGAGCAAGTCATTTCACCTGTCTGTCTGCCTTGGATAAGTAAATATGTGGTCTTAGCCGCATTTGGAGACAACCTCTTGCTACCAGTAGTGACAAGGACAATAGCAAAATGCAAAACTAGAAAAGTATCAGTCAGGAAGGATAAGGAGAGAGCAATTATCTGTGGCCACCACCTGTAAAGCCATTCCCTTTCTGAGGGTTGTCTTGCTATTCTCTCTCCAGTGCACCTGTTGTCACTTTCATTTGAACCCATGCAGGTGAAGTTGATTCACCTGGACAGACTGAATACTTGAAGCTTAAATAACTTGGTAATTGACTGTGATAATTAAGTGTTTCGTTAATGTTTTGAGCAGTATAATATCGGTATACAATGTTGATGGGCAATCTGTACAAAAGTAAATTATTCTGGATAATATATGTGCATATGATATTGGCATAATAAAAAAAATAAGGGCTACAGTTTTCACATTAATTCTCAATATGAGCCACTTTAGCTTATAATGGCTGGTCATTTGTATTAAACACAGTTTAGATAGATCATCAACAACTGTAGCTACAATATGCAAAACTGCCACAATCGTTGCACATTTTGTCAAGGATCACATCCTCACAGACCCATAGAGGTTTCTCAATTCATATTTCATGGATTTCAGTTTTGATCATTTTTGGTATAAAAGTATTTCATATACTTTGGCACCATGTTTCTTCTCTTTTTGCATGGCCACAGCTATATTACAGTCACTAATCCTGTTACCAGCCACATGATACAGAGGTCACATCATGTACTATGACATCAGGACCCACCAATAAAAGACAGCCCGCAACTTTAAGACATTTATTAAAACTTCAAGCACCTCTAAAGAACATTTTGTTACTTTTTTTTTTTTTTTGCTTAGATTTTTTTTGTACTTGGCAAAGTTTTCTGATTACTTTTGCTTTAGTTTTGGCTCTGAAGCTAATAATATGTCTTTCTAGCTGTTTTTTTTTCTGACAATCAAATGGCCTGTTCTGTTTTGCTTTTCATCTACTGTTTTTTTTTAATCTTTAATCACCTAGCTGTCTTTTAAAGGTGTTTCATTACAGAGACACCATTCCAATTTCCACTAGTAATACTACAGCTACTTACAAAATGTTGGAAATTTCAGCACAGTCTCAGATGTTGCAAATATGACATTCTTGTTATCTCTAACCATACACCTCTTATTCTGAAAGACATTATACTCCACCAGTGCAAATGGTCATCAATGACTAAATACTAATTAATAAAATGACCAATGATCTTATTGGATTCCTTTTTATACAAACTGATACTTTCAAAGAAGAGTGATGTCTCTCCAGAAGTAACTGCAGGAACAATCTGGAAAGCACTTAAGGCATATACAATACAAGGAGACAAATCACCTAACATGTTTTGTATTTAAATAAACAAGAAGAGCATAAGAACTAATTATTGAGATTTCCAAGACTGATGAAGAATTATACAAGATCATCCAATGATCATACACTTAACAAATAAAAGACAGTCATGATACATAGAATTTAATCCTTTTGTCACAAGAGAAACAAAGGAACTCATTTTTAAGTCACGCAGTTTTTATTATGAGCATGCAGAAAAGGCAAATTGGATTTTAGGTCAACAAATACTTTATAATTAACAATACAAATGTAACAATACAGCTGAAATTAAAGTTAGCACACAACAAATTATATTGATGTGCAGCCAACCCCAACACAGACAGGCAGGAGACAGGTTTTGCACGCAGTACACGGTTTATTTACAGTGCACAAATCACCAACACACAACACAATCCATGTCCCTTCTCTGCTGCCAGTCCATCCGCCTCCACTCCTCCTCAGGCTTTGTCCTCTTCCTCCTGACTCTGACCGCTGAATGGTGGGGACTGGCTCCCTTTATAGGGTGGCCGGAAGGACTCCAGGTGCCCAACGAGCTTCTTCCAGCAGCACTTCCGTGTGTGGCGGAAATGCTGCCAAATAGGGCCCGGTAAAAGTCCATGCACTCCCTGGCGGTGGCCGTGAGCCCCAGTAGGGTTGAGCCCTACTGGAAACCTAGGGGGCTGTGCTCTGTCAGCCCAGGGAAGAAACTGTCCTAAAAATACTCCCTCCCCCGGTCCTTCCATACTCTGGGTGTCCCGGCCGGGTAAGGGCTCCAGCCATCCGCCACAAGGAATATTATGAGTCACCATACAAATTAGAGTTTAAAAAAAGTGAATCATGCAAATTACAAGATAGGATAGAATTAGTACTCCTGCACCATTTGCAGAGCTGAACAAATCATTGATGTACTCCAAAATCCAAGATGCAGTAAATTCTACAAAGTAGAAAACTATAGGTCCAGAAGGCAATCTAGCAGAATATTAAAATTAGATGTCTGTAAAATCATCTCAGTGGAAGATAGAGAAATAACACTTGACCAAAAACAATTAGTGTTTTGCAAAGAAGAAAATCCATTTTGAGTGTGCATGCTTCTACTAATGTGGTGGGCTGGCGCCTTGCCCAGTGTTTGTTTCCTGCCTTGTGCCCTGTGTTGGCTGGGATTGGCTCCAGCAGACCCCCGTGACCCTGTGTTCGGATTCAGCGGGTTGGAAAATGGATGGATGGATGGATGGATAATGGATGAATGTATGCTTCTACTAAATAAAAATGTTAACATCTTGGAAAAAGATTTAGCTAAAAGTATATAAAAATGTTTCCCTTTTATAATATCACAAGACCAAACTGGATGTTTTAAAGGCAAATGTCTTCTTACACCAAGTGGTGCAACTTGGACACATCAGCAGTGATGAACCCAGGGTCATTAGGAGTTTCAGGTCTTAGATCATCAGACACCCTCACCCAGATGACCCAGCTGGGGGTGATTAGTCCCCAGCTTTTGTCCAAGTAGCGTGCTACACCATGGATCACCCCTGTTGATCCACAACCACCTTGACACTTTTCCTGCACTTCTTTCCTGCAGCCCTCTAATGCCAAGGACACTGAGTGCTTGATGTAGAGAATGCCCTGCAAAGCCCCTGCAGTCCATCTTCAGGGGTTCGCATTGGACCTTCCACCCATGCCTTCTACATTCCTATACCAGCTTGAGGTATGTTGCCTTCTTGCACTGATGGGCCTCCTCTATCTGGTCTTCCCAGGGAACACTGAGTTCTATCATGATCACTTAGTTAAACTGGTCAGATGTTAAGACCAAATCTGGCCTGAGTGTCGTCCTCGTGATGTGTTCTAGAAACTTCCTAGGTCAGCCAATTGGGGCCCTGAGCTCCACCTGGGATATTTTCCCCAGCCCAATAAGGTGTGCCTTATTGGGAGCTGGTGTTTGATAGATAGATAGATAGATAGATAGATAGATAGATAGATAGATAGATAGATAGATAGATAGATAGATAGATAGATAGATAGATAGATAGATAGATAGATAGATAGATAGATAGATAGATAGATAGATAGATAGATAGATAGATAGAATCTTTATTAATCCCAAGGGGAAATTTGCTCTGTTGAATTCCAGTTCAGATGGTGTCAGCTACTACTTTTAGCATTTAGTCATGGCGTTATATGGCTCAAGATGTGCTTCAAAAAACCTCTTGCTTGGTATATGCGTCATGCAGTGTGTGGTCTATAGAGGGCGCTATCACTCCCTTGAACCCTCAGATTTGACTCCAGACATCAGGTAAAAGTCCAATACTTATTTATTAGGACAATAATAAAGTCACATGGACAAGAGGAATGACGTGCTTCCGGGGCGTAGGGCAAATAATCTTTGTTCCTCCCTGCAGCGTCCTCTAGCAGCCCCCATGATATCCAGCAGGACTGAGGATAAAAACTGCATTGTCCAGGATTCCCTGCTGGCATTCGGGGCACCTCCATGCTGCAAGGAGGGCTCCACCTGGCAGCCTGCTGGTATTGGCCGGGATGAACAGCTGGCCATATAGCACAGTACCCTCCTCCCAGCGAAAAACCATGGTTTGGAGCGTCCAGCCCCGCGAGGGACATCTTCCTCCAAGATGATCCAAAGGTTGGACTTTGGTGATCTCGCTGACACTCCCGTGCAAACCTAGGAGGAACAGTATAAGAATAAATATTTTGATCCCCTGTCCTCCTATGACATCTTCTCCATCCGTGGCCTGGCCTGCGGCATTCGTAGCACAGCCGTGGTCCCCTTGGTAGTCTCTCTCTGCTAGACTAGAAGCACCTTGGAACACCTGGTGTCGCAGTTGAGGCTTTTATCAACCTCTTGAACCCTCAGATACCACTCCAAACACCAAGTAAAACTCCTATTATTATTTATTTTATGATAATAATGTGCACAAAGCACCATCCACTCCACACTACACATATAATAAATCACCAATAATCAATCAATACAATAACCAATCCTCCTCTCCCAGACGCGTTGCCACCCTTCCACCCAGCTCAGCTCAACGTCTGGGCTTTCCCATAGTCCTTTTATACTCCACGACCCTGTCCCCTGACAGTCCTTCTGTTGCCGTAACAAACGGGCTCTCTCGGCAGCTATCAGGGCTCTGTCTTCCTCACTGCCCGTCAGGTAAGTCCATATTGTCGCCGCCTCTTCTAGGGCCTGATTCTTTTGGGAATGCCCACTCTTTTCCCCTGACTTCCTTCCCATCTCGAACCAATATGAGACGAGGCTCATCACCGCCGTACTGCGTGTAGTGAGTGGCGCTTCTACCTCCGTGCTCGTGACCGGTACCGTCTTAGGGTTCTCTGCCAACACAAAATTTGTTTGAAAGTCAGGTCCTCTGCCAACCGACAGCCAGAGAATCCTGCCGACTATGCCAGTGTCGCAGTTGAGGCTTTTATCAACCTCTTGAACCCTCAGATACCACTCCAAACACCAGGTAAAACTCCTATTATTATTTATTTTATGATAATAATGTGCACAAAGCACCCTTCACTCCACACTACACATATAATAAATCACCAATAATCAATCAATACAATAACCAATCCTCCTCTCCCAGACGCATTGCCACCCTTCCACCCAGCTCAGCTCAAAGTCTGGGCTTTCCCATAGTCCTTTTATACTCCCTGACCCGGAAGTGGCTCCAGCCCAGCAGTCCATGAGTCCCTATCACTTCCAGGTCAGATTAAAAGTCCTTTTCTTGAACCCGGAAGCACTTCGTTCCCTCCGGTCATATGATCGTGACGCACTTCCGGGTTATAGGGCACATACAAGTCCTTGGGCCTCCCTGCAGCGTACTCTGGTGGGCCCCACAGTGTCCAGCAGAGTTGGGAATAAAAACTCCATTGTCCATGATTCCCTGATGGTCTTTGGGGCACTCCCATGCTACAGGGAGGGCTCCATCTAGCGGCCTGGGGGTATTGGCCGGGATGAATGGCCGGCCATATCTCACACTGGCTACACCCTTTTCTCCGCTGAGGAGGATTTATCGACCACCCTTGAGCTTTCCAACCCCTTTTCCAACTTGTCAGGAGACCCCTGTTTTATTTTAGTGATCTCCTGTTTAATCTGGGGCTTGTTCACAGTTTGGGTCTCCCTATGAGTAAAAGAGAGCCCCTTTCCTGTCTGCACCCCTTTAGATTTAACAACAACATCTTTAGATCCGCAACGCTCTGTAAGACAGCACTGTCCAGCTGCTCCGGTACGATCGGATCTTCCCCCACCCCCCCGGTCTTTTGTAGGGCTCACAGAGGATTGGCACCTTCTACTGATCAATCGCGGGCCCGGTTCACTCTGTGTCCCTCTATTATGTACAGTACGGGTCTCGCTTACCTGTACCGTCACATTCTTTAATACGGGAGGCTCCCAACCAAACCACCGTAGGTACTCTTTCACCTTTCTTAAAGGCGCTTCGGCCACTGCTCCCAATTCTCCGACGATCCTCTCAATGTTCGTCAGGACCTGCAAGAAACTACTTACAGGCTTGATTAGCTTCTCGAGTTCCCGCAAGTCCAAAATGTTGTTTACTTCGGCCAGAGGCAAGCTTACTTCCTTATTCGTCTTACCTACCGGCCGGGAGCCAATGAGCACGCCCGCTGCTGGCACGTGCTTTGACGGGTCTCGCGGAGGCTTCTGGGAATTGGAGTTCTTATTGTCTGAGGGCCGGGTTGCCTTCTTCGGCAAACTGCGGTCTGTCTTTATTAATTTGTCGACAGACCGATCAGCCATTTCCCGGCCCTCCTTACCTTCTTGCGGGGTGAGAGTTACTTCGCTCGCCTCCCCCTTCCCCTTCGGAAAGTCCAAGTCCGTCTTTTCGCAGACAAAGGCGCAAACAGCGGGACGTGGACCTCCTCCTTCCCAGAATGCTTCGGGTTGGGTCACATGTCCCTCGCCGGCAGCCGACATGCGGAAGTCTTTAGTATCTCTCACCGGCTCGAACAAGAGCATACCACCATCTTTAGGAGCTTCTCCTGCATCCCACAGAGCCTCCGGGTGATGATTTCAGAGGTATGTGCAAGGTACAAAGTGAGTTATTTTAAAGATATTATCCACTATTTCCTTGGCACATGCCTCGTTGCATTCTTCCTCCGTAGGCTTCTCCGTGGCTGCTCCTACGCTCATCCCGAGCGTCGGCCATAATGAGTAGAGCTTCTCCGCTGGCACTGCTGCTATGCTTACTCCTCTTCTTTCCCATAACAGACTTGGTGAACGTGGGGTTTTGGTGATTTTTGCTGCCTTCTTGGGGGTTCTCTGACCACAGAAAATTTATGTACAGGTCCTCTGCAAAAGACACTAGAGAATCCTGCTGGCTACGCCACTGTGGTCTATAGGGGGCGCTATCGCTCCCTTGAACTCTCAGATTTGATTCCAGACATCAGGTAAAAGTCCAATACTTACTTATTAGGACAACAAAAAAGTGCACCAAGCACCTAGACTCCACTATACTCATATAAATTCACAATACTACAATACAATAATCAATCCTCCACTCCCAGATGCGTTGCCACCCTTCCACCCAGCTCAGCTCAGCGTCTGAGGATTTCCCACAGTCATTTAGCCCTTGACCCAGAATTGCTTCGCCCTCTCTGTCTACGTGACTAGGAACAATTCCGGGTCAGATAAAAATCCTTTTTCTTCACCCTGGAAGCACGTCATTCCTCTTGTCCATGTGACTCGGACGTACTTCCGGGGCGTACGGCTAATAATCTTTGTTCCTCCCTGCAGTGTCCTCTAGCTGCCCCCATGGTATCCAGCAGGGCTGGGGATAAAAACTGCATTGTCCAGGATTCCCTGCTGGCATTCGGGGCACCTCCATGCTGCAGGGAGGGCTCCACCTGGCGGACTGGGGGTATTGGCCGGGATGAACGGCTAGCCATATATCACACGTGGTATCAGCTAGACCCCATCAATGCAGATTGGACGGGGTTGGAAGGATATCATACACTGACTGAATCAGAAACTTTAGTCTAGTTTGTTTTTATTTCCAACATCTATCATCAAACTTTAAACAAAATGCTTAATGTTATGTGGTATATACCCAATCGTATCTGAATATCCAGAGATCCTGTGATCTCCAAACTCAGAAAAAAAAGTTTACACCATTGAATGAGAATACTTCTATACTGTACTATACTCTTGTATCAAATTACTATAATCTGATTCAACAGCAACAACGATAACAACAGCTTATTTCTTGTATAGCCCACAATCACACAAGGAATGCCTCAATGGCCTCTAAGAAGACAAGAAAACAATACCCAAAAAAACCATTGCAGGGAAAAAGGAATAAATCTTGGGAAAGGCAATTCAGAGAGAAACCCTTTTCCATGTATGTTGAGCACGTAATGGGTGGCCAAAAAATAGGGTAAATACAACATACAAAATAAAATACAAGCAATCCTTTTCACATAGCTAGATGGCCAATATATCATTTCTACCTCAAAAATACAATAGTATAAATCACAAGGCACAAGGCAAGAACAGATTACACTACTCACTAAATAAAGAACTATCACATAAGAGGATGCAGGCTTGTTCAAATACATCAAAAACAAAGTAAAAACTAATTAACATAAATGATAAATGACCATATCTGTCCATCAGCTAATTACAGAACCACAGCCAGATTATAGAAAAGGAGTCAGACAAGACCTCGGTCAACATTTAGAAGTCTCTTTCCATGCAAACAATAAATCTGACTATGTTTTACAAGAATAAGGAATGGATATCCAGTATCACCAATGCTGCTTTACAATTTCTGTTGAACCCATATCATTCTGTCTCAGGAGGTAGTCAGAAATTGAGAGAATCATAACGGAAGATCTGAAAAAAAAGGTTTCTCTCTATGTGGGTGGATAATGTGTTTCCCTTTTCACAAATCCATACTCATCATTGTCACTTGCAATAAATATATTGGAAAAGTTCCATGGGATCTCTGGGTTTTAAATAAAATTGAAGAAGAGAACTCTTTCCCATTCAATAGTCTTACATCTCAGACTAATCTCTGTCGTACATGGCTGGGGGTCAGACCCAGCCAGGACGCCTAGAAGGACCAAGACGGGGCACATTTTTCCTCCGGGCCACGAGGGGGCAACCGCCCTGGAGTAGAAGAGGCCCATGGAAGGGGAGCAGGAAGGCTCAGGAACGTTGGGGCCTCTGTTCACCGCCAGGGGGCGCCCCGAGCCTCATGGAGTCCAGGACTTATGTATTTCCGCCACACAGATGGAGGATGTTCCTTCCAGGGTCACCCAGAGTGCTTCTGGGTGATCTCCTGACGTTTCCGCCACACCAGGACGTGACGTCAGGTAGAGCACCTGGAGCTTATCCGGGTGAGGATAAATGGGGCCGCCGCCTCCCTCCTGTCATTGAGCTGGAGTCGGGAGCAGGAGCAGGACGAAGCTCCTGGAGAGAGAGAGGACAGGTGGCCCAGGGACGAGGAGAGAGAAAGCCCAGGAGAGAGGTGACTGGGGTTTAAGGCACTGTGAGTTGTGTGGGACTGTGAATTGAGTAGTGTTGTTGTGTGGAGAAGACAAATAAAAGAAGTCTTTTGATAAAGATGTGGTCTCAGACTGGTGGTGTCCGGGCAACTATCACAACTCTATCATCGTTTGTCGATTATTTCTGAACAATTAAAATATCTAGAAGTTATAGTTATAAGAAAATGTAAAAATCTAGTCTTATTTCATTTCAAAAATATAATTGAAAGCGTGAAGTAAGATATTAATGGATGTTTATCTCTTCATCACATTTAATGGGAAAAATTAATATTAACAAAATTAATGCAATCCAGACCTCTAATTTGTTTTTCAAAATATGGTTTTAGACATTAACAAGCTGAATTGTAAAAAAACATGCGATACTAATTTCATTCTTTTAGTACACAAAAGATCACATATTGAAGGGATACTCCACCCACAAATTTGTATGTGTCATCCCAACACTGTTTTGGTTGATGGCCCAGAAAACTGTTAGTCTCATACTTTTATGGAGAACAGAGATCACAAAATTACTGATACAATGGGCTTCAATGGTGATCCAGTTTGAACAACAGCAAACAATATTAAAACATCCTTATAAAATGTTCCGATTACTCGAGCTGTGTAATCCAAATATTAGGCAACCAATCATATGCTCACCATGTTCCAAACACATGTATTTTGGCTAAAATATTGTTAAAATAAATCAGTTCGGGAACATGTTCTCATGCATGAGGGAAAGAGAAGCACATTCAGATGGCATCAATCTTTTGAACTGAGGACCTGCACAACTGCAAATAGAAGTGCCTGCCAGTATAGGCTTCATTTCCACATTACCCTGTACCGGAAAGAGCTATCATTAATTACTAACATACTCAATGTAAGGGATGACATATTGTAGTCCAGTAATACTGTATCTATCAGCTGAAAGTTAAATCTGTTATCTACAGTACCTTATTATTAAACAAATCCATAAATTATTGCTACTAAATTAGATAGGAATTGTACCTGACAGTTGTAATTTCATATTTGCCATTGCTCTGATTGAGGTGTGCAGTTTGTTTCTATTTTTATTTATTAATTTTAAACAACTCTAGAGAAAGCAAACTTAGAAAATTAAACAGACAGGTTTAAATATACAAAGCAATTGAAATATTATTGCTGTTTTAAAAATATTGAAATACTTTACAGTGCTACATGTTTGGAGTATGCAGACATTTTAATTTTGAAAAAAATGTTCTATATGACATTCAACTTAAAAATGAGTATTCTATATATTGTGACACAATTGCTAGATGTGTGCATTTAGGACTGCATTGTGATTGCAAACACTTGAAAAAGAATCATTATGGCAAATTGAAATGGAAAACCTGGGGATTTATCATATCTCAGAAAGCACTAAAAATAGTCATCATATGAAATTATAGTGCTTTGCACATGCTTTAACAGTTGACATGACAAAACATGATTATCATCATCGCTGTGTGAGACTGAAAATTGGCACTCATCTTAGATAAGCAAAGTGTGATGAACACACTATATAAGATATAGTCTAACTGCTAAACTTCAACTGGTCCTTCCACAACACTTGGTAAACTTTATTTTGTAGAGAGAAATTGATTTTTGTGTTGGCTTTATTTTTGAGCTCTTGAACATCCCACTATTTTCATTTTGGTGTGAATGAGTGGGTGAGTGTACCAAACAATGGATTAGAATCTAGTCTAGGATTGCTTCCTGTCTTGTGTTGTTGTAGCTGTGGTTCTGCATGACCTTACAGTGCCTCAGCGTTTGTGTTATTTTATCGCATTACAATCTTGAATTAAAATGGATTTTCATTTGGATTTTATGTAATGAACGTAACAATATAATCCAAATTGTTGAAGTGGAATGAAAATAAAATACCATATATATATTATATAATATATAGTACACCCATAAATAAGATCTGGTCCAACCAATTAACTTCAGAAGTCACATAATTAGTTGATTAGGGTCCACCAGTCTGTGTCACATGATCCATCATTGCAAGATGTTGAGAAATTAGTTCACGCTTTTGCTTTCAGTCTGCTAGATTACTGTAATGCACTCCTCTCAGGACTACCCAAAAAATTGCAACTAGTGTCGAATGCAGATGCTAGAATCTTAACTAGGAAAAGAAAATCCGAGCACATCTCTCCAGTTCTGATGTCACTACATTGGTTACCTGTGTCATTTAGAATTGACTTTAAAATACTGCTTATGGTTTACAAAGCCTTAAATAATCTCTCTCCATCCTATATCTCGGAATGATTTTCACCTTACACTCCAAATCGTAACCTTAGATCTTCAAATGAATGTCTCCTTATAATTCCAAGAGCTAAACTTAAAAGAAGTGGTGAGGCAGCCTTCTGCTGTTATGCACCTAATATCTGGAATAGCTTGCCGATAGAAATTTGCCAGGCTAATACAGTGGAGCACTTTAAAAAACTGCTAAAAACACATTATTTTAATATGGCTTTCTCATAGCTTCATTTTAGTTTAATCCTAATATTCTGTATATGCATTTAATTATCATTATCATTCATGGTGGCTCCGAAAACCATACTAACCCCTACTTTCTCTGCTGTTCTTTTTCCGGTTTTCTGTGGTGGTGATCTGCATCACCACCACCTGATCAAAGCACCGTGATGTCCCTACATTGATGGATTAAAGGCCAGACGTCCACATGACCATCATCGTCAAGTTCTTCCATGTGAAGCCTGAATACCATGAGGACTGATTGAAATCATTTATGTTAGGTAGAATATCTAGAGGGGGCTGGGTGGTCTTGTGGCCTTGGAACCCCTGCAGATTTTATTTTTTTTTTCTCTCCAGACATCTGGAGGTTTTTTTTTTGTTTTTTTCTGTCCTCCCTGGCCATCAGACCTTACTTTTATTCTGTGTTAATTAGTATTGCCTAATTTTATTTTTTTACATTTTTTCTCTTTCGTCATCCTGTAAAGCACTTTGAGCTACATCATTTGTATGAAAATGTGCTATACTGTATAAATAAACATTGTTGTTGTTGTTAAATGATGTCCATATAAATAGACCTGTTTTGAAAGGAACAACTAAGCATACAACATGAAGACAAAGGAGAACTCCAAACAAGTCAGAGACAAAGTTGTGGAGAAGTATAGATTAGGGTTGGGATAGAAAAAAATATCCTAAATTTTGAATATCCCACAGGCAACAATAAATCCATTGCAACAAAATGGAAAGTATGTGGCACCACTACAAACCTGACAAGAAAAGGCTGCCCACCAAAACTCACAGATTGGGCAAATAGGGCATTAATCACTGAAGAAGCTGGAAAGATCCATAGCGGAAATGGGAGTATCTGTCCATAGGACTACTTTAAGCTGTACACTACACAGAATGGAGCTTTATGGAAAAGTGTCTAAAAAAGCCTTGTTTGGAGTTTGCCCAACAGCATGTGTTAGACTCTCCAAACACATGAATGAAGGTTCTTTGATCAGATGAGACAAAAATTGAATTTTTTTGACCATCATGAAAAACCACGTGTAGCACAAACCCAACATTTCCCATCACCCTGAGAACACCATTCCCACAGTGAAGTATGGTGGCAGCAGTATCATGTTGGGGGATGTTTTTCATCATCAGGGACAAGAAAACTGGTCAGGATTGAAGGAAGATGGATGGTCACTAAATACAGGGCAATTCTTGAGGTAAGCCTATTTCCGTCTGCCAGAGATTTGAGACCGAGACGAAGGTTCCTCTTCCTAAAGATACAGCTAAAGCTACACTGGAGTGGTTTAAAGGGAAACATTTAAATATCTTGGGATGGCCTAATCAAAGCCCAGACCTCAATCCAGTTGAGAATCTGTGGCATGACTTGAAGACTGCAGCAAACCAAGGCAACCCATCTAACTTGCCTTGAGGAATGGGTGAAATCCCAGTAGCTAGATGTGCTAAATAAGCTTACAGAGACTTTCCCCAAGAGACTCAGAGGGTCCTAAAATTATTAAAAACAATTATATGTTCACTGATGATGTCGCATTTGGCTTCAGAAATGAGTACGTTCAGACAATGGATGGACGTTGAATTTTTGTTTCAACAGGTTATTTATCCAGACAGGTACAAACTTAACACTCACAGAAATATGGGTGCTAGGTCTGAAACACAAAAACAGAAGTAGAATTGCTGAATACTTTGTGTTGTGATTTCCAAATCACAGTGCTGGTCAGAAAAGTGTATCCACTTGCACTTCAGCTACCTTAGGTTTGTGCCAGGTCAGTAGGTCAATCAACATAACAAAAGAAACGTAAAAATAATAGTTAACAATTCTGTGGTTTGGATTTTTCTTCTGATTTTGGTACTAGGTAACTACTTTAATTTATTAAACTCTATCTGTTGTCATACCCCTCCAGTCTTCTAGCCTTTTGATTTATATGTTTTCTGCAGTTTTCTTTAATGAACCATTTAGTTAAATTTCAACAAAGTGTAGTAACTCCTGATGAATGGGAAAGATGCATCACCAAATAGTCAACCAACCCTTTCCTTAATATTGTATGGGCTTTGCCAATGCACCAGTAATTTAGAGTGGTTATTGGGAGTTAAAACCATGATGTGATCTCCGGGCCAAAATTCCCAAAGTGTCGTGCTGCGGTCATAATAGCGCACCTAGGCAGACAGCACACTCTCCATATTCATTCTCTTTTTGTCAAATCTATTGCGTAACTGTGTGATATATTCTTAAATGTTAGTGTAAGATAGTGCCTCTCCTTCCCATCCTTCTTTTAGGATGTCCACTAGGTCCCGGGGTTGTCATCTACAGAGTAACTCAAACGGGGAGAAGCCTGTTGTGGAATTTCCCGATAAGCAAAAAGTACAAGGGGGGAGTAGCTGATCCCAGTTCCTCCCATCCTCACTGACCGCCTTCAATCCCTGGCCTCTGAATTTCATCCATCTTTGTCGTGACTCCTTTTTTTGCCTGTACTCACAATTATTTGCAATACAGTTTGACCCATCCAGCCAGCCACACTATGGAATTCAATTTCCATGTAAAAGATCACTTCTCAGGAAACCACACTTCAAGTGCATAAAGCAGGATTTTTTTTCCCTGCCAAAAAGACGTTTTTATTATCTTTACAATGGATTGCTCTATCTGTGTTTTTCTAAATAGTACATCAAAAGATATCTGGTATGAAGTGCTGTCACATGGATTCTAACAAGTACCACAAATCCTGTACAAGAAAACAAAATGCATCTTCTTATTCTTCTGCTTCTTTCGGCTGCTCCCGTTAGGGGTTGCCACAATGGATCATCGTCTTCCATATCTTTCTGTGCTCTGCATTTTGTTCTGTTACACCCATCACCTGCATGTCCTCTCTCACCACATCGATAAACTTTCTCTTAGGCCTTCCTATTTTCCTCTTCCCTGGTGGCTCTATCCTTAGCATCCTTCTCCCAATATACTCAGCATCTCTCCTCTGTACATGTTCAATGAGTTAATCTATTTCAGGGTATATCTTAGAAGTACTGAGTACAAAGTGTTAAACAGTGCTAGACAAGGTGGCGGTCCCATCACAGAACCTACTCACGCACACATGTTGTGTCAGCTTGTATTAGCATTTAACCTAGCATGGATGTCTTTTGAGGATATAGAAGAAAAACTGAAGTATCCAGAGAACAACCCATGCAGATGTGCAGATTTCACACAGATAATACAAGGCATAGGGTTTGAACCTGGGATGTTGAATCAAGCAGTAACAGTACTAACCACTGCACCACAAAAATAATCTTTCATTAAATTTATAATATAGCAATGTAATATAGAAAAGATCTGAAAATCTGTAAGAGTTTCATATTTCAAGTGCATTATAGAGCCTGATTAGGATAGAAAGTTTTTCTGACAGGTCAGTACAATAATGTTTCTGTTTTAAAGGAGAAAAATACATTTCTGTATCAAACCGTGAAAAATTAATCACTGTATGCACTACAGCATAGCATTTATGACACAATCAAAACGTATGCCCAAAGATTTTTCAAACTTCTTCTTTGATATAAATCTGAAATCATGCCCACTATACAAACCATAGGTGTGTGAGTCTCTAAAAGCTGACACTCAAACACAACATATCCAAGCAGGCTCTACAGTATCTTATTAACATGTAATGGGGGCACAATGTCAGCTTATTTTCCACAGTATAATCTATTAGAGTCATTTATGCTTTCCATAGTGTTTCTTGTACTAAAGATTCATAAAGCTCCAGAAAGTAGGTCATAATAACAAGTACGAGAGAAAGCATGTGCCACTGACCTAGTTTCTCAACTATTCTAAGCATGAAGTGAGTAATAAAATGTATGTGCTGCTTAGTAGTCTCCTCCTTTTAAAAATGCAACAGACCCAGTTTTCAGCAAGGTGTAGCAACTGAAATATAAAAATATAATATCACCATGTTTATAAGGTAACAGCTAGAAAGAAATGTTACCGCACAATACAACACACAAAAAGCAGTACCACAGTACTTACTTTGTGGAATTCATAAATCAAAAAAGGTCCACATAAAAAATTACAAATTTAGCAGCTCTTATGTAGGCTTACTCAGGTTGGCTTGTTCCCTACAAATTCTTTTCTTCAGTCTTGTGTAGTCTCGAGTTTCTTAGTGGCAAGACACGTTTTCCATTTGTCATCTACAAAATGAACAATATGGTGACTCAATGGTTGGTTAGAACTGCTGCCTAACAACTCTAGGGTCCTGGGCTGAAATCTCTCTTTTTCAGGTTTGCACACCATCTTACTGTCTGTGCAAGTCTTTCTTTGGGCACTGTGGTTGTTCTCCCACATCCCTAGTACATACCAGTTAGGTAATTTGGCTCGGTGTGCATACGTGCTCTTAAATGGACTGGCACCCCATTAGCACTTGGTTTCAATTTTGGGCCCTGGGCCAACTGCCCAAGAATTCAAATGGAATAATCAGATTAGAAAACAGATGGATTGCTTTGCTGCTGCATTAATGTATATATTATTCAGCTCCCCATTTGTAGTGTTTCCTACCACCTTCATTACCATGTGCCGTTGTCCTTTGCCTTTTGTTGTGTATGCACAAATACCTCAATCTATTTCTCCTCATCACACCACCTTTCTTCCATACCAATTCTTTATCTTATTTTCACACCTGCATTCCTCTGCTTAATCTAATCATCCTCATCTCAGTACTTTTCATTTTTACTTCTGCACGTGACTACAAATGGGAATAGCCGCACCCCAAACCCCAGACACAACTCTGCAAATATAAAATGTTTTTATTTACAACAATACCTTTACAAGCCTCATCTTCAGATAGCACAGTATAACAACAGGCTTTCTTCTCTTTCCAAACCTCCCCAGTAGTTGCATACACCTCCTCCCAACTCTGATTCCTGAGGCAGGAAAAATGGAATACTTCTGCTGCTACAGCTGTGTGTGTCACTGGCTCCTCCAGGTCAGGCAGAAGCCATTCCAATTAGGTATAATGTTCCCCTGCAGCTTCCTCTGGTGGCATCCAAGAACCCCAACAGGGCTGTTCTACAGCACTGAAACTCCCAGCTTGCCTTACGGGTATCCATATAGGAATTCCACCAGTGGGATGTTGGCATCATGTGCATGGAGGAATAACCCACTGTTCTTCCATCTTAGCAAGGAACCAGCATCTATCCTGGTGGGGATGGCAGCCCATCTCTGTCTTTCCATTGTGGTCACCTGCCCTGGCAAGGAACTAGCTTCCATCCTGGTCAGGACAGCAGACCATCCAGCATGGCACTCACATACCTTTATTAATTACATTTCACTCATATACATCCTTGTGAAAGTTAATTGAAATAAACCCTGAAAACAACAAAAATCAGTTTTGTTCAATCGTTTTAAATTACGAATAATATTCATATACTCACATCAGTACATTATATGACCGCCTCGACTCTTTAGTATCTGTATGCGATTTGGTATGGAATCCACCAATTTTGAACAGTCTTGGAGGATTTTGGAGTCTCTATACCAAACTTGAATCATCTTCTTTATGGTTGTGCAGTTCTGTGAAGTCGTTATTTACAAATAGACCACACATTTTCAATTGGGTTAAGATCAGGAGAGTTCCAGGCCACTCCAGTATGTTAATTTGATTCTTATTGAAAAATGTCACTTGTTTCGATGTGTGACACGGGGCCAGATCTTGTACAAAAACACTGGATCATGTTAAACACCCACAAAAGAAGATGTTTTGGGGTTGCTTCAGCTCTAATGGCATTGGTTGCTTACACCCTGGCAAGGGCATTATGTGCACACCACAATACATTGAATTTCTCCACAGAAAAGCAGTTCCAGAACTGAAGAGGTTATTTCCAGATGGATCCAGTATTTTACAACAAGATCTGGCCCCTGTGGAATAATAATGTTAGGGTAACATAGCATTCATCTTAAAGAAATAGCATAAAGTGTTATTAAATGTTGGAAACCTTTGCAGGCATATCGAGAAACCAGATAAAGGTGAGGTGAACAGCAAAATGTGCTGAAAGATGACTAGGAGATGACTAAGAAATCAGCAGATATCCAGAATTTCAACCAGAATGGACAGTTGTTATATGCACAGAAATTTCAAGGGTGGGGGCTCAACTCAAGGGTATAAAGAAGAACCAGAATATAATATAAAAGACTTTTATTTTGTATGTCATTTGAGTGTAAACCAACGAGCTAACCAGAGTAAATATATGCATTGATTGACATTGTATGTAAATTGAATCTCTATATATATAAAATCCAACATCTGTCTGTCTGAACTATTTTTACTAGAGAACTACTTAACGGATTTAGATCGGATTTTTTTCTATAATTTGCTTGAATATTCTGGCTGATTTTGTGACTTCTTTCACTGTGCTGTGTATCATAGTTCACTTGCTGTACCGATTTATTTGCGCTAATCCGGGAGACATGCAGCAGGCCGAGGGGAGGGGAGTGGGGACCTCCTGACTCACGCACCAGCCTTGGGGCGTGTACTTACCTCTGCTTAGCTTGTGAACGAGAGAACCACTTAACGGATTTAGATTGGGTTTTTTTCTATAATTTGCTTGAACATTCCGGCTGGTTTTGCGACTTCTCTCATTGTGCTATGTATCATAGTTCGCTTGCGGCACCAATTTATGTGTGCAAATTGGAGAGACACGCAGCGGGCTGAGGGGAGGGGGAAGCATCATGTCAGGAGTAGGGAGCTGGGCAAGGCCCTCCTCACTGTCCTGTTTCACTACTACGTGGGCAGAGCCATGGGGGACGGCTAGCAGTTTATAAAATGAACCTCTGTTCTTTGTTTCTCTGATCATTCTGACCATGCTGTAACAGACTGCTTTTGAGGAATACTCCCTCGAAGGCATTTCGCCGAGAAGTAATTAATAGATACCATGAACAGCTTTTCTCATGCCTGATAACTGATTTGTCCTGTTAGAGGATATTTCTTTCTTTAATAAGATGTTAAATTTCTAACACACCCCGTGTCACACATTGAAACAAGTGAAAAAATTTGCCAATGAGAATCAAATGAACATATTGGAGTGGCCTGAAAACTCTCCTGATCTGAACCCAATTAAAAATTTGTTGTCTATTTAAAGAAAACAACTTCATGGAATGGAGCGCACAACCAAGGAGAAGATGATTCAGGCCCTAATTCAAGTTTGGTACAGAGTTCCCAAAATCCTCCAAGACTGTTTAAAATTGGTAGATTCCATGTCAAATCGCATAAAGATGCTACTAAAGAGTCAAGGAGGTCATATCATGTACTGATGTGAGTGTATGAATATCATTCATAATGAAAAAAAATGAGCAAAACTGATTTTTGTTGTTTATGGAGTTTGTTTCAATTAATTTACATAAGGGTGTACAATACAACTCATCACATTTCTTAATAAGATGAAATGCTAGAGAGGTTCCCCCAGAAATGAAACTGAATTCAAGGCATATCTTTATACATATCACCATTTCTATTACTGCTGAACCTGGACTACCAACCACATTCACACAGAAAAAATGCTCCCATTGTTGATGTCTAAATTTATGCTTACTTCTCATATTTATGGTTATCTGAAAAAAGTTTGTAAGGGTGTATATGCATGAGTGTGCCTTGTGATGGGCAAATAGTGCATCTTTGGGTGGTTCTTGCCTTGCACCCAACTACATGACCCTGAAATAAATTAAAAGTGCTATGAATCAAATATAAGGAAGGATTAGAATTTGCCCGATTATGGATTTCTCCCCACTAAGTTTCCACAATTCATTTTAATACATAAGCTCAGTACAGCAGAAAAGCAAAAAGTCTTTTGTAGATTTTGGTAATAAACTGTGCCTTTACATAACACATAACATTCTCCAACATTCCAATATAATTCTTAATTCAATTCAGGGTCATGGTGGATCAGAAGGTACCCCAGCAGCACTACATAGCTTTTTGGAGCATTGTAATAACCAAACAACCCCCTTCATGAGTTAGAGATATTATGCATTACTGTAGTCTTGAAAAGGATGTTTCCCAGAACAGGCATAATAGCTTTATGTTTCACTAATATGCTGGAATTGTATGAGGAAGCAAGAAAAGCATATGATAAGTGAGGTGCATATTATATTATACATCTTGATTTTCAGAATGCTTTTGATAAGGTGCCACATGAGAGATCAGGCATCATACTAAAAGAACTGAGTGTTCAGGGTGCCATGTGTAAATAGGTCTAAAACTGGCTCAAACACAGTAAGCAAAGTGTTGGGGTGAAGGGAACATTTTCAGAATTAGGTGCTATTAAAAATGGTGTCCCTCATGGATCAGTACCTTGTCTGCTGCTACTTTTAATATACTGTACATAAATGATCTGGAGAAGAATATAATCAACAAGTTGTTAAAATTTGCAAATGCAGAAACAAAGCTAGGTGGAAGAGCAGGTAATATACAATCATTTAGATTGTCACATGGGAACTTGGGGAGCATACAGGCTTAGGCAGATTTGTGGCAGATGACATTTAATGTAAGTAAATGTAAAGTATTACAAGTAGGAACTAAAAATGTCAGACTTGAATACACAATCGGGGGTCTGAAACTTGAATGTACACCTTATGAGAAGGTCCTAAGAGTCATAGTAGACTCATCACTATCTACATCCAAACAGTGTACAGAAGCAATCAAGAAGACTAATAGAATGTTAGGTCTTATTCCATGATGTGTGCAGTATAAGTCAAGAAAGCTTATGCTTAAGTTATATAGTGCACTACTAAGGCCTCACCTTGAGTACCATGTACCATTTTGGTATCTATATTACAAACAACACACAACAACAGAAGAGAAAGTCCAGAGAAGAGCGACTAGGCAGATTTCCAGAACTAAGAGGTATGAGCTATGAGGAGAGATTAAAGGAGTTGAACCTTTTTAGCTTAAGCAAATGAATAATAAGTGGTGACATAATTAAAGTGTTTTAACATAATGAAAAGAATTAGTACAGTTGATTCCTGCTGTTACATTAAAGTAAATTCTTCAACAAGAACACAGTTCAAAAATTTGTTAAGGGGAGATTTCAAACAAATGTTCAAAGGTTTCTCTTCATGCAAAAAGAACCACAGACACATGGAATAAATTACCAAGTAGTGCAGTGGAGAGTAGGACTTTAAGGACCTTCCAATCTCGACTTGATGTTTTTTTGAACAATCTATTTGAATAAGTTATATAAGCTTGCTGGGCTGAAATGGCCTGTTCTCATCACGATTGTCCTGATGTTCTAATGTTTCAGTTCCCACAACCCTGAATGAGAAGGCTATGTTACAATACATTACATTACAGGAAACTCCTTCTTTAACCAATGTTGCTACCAGAAGTACGATAATTATGTTCCAGTTTTACTTTACTGTAAGAATATAAATATAATTCCAATAATATATTTTTCAGAATAGAGAAACACCCTTTTAAAACAGACTGCATGTCATTATTATAGGGCCTTTGCATGTTACACATTGTTATATTAGCACAGAAGCAGAAGATCTCCTGGAGTTTGGACTCTTTTGGACTCATTTGAACAGTATCACCTATGGAGTAGACCAGCTCAAAAAGATCAATGACTTGGAGTAGCGGCACAAAAATGTAATCTACATGTTTACAGTATTAACTGCAGTTATTGCTAATCTCTCCTGAATGCCCATCTCCTGGACACAATCAAGACACAGAAGAATTTGATTCAGAATTTTCCTTCCTCACAAATGAAGCGAGAGTTTTTGCAAACACAGATTTGAAAGGTAAATAGAATAATGTTTATTTTGATTGTTTGAGCACTGGAAATTCTTCCTGGACTACTGAAATGGATGAACACTCAGCTGTAATCTCTTGCAATGATGTGCGTGCTGTGACATCACAACAAATGACTCACTGGCTCGAATCACAGGATTGAGGACGTGTGTGTAATAATCTTATTAAGACGGACAGCAGCTGCCAAGTCAAATAAGTGAGTGTTCTGTGTTAAAGGGCAAAGTGGCATTAGGCATGGGACTAATGACCAATATTATTTGACACTATAGACAAAAATAGAGAGAGAGAGAGATACATGCATACAGAATGCAGAGTAACACTGCTATACAGAATCAAATCAAATTCTTAGCAAAGACTGAAATACACAGTAATGGAGCAAACTATGAAATTAGTTGAGCACAGTAATAACACACCATTCTCAAACCTGCATGAATTTTAGAACATCAGAACAACAGTGACAAGAACAGGCCATTCAGTCCAACAAGCTCATCTGTCTAGCTTGTAGTTAAATAGAATAATCAAATTCAGAGCTGTGGGAGGCAGAACTTCACCTGGCACCAGTGGGCACACAGCAAGAAATAGCCACAGTTAGGGTGCCAGTCCATTATACAGATCACTCACACAAATGGACCAAATTTGAATCACCAGTTAATGTAAGCTGCATGACTTGGGGAATGTGGTAGGAAAACATAGAACATAGAAATTTCACATCAATAACAATGTAGTGTGGGATTTAAACCTAGGATTCTAGATCCTTGAAGCAGCAACATAAACCTCTGTGGTACAGTGCTACTTGAAGTGATAACAATTGATATTAATAAGCTGGTGTTGATAGATGTTTAAATATACTGTATATTTGAAGTATATTTAGAAAAATTAATCATACCATAGGCATCTACTTGTCAAGCCTATCCTGTTTTCATCTTGACCATCCCTGAAAGTGGCACCAATACATCACAGAACCCATACATCCTTATAGAGTCAGTTTTGAGTGCAAACATGTCTTTGGGATATGTGACAAAACACAAGGCTTCATGAACTGGGAACATAATTGAACATTAGATAAGTTGATTTGTGTTTTCTGTTAAAGATACTGAAGTTTGTCATGGTACTTGAAGAGTGATGATTTGTTGCCTTCTGTTTAGTAAATGCAGGTAAGAATTTCACTGTAATCCTTATATGTGGCATTATGACCACTAGTACTCCCTAACAAGTTCAAGGTCAACTGTTTGTCACATGAGCTAGATTGTCTACATCTAAATTCTTACTTGTATTTCTGACCAACATGCAAACAAGCAAATGTATCTAAGATGGCAGGAAGTTTTCTGGTTTCTGTTTGACTCCAATGTAAGAATAGTTCACGTTAATTTAACAGGATTATAGGGTCATTAATAAGCTTACTTACAAGCCCCACATGCTTTATACCATTATACAGTAATTACATCTGTCTCTTCTAAGAATTTCTAAACCTAGTGGTCTGATGAATAAGGATATTACAAGCAGGAAAAGTGTGGCTAAGGTCAGGGCATGGCCTAGCAAGGTTCTAGAAAAGACTGGAAAGATTTCCCTGGCAGGTATCCATCCATCCATCCATTCTCTTCCACTTATCCGAGGTCGGGTCGCAGGGGCAGCAGCTTGAGCAGAGATGCCAAGACTTCCCTCTCCCCGGCCACTACTTCTAGCTCTTCCAGGGGAATCCCGAGGCGTTCCCAGACCAGCTGAGAGACATAGTCCCTCCAGCATGTTCTGGGTCTTCCCCTGGGCCTCCTCCCGGTTAGACGTGACCGGAACACCTCACCAGGGAGGCGTCCAGGAGGCATCCTGATCAGATGCCCGAGCCACCTCATCTGACTCCTCTCGATACGGAGGAGCAGCGGCTCTACTTTGAGCCCCTCCCGGATGACTGAGCTTCTCACCCTATCTTTAAGGTATATCTTTTTATCTTTATCCCTGGCAGGTATGTTGCATATATTCTGCCAGTGTAGAAGGACGGACACCATTAATGGGCAATTTACAGTGGATGCTCAGGAAGGGCTACAGAAATGGCTCAGCAGAAATGGGCAACACTCAAAAGAAAGCCATTCTTCAGATGCCATGGATGTATGATCCTTTTTATAGAGAGTGAGGGCAGGGGTTGGAAAAAAATTTCAGACCAACAGAGAACAAGGCATGGTCATAATCTGAAAGAGGAAGAGGAATCAGTGGTCAGTTTGATTGTCCCATCAAAAAAAGTGTCCTGTGTTTACTTTAGTAACTAAATGAGGCACCCCACTTTGATAAACCCATAGGAAGCAACGAAAAACCAGTGGTGGTAGATAAAAGGCTTTTAACCTACTTTGGCATTGTCTGGGAGTGTATACTGCATACTGCATAGTAGTATGTTTAAAGTTTGCTCAAAAGTGCCAGTATGACCTGAATTTACAGGAAATACAGGGGCAATTAACATTGAAAGCATCCATTCTTGTACATTTTTCTTGTATTGCACCAGCAATTTATAACTGTAACTCATCTGTTTCTGTCGATTTATAACTGCATCTATTTCTCTTGGTTTATAACATAATTGTAGCGTAATGAATGTGACATGTCTCAGAGGCCACAATAAATTTCAATATAAATAATGACCTTCCTGAATGACTGCAGAACGACAGCATAGGAACTGATGCCAGAGACCAAGACACGTCAGAAAAAAAGAAAGAGAGACCTTTGGTTTGGATGTCAGAGAATGCACATTGAAGAATCACATGAATAGCTGATTTAAAAAGCTGCCCAGGGCAACATCAAACCTTGACAATGCAGATTTTTTTGTGTAAGCTTTTCTTAGTCTATATTCAAACTTTTGATGTCTTATTTTCTAGTGTACTTTACTTTTTAATCAATACCATATTTGTTTCATATTATATATTAACATATACATGTTTCTTTCACATTTCACATATCTAGAATGATTGAAGTAAGAAAGTAAATATTAGGACACTTGCTGTGGAAAGACTATTGATTTCTTGCCCACAGGATTGCACCGCAATAGGTTGGTAAGGGCACATTATGAGCAACTGCTTTTCTGTTAAGACTATCTTTTGTTTTTTGAATAACATGGCTTCTGCTATGGCTTATGAGTATAAGTAAAAAATGTAAGCTCACTCCTAAAATAGACCAATTATATAGAAGAGTTTTACAACAAAATGGCTGGATATCCTATGAGAGGCAAAGTAAAGGTCTGCTTGGTTAAACAATCCTAATGGAATTACAAGATCAAAAAGAGCCATATGTTTGACCTTACAAGAGTACCCGCTGCTTGACACCCTCACACAGTACCCACAAAACTGAAATAACAATTTCAACCTGTTATTACCTTTCTCAAGGAATATTCAGCCATTGGTTCCAAAAATACATTAATTATAATTTCAACAAGTTGTCAGGAGGTTATTACTGAAATACAGTAGTTACTGTGAGACTGTGCTGCCTTATTTAATAATAATAATAATACATTTTATTTATATAGCACCTTTTCCATGCTCAAGACACTTACAGAATATAAGAAAGAACGGCAAGGTATACAGTATATAGCATTGTACAAACCAGATAAATAAATAAAGAAGATTATGGCAGTGAATTCAGAGAAAAAAAAAGCTTAACAGACAACATAATTAATGGTCTACCACACACACAAGTTACATGAGCATCTTGTCAGAGAAGTAAACTGAAGGAAGGGTAATAAAGTCAGGTAGAGCTAAAAGCCTTCCTGAACAGATGAGTTTTGAGTTGTTTTTTAAAAGAATTCATGGAGTCAGCTGACCTGATTAATTTCGGTAGGTCATTCCAGAGTCTGGGCGCTATACAGCTGAAGGCCCTGTCACCCATAGAGTGTAGATTAGTGTGGGGCACAACAAGATTGCCAGAATCAGAGGACCTTAGTGGGTGGGCAGGCTCATAGTGATGGAGAAGGTCACTGATGTAGTTTGGCACGAGGTTATTTAAGGCTTTGTAGATTATTAGTAGGATTTCAAATTTGATTCTGTAAGACACAGGGAGCCAGTGAAGACAGAGCAGGATGGGTGTGATGTGCTCACTGCTGCTGGTCTGTGTAAGGACTCTTAAAGCTGAGTTTTGAATAAGCTGGAGCTGTGATATAAGATTAGAAGGGGCACCTGCCAGTAGGGAATTACAATAATCGATGCGGGATGTGATAAAAGCATGGACAAGTTCCTCAGCACTAGAGAAGGAGAGGAAGGAGCGAACACGGGATATGCTACGTAGGTTAAAGTAAGAAAGTTTCTTAATGTGATTTATGTGGGCGGAATAAGAGAGGGAGGAATCAAAAATGACACCAAGATTCTTTACAGTAGAAGCAGGTCTGATGAGATCACCGCCAAGATGGACTGGGAAGGAGCTCATTTTATTAAGTTGCATTTTAGTCCCAATTTGGAGGAGTTCAGTTTTGTTGCAATTTAATTTTAAAGAGTTCTGCTCCATCCAGGTTTTAATTTCACTAAGGCAGGTTGTGAGCTGAGAAAGCTCTGATGAAGTTCCACTTTTAACATTGAAGTAGAGTTGAGTATCATCTGCATAAAAATGATAACCCAGTCCATAGCTATGGATAATATGGCCAAGGGGAAGCATATAAATACAGAAAAGCAGAGGACCGAGGACAGAGCCCTGAGGAACTCCTTGTGTGACTGGTGCTGAGCTGGATCTGCTGTTGCCAAGATTAACAAGCTCTTGCCTATCAGTCAGATAGGACTTGAACCACTGGAGGGCAGTGCCAGAGATACCCAGCATGTTCTCTATTCTGGACAGTAGAATGTCATGTCTGACAGTGTCAAATGCTGCACTGAGGTCTAATAGAATTAATATGCTGGTTTGTCCGGAGTCTGCTGCCATAAGCAAATCATTGGTTACCCGTAGCAGAGCAGTTTCACAGCTGTGCCGTGCCCTGAAACCAGACTGAAAGGGTTCCATCAAGTTATTAGAGGTTAGGTAATTGGTGAGTTGGGAAGCTGCAACAAGCTCAAGAACTTTTGACAGGAAAGGGAAGTGGGAAATAGGCTGGAAGCATCAAGACCAGACTTTTTTAACATTGGGGTTACAGAAGCAATTTTAAAGTGAGCGGCACAGAGCCAGTGTCAAGGGATGAGTTTATTATTGTTGTAACAGTCTGGATTATGGCATGAAGGCAGGATTTAAGTAGTGTGCTGGGGATGGGGTCCAGTACACAAGTAGTCGGCCTCATCTTACAAAGCAGGTTATTAACAAACGCAGATGTGACTGGTGAGAACTTAGAGAAGGAGCTGGATGGAGTGGGAAAACAGTGAGAAATATAAACAGATGATGTATTTATGTTAGTTGAATTATTTAGATCTTTAATTTTGTTACGGAAAAAGTGGAGGAATTCCTCACAGACTTCAGTAGAAGAGGTAGTTGTGCCAGATGCGGGTTCAAGTAGTTTATGAACTACAGAGAACAAAACCCTTGGGTTATCGTGGCCACTTTCTATTATTCTGCCATAATGGGTGTTCTTGGCAGCAGTTAGTGCTTCTCTGTAAGCTCTTTGGTGGTCAGAGAAAGCCTGGATGTGCACGGTGAGGCCAGACTTATGTGACATTCTCTCAAGGCGTCGGGAAGCTGCTTTCATAGATCACAATTCTGAATTATACCAAGGAGCTGAATGTTTAAAGGAAACCTCCTTATGTTTTAAAGGAGCTGTTTTATCTAATGCTGAATGAAGGGCTGAGTTATAGTGGTCAACAAGACTATCTAGTGTTGACGGAATAGGTGCAGACAGTAAAAGATCAGAAATTGATCCAGCAAGAACAGAGGGACAGATATTTTTAAGGTTTCTGTAAGAAATTTGTTGTTTACAGGTAAGAGGAGGGAAAGGCAGTGAGACAGTGAAAAATACTGCTTTATGGTTAGAGAGTCCCAAATCAGTGCTGTAAATGTTGGCAACAGATAGTCCAGAAGTGCAGATCAGATCCAATATATGAACGCCAGAGTGGGTGGGAAAATCAACATGTTGTGTCAAGTCAAAACAGTCCAGTAAGGATAGGAATTCATTTCTCAGTTTAGATGTAGTAATGTCAATATGGATGTTGAAATCACCAAGAAGGATATTTCTCTGAGAGTAAGAGCTTAGGATGGTCAAAAGTTCATTGTATTTTGGGGGATGATAAAGAACAATGAATGAGACAGGACCTGATTCCGTTATTAGTTTAAGAGACAGGCACTCAAAAGACAATGGACAGTCAATTGGTATTCGTTTAATGTTTAAGTCTACTCTGACAAATTACTGCAAGCCTACCGCCTTGCCTTGAGCTGGGAGGCTCTGTGTGGAAAGTGAAAACAGGTGGAGTTGCCTCCGTGAGAGACATAAATTCGTTCAGTTTTTGCCAAGTCTCCGTTAAACACAGAATATCAAGTTTGGTGTCAGTGATGAGTTCTGACAGCACCAATACATTGCCATTAAGAAATCTCGAGTTAAACAGTGCAATATTAGTTAATGAGGCTTCTTTTTGCACAGAGCCGTGATCAGGGTTTATTTCCACATAATGTAAATTTGGCACATTGACACTTCTATTTCCAGGGCCATGAGAAGGATGGCTTATTCCTGAGCAAATGCTGCCGGTGGTCTTTTCATTCGCAGCCAGGCGGTGGCGGCGACCTGACCCGCGATGTACATATTTTGGGTGCTGCAAAATACAGGCATCTTTTAGGATGTTCCAGTCAGACCATTTGCTCTGGACAAACTGTTTAATAAGAAGGAGTTTGTCAAGAGAGTATTTTAGCATGATATTGGGCAATACTTATCTGAATAGCAGTGGAGAAGCAGCACAGCACAACGGAAGCGGTAGGACAGGTGGGTGTGGTAGCGTAGGTGAGCGGCGATAGCAAGCAGCAGAAAGGAGGAGGTAGCAGGATTTGGAGGTTCCAATACACAGCCACAATCAGTAACGCTTGGTAATTTCAGGTTGTGATTGCCCCGGAGCCATAAGCCAGGTTAGTATGAACATCAGATCAGTTCCCGGTCGTAGAGTACTGTAAGATGAAATGGGAGCAGATCAGCATAGCGAATATAATCACGGAGACAGATCATCCCGAGGTCCTAGATCGCCAGGTACAAAGAAATGTTCGTAGGTCTTGTCCCATGATCCACAGACTCAGCTGTTCCCAGTCAAAGTAGAGTCCATAAAATTTGTAAATATTAAGTCAAATCCATACAATTCGAGTCAGCTGTTACCACGAACTATACGTAGGCCTACAATAAAAGAAATAAAACAAGTGTAGAATTAAGGCAAATTTTGTGAAAAGTGTTATTATGTGCGCCAGCGTCCCCTCACCTGCAAGACAATTTACCACTGTAAAATTTTTTTTTCTGGACGTTGGAAGTTTCTAGGTAAGGTAGTTAGACTCACTAATCATAGTGCCAGACAGAGCCGATGTATTGCATGTTAATCAGCATAAGCAAGTAAGAAATTTCACTTTACTCCCCTATGTGTCTCTAAAGAACCTACCTGGGCAGCACTGGGTGCAAAGGCAGGAAACAGTCCTGGCCATAGCGCCAGTCTATCAGAGGGCCTACTAACTCACACTTGGAAAATCTGGAAATGTCAATTAACCTAATATCCACTTCTAATTCACATTATTCAATTTATCATCTGATACTAGACACCACACTTTTTTATACTGTAATAGCCATAACGGATGAATTGACATCGCAGTGGTCCTATTGCCATGCACTGGTGGAAGCTCCCAAACAGGAACAATTTATCCCCCAGTATCAAAGGTGGCAGTGCTCTCGGGCATTGTTTTAGTTTGGACACCCACAGGGTTGCATGGACTTGTGGATCAGGGTAGCAAGCCTTTTGGGGTCCTTGGGTGCTGCTAAGGTGCTGCTGGGAGAAGATCTCCCTGTTTTGTGAAGCATCTGCATTATTCAGAAATGCTTTTAGCATGCAAAGCTGTGGTACTGGATGAATTCCCTGGTCTAGCATAAAAGAAGCCACCTCACTGCTAAAGGAGACGGGCAACACTTGCTGGAGTGGAGTGAAGGAGGAGAACAACAAAAATTAAGTATTGAGACTGTAACTGTGTTGTAGAAAAAGGGAAGTGTGAAGGTACTTTGTTGAATAAAAAATACTTATTTAAACCTGGGATGGATGCCCCCAGTAGTCACAACACCTATTGGTAAATGTATTGTTCTTTCTGACACACCACCCACAAAAGGCTAAGGGCTGAACTCGACCTTCATCTCCCTTCTTTCCTTTTGCTCAGCACAGGATCTCCACAAGGCTGTGTGTTGAGCCCACTACTTTTATCTTTGTACACATATGACCGAATTCCAATCCATCCCACAAATACTATAATTAAATTTACAGATGACTCCCCTGTAATAGGGCTCATATTAGAAGGAGAGTAGTCAGCCTGCGGAGACAAGGTCCAGAAACTGACAAAATGGTGTTCAGTGAATAACGTAACACTGAACACCACATAAACCAAAGAACTCACTCTCGACTTCAGAAAGCACAGCACAGAACCAGTTCCTCTTTACATCAATGGAGACCATGTGGAAAGGGTGCACACTTCAAATTCCTGATATGAGAACACCACAGCAATGGTCAATAAAGCACAACAAAAGAGACTGCACGTTCTGAGATTACTCAGGAAAAACAACTTTGAGTAAAAAATACTGGTGGCTTTTTATTGTTCAACCATCAAGAACATCCTGGCATACTGTGTCACCGCAACAGACAAGAAGGCTCTCCAGAGAGTCATGAACGCAGCACAAAAAATCACAGGCTGTTGTCTGCCCGCACTGGAAGACATTGCCTGCTCCTGCAGTCTCACCAGAGCTACAAACATCATTAAGGATCCTTCACACCCTGGTCACCACCTGTTTGAACTATTGCCCTCTGGTTGGCATTACAGATCTTTGAAAGTATGGACTGATAGATTCAGAAATAGTTTCTTTCCAATGGCCATAAATACATTGAACAAAAATAAGCAAATTAGGGTGTGTAAGAAAACAAAGGGAACAAGTTAAAGGTTTGAGGGGATCCTTCACGTATATTGTCTGGATTACTGTAGGGCAAAATAGCTTTGATTAGCAAGAGAGTAATCGTTTCGGACTGAGTCATATATCAGACTGAAGAACAGGAGGATTGTCGGGTTTATATGGTCAAGAGGAAGGAAGAGGCGGGTCATCAATGGGAGGTCATCCCAGGGGAGGTCTAATGTTGAAATTGAAAGTGGAGTTGTTCTTAATTGTTCCTGCAAAGAATGAGAGAAGGTATTAGTGCACATAATCAGTCCCATGTGGTGCTTCAACAATAACTCGACTCTGCTGCTGTCTCCAATGCACACGTGTGTGACAAGTGATTTAAATAACTCATATATACTGCTGCTCTTGTGCAGCTACTCCCCAGTGGAATTGTATTATTTTACTGGTTATTTTATCTCATTTCTTTTTAACAGTATTTTTACAGTTTTCTTGCTTGGATTATGTGTTGTAGCATTAGTTATGTTTACCGAAAGTCATGTCATTTTTGGTTTTTGTACCTAGTTGAAGAAGTGCTTGCAACTTCATTATAATTATTTTACAATAATTCAATTCAAAATAAAATGAGACTGATTGTTTAAAATTTGGTTCATGTGTGAACTTTTCATGATCATCTGTTTAAGGACATTCCTTTTAACAAAACAATAAGGATATATTATATTCCATTATATTGTGAAGTTTGTAAACTTTTTTGGGACTCCCCCAATGGGATGACACGCTGAAGACCATCCCGAATGGCGATCGCCACGTCTGTGGAAGACAGCTAATCTTTTGCAGGGGCAACCGCAAATCCAAGCCAATCATGGTCACGCTATAAGTGCCTGTCATCAATGGGTGATGCAAGGAACATTATAAATGCAGGGAACAGGATTACTTGGCCACTAACCTGGCCATGACCCTGCCTGACTGCTGTATATAGGAGAGTGGTAGATCCTGCTACAATAAATAACCGCTGTTTCAAGCTGAATAACGCTGGTTTTGAAAAGTACATTAATTGTTTATTGCATCCTGCCATGTTTGCAAAGGGTTCCTGCTTTGTGCCTGATTGTGCTAGTTTAGACTCCAGGCTTCCATTACCATAAATTGAATTGAAAGATTTGAGAGTGTTATTATCATAATTCTGCAATAAGAAATAAAAAAGTTTAAGTTATTTAAACAATACACTAATTTTAGTTAAGATTTTTAAGACTAGGGGGCTCTCCCCCCTGCTCGCTTTGCTTGCCAACCCCTGGGTGGGCGCTACGCGCTAGCCATGTCGTGGCTCTGCCGCTCGCTTTTGGAGAAGTGGATGTACAATTTAAACAGGTTGTTATTTTCATGAGAATTGTTACATATGCATAATAGACCTAACTATTTTACATTACAGCGAGTAAAAAATAGTAAAATGTAATAAATTGAAAGAAAATTATGTTTTAATGTTGCGTTAGAGATATTCATTATGTTATACGTTTTCATTCTGTTTGGCTTTGAAATTAACACCCAAATACTTTTTAAACTTACACTTTTACTGTAAAACCTCAGAAAAAACATTTTTTTGAATTAACTTTTTGTCAATATCATATTGAATTTTGATTCCGTGTTTGGACTTACTTCGTGACAACGCAACGTAGAACTGCCATTGAGTGAATATCGTTTCATTCTCTCTAATAAATAAACTGACTTTTTCGAATGTTTGTCCCTGTGATTTGTTAATTGTCAAAGCAAAAGCTATTCTAATGGGAAACTGTAAACATTTTAATACGAATGGCATATCAAGATCTTCTTTGGTGTCTAATGTTATCCGTGGAAGATGTACTACATTACCTATCTTGTCACCTGTTATAATTTTACATGTCAGAATTGTTCCACCAATTTTGAATACAACTAATCTTGTCCTATTGCACAGCCCATCACTCATACATAAATTACACAATAACATTATGGTACATCCTTCTTTTAACAGTAATTCGGCCGGTGGAAGACCAGATCGTGTTAATGGTTGTAGATATTCTATGGGATATTGTAAGTTGATGTTTTCATCTTACACACCATCATCACACAACTGTTTTAGCATAGTCTATTGATACCCATTTAACCAATTTGCCGTGTAACCAACAAAACATATTTCGCATCAATTCATTTGACTTCATCATTTCTCGGTACTAGGATTGCCCATGTATTCATTTATTCTGTAGATAACCCTTCGGGATGAAATTCTTCAATAACATTTGGACATAATAAGTCTTCTTTTATTGAAAACTTAAAGTGAGGAAAACGTAAAAATTTATGAGCTGAGAGCGCAGGAACAGTGTCTGATAAAAGCATTCAAATGAATAAGAGGTGAGAGGGCCGTGGATTTTGGCTGTTTACCGTAAATGGTTGAGAGGAGGGTGGGAATTGAAAAAATCTCTTGGCAATTTCTTTTACAATAGAGAGACATACTGGGATGAATGATAAAATTCCATTTGAACAATACCCTATTACTTTTGTTAGCTTATTGTTTTAGGGTTTAAATCAAGAAGGTTCCTTCCAAATTGTCTTCACACTCCAGCTTATTACGTGATTATAAGTTACCTTTGTGTTGGTCCACCATCACCTATTATGCATGAAAGAAGAAGCAGAGGAAGATCCAGGGGACCCAGCAGGTGTCTTTGTCTTTAGGATAAGAATTTAGGTTGTCCATCTTTAACAATTAGTTTACTATTGTATAGCATTCAAATGTTTTATAATATAAGTTGTACTTCAGAAATGCTGGAATTGATTAAGTTCAATACTGTACTACTTCATAATTTCCATTACTTATTTTGCAAAAGAGGAAGATATGTTTGGTTTATATTTGGATGCAATTTACACTGTATATATTAAGCTAGGATATATGAACATGTAAAAAATGAAATCAAAGCATGTAAAAAGAACTCATATCATGACATTAAGTCTTGTTTTCCTTATTGTAAGAATTATTGACTTAACAAAATATTTATATTTACGATTATTTACTTACTTTAAGAAATCTTGTCAAGTAAATTTTGTTTACCCCATTGGCAGATGTTTTTGCTAAATAAAAGCAGAACAATTCCGATTTAAAGTTTTTTTGTCTAGTTTTTGCATATACATTTTTGCAGTGAAGAGAATACATACAGTATTTTCAACTCTTAACATATCAGACATTTATAGAAAACTAATATAGGTAAACTTGCCTTTGGTTTTGCAGTTGTATGATTGTGTATGTTGAGGATGTCAATGGAGTTCTTGTCTTGCTCATGAGGCTATGGGATAGATCTCTGCTCCTTGCAATACTGTAATAAAAAACTGGGCTTGGAAAACTGTTCTTGTTATGTAATATATGATATCAAAGTTATAAACTAATACAACTCCAAATAAGTATCTGGTTTTGTATCTTGAGACATTTACTGTAGATTTATAGATTTTAAGGCAAATGCTGAATGTTATTTTTGTCCCTGTGTTCTTGAGAAAATAAAAGCTTTACTCTCATTATTGCGGTTAAGTCAAACAAGGATATGAAATCTGCTAAGTGTGTATAGCTTGTCTCGGGGTCTCTTTGGGATTTTCATCAACAAGTTATCAAGGAGTAGCTGAGACTTGGACAATATCCAATTTGGGCTCTGTGAGTTGCATCTCTGACAATTAATTTAAATTTATAGCAAATATAGACTGAGTGACACAGCAGTGTCTGTTGTCCCATCTGTGCCAGAAATGAAGAACAGATGGTTTGTGTTGAGTCTGTTGAAAACATTAAAACGATTATAAGCCAAAGAAAAACTTGAAATATGCTTGGAGAAACTGATAAGCAGACTGACACAGAACAATTTGTGTGGCTTTTGTTAGCTTGCATGTGAAGCATAATTTAAAAGGCTATAGATATAAGAAATAGTGAGCATCAAGAAAGAGGCACACAACAAATAAAAGTACAATCCAGCAGTGGAAACATTTACCGAACAATAACAACAGCATTCACATTGTAATCAGACCCCTTCATTTTCTGTACACTTTTTGTATTGTAGATCTAACTTTAAAGGTATAAATGTGCCACTTTTGCCCATCAACCTATACTCAATAACCCATAATGACAAAGTGAAAACATTCTCAAAAACGTCTGCAAATTTATTAAAAATCAAAAACTGAAATTCCTCATTTACATAATTATTCAGACCTTGTGTTGTGACACTCCAAATTGAGGTCAGATGCATCTTGTTCAATTTATTTATACTTGAGATGTGTATATTGGAATGGAAGGCAAGGATGGGCTGGAAGGCCCTCATAATGGATGGAGAACATTGATGGATAGCCATCCCAGCTCGTGTTTCCTTTCCCAGTCAGGATGACATAATAGATACTTGGACAGAGAGAGACTGCATTATGGGGACAGGTGTAGCATCCCTTTGCTGGGACTGCTGTGTATACACCTACAGGGCTATCTGGGATTTGTAGACTTGATGGGCAGCCTACTGGGTTCCATAAGGTGCAATAAGGAGTCCCCGGTGTCTGGCATAAAAGAAGCTGCTCCACCTCATCCATGCAAGTTGGATTTGGAAGACAGAAGGACAATGCTCACCTTGGAGGTTTGGAGGAGGAGAACAGAAAGAAAGAAAGAAAGAAAGAAAGAAAGAAAGAAAGAAAGAAAGAAAGAAAGAAAGAAAGAAAGAAAGAAAGAAAGAAAGAAAGAAAGAAAGAAAGAAAGAAAGAAAAAGAATTGTATGGTATAAGAAAAACCCTGTGCAAGGTCAGTTAGTAAGTCATTTAGTAAACCACTTAGTCCTGAGGAGGGAGGTGGGGGATCCCAGAACGTTTCTCAGCAAGCATACGGTGTACTTACAGGAACAAATCCTGGGCAGGGCACCAGTCCGTCACAATGCAAACACACACAGGCCAATTTAGTTTGCCAATTCACCTATCCTGCAGGAAACTGAAGCAGCTGGAGAAAACCCATTCAGACACGGGGAGAACATGCAAACTCCATGCGGGGAGGACCTGGGATGCGAACCACTCCACCACCGCTGTGTTAGGTATTTAATAATAATAATAATGCATTTTATTTATAGGGGCACTTTACATTAGCAGTGAATCTCAAAGTGCAACATAAAAAGTTAAACAAAGGCAAGGCAGGATAAAAACAGAAATGAAACAACAATAATTATAGCATTCTTGTTAATAAGCTTTCCTAAATAGAAAAGTCTTTAGCTGTTTTTTAAAACAGCCCACAATCTGCTGTGTTCTTGTATTTCTATGTGCTGTCTGTAGGCAGTTGTTTAGAAATACCCAGTTTTCTAATTTAGTAGCCAGTTTTAGGATACAGTCATAATAAATTTAAATTATTGACAGATAAGGGAACTCTACGGCAGATTTCTATAAAGAAAGACACGGTCAATTTTTAAGACCCATCTTCTACGTTTGTTTAAAAACACGCCTGAAGTAGTTGTACTATGCATACACTATATGCAGTAATGAATCCTTATTAAACAGCCTTTTTCTTTAACTCTCCTCAAACTAGCCTTTATTAGTAGTTGATTTTAAAAATCCGATTTTGATTTGAATTGGTCTCAAATATGATAGACAGTTTTCATATTCAGTATTTTGTTCCAAAGTTGTGTAGAAAAGTTCAATATTGCATCTTTATTCTTTATTTCAGGCTAGCTTTTTCCCCAGCCAAAACACTAAAAGTACCTTAATTGGTACTGAAAATAATAATAATTCCATATTCTCAAAGAGGATAGCACAGTAGTGTGGTGTTCAGTGATGCCACTTTACAGATCCAGCGTGTTGAGTTTGAATCCAGTATCTGGATGTTGTCTGTGAGGAGTCTGCACATTCTGCCCATACCTGTCTGGTGTGTTTTCCAGGTCCTCCAGTTATCCTTACACATCCCCAAAGACATGCAGGTTGGGTGGTTTGGCATTTCCAGACAGGCTCCCTGTGAGTGTGGGTGTGAGCAGACTACACATACTTGCTGTCCTGAATTGGATTAAGTAGGTTTTAGAATATTACATTTTCCAATGTAGAAAGCACTACAATTATTATATGTACAGATGTAAGCACGGCTTTTCATACTTTTTCGACTTGCATCACGGCGTTGCTTACTTCTGAGATTTCAGTAAGACTTTTGAGTGCAGTATCTGGATGATTTATAGTACATCTTACCAAATCTGTTGCCATGAGTCAAAGTTTGATCAAAGTACCGACTGTCTGCAGTTACTCAAGATGTGATATGCCTCAGGTTTTAAAGCTGGAATTAATTTTTTTTTCACACCATATGCTGCTATTAGATCATTTCATTTGGAAACATTCATTCATTCATTTTTCAACTCATTTATTTCAAACAAAGTCACAGACATTGGGAACATAACATAGACTTTTATTCTTTTGTTGGCATTCAGCTGCACTTACGAATTAATCAGAATAATATTTCTTTAGTCACTTCTTTAATTAACTACTTAACATAAATGAAACCACTAATATTACTTCACTTTAATTCTGGCAAAAAATTAAGTTATTTTATTAGGTTGTTATTATGCAAATGGAAAGAAAACACTGACAACTCCTAATCTGAATATTGGTTGGCCGAATCTACACAAAAAATCTGGAGTAATCTTTGACAGTGAACTGACTCCTCAGTCGCATTATTAAAACTGTATAATAATTTCTGTGTGCAGGTTTTAAAATATTGGGGCTTCTTAAAATACATAATATAGAAACAGAAGTTTGTTTACGTATATCAAGCAAAACTGAATTCCTTTACTGTTCATCCTTCAAAATATTTCATTCAACAGTTTTGTTGAAAAAAGGCACAATAACTAGAAAAAGTAAGTAACAGGGCATAACTCAAGTTCCTAGGTTTTTACATTGTTCTCCTGGTATGAAGAAGGTCCATTTTAATAATAATCATGTTGATAAAGGGTGGCAGAGCAGTGGTAAAGGGGTTAGTCCTGGGCTTGAATCCAATTCTTGGTTACTGTCTGTGTGTAGTTTGCACATTCCCTCCTTATATATTTGTGTTTTTCTTCAGATATGTAGCATATCCCCTTATATGCTATAGACGTACATGTCAAATGGCATTTGTAAACTTTGTACATGAATGGCCCCAATGATTTACTTGCCTTCTGCCCAAAATTAGTTCCTTATTTAAAAAATTTATATATATATATATATATATATATATATATATATATATATATATATATATATATCCATCCATCCATCCATTTTCCAACCCGCTGAATCCGAACACAGGGTCACGGGGGTCTGCTGGAGCCAATCCCAGCCAACACAGGGCACAAGGCAGGGAACCAATCCCGGGCAGGGTGCCAACCCACCGCAGGACACACACAAACACACCCACCCACCAAGCACACACTAGGGCCAATTTAGAATCACCAATCCACCTAACCTGCATGTCTTTGGACTGTGGGAGGAAACCGGAGCACCCGGAGGAAACCCACGGGGAGAACATGCAAACTCCACGCAGGGTGGACCCGGGAAGCGAACCCGGATCTCCTAACTGTGAGGCAGCAGCACTACCCACTGCGCCACCATATATATATATATATATATATATAAATATATACACACCAGGTACGTGCCGTCAGGGGAGACAGGTGAGGCTCTCATTAAATCTCACATGGTAGCAAAGATTACAAGGAAAATGTTAAAGTGAAGGTTAAAATGTTAAAAGTTAAAATGCTAAAATGTTAAAAGTTACATGCTTTCCCCTCGGGGACTAACAAAGTATATCAAATAAAAAACAATGCTTAAAGGCAGTTTGAGAAGAATATCCCTGAAGATGCAAACGTCAACCCTAAGGCTTTCTTTCAATATTTTAGTAGTGAAACATCAGTCAAGGATGAGGTGAAGTGTAGAGCAGACTGAAAGGGTGAACTAAAGCATAGACAAACACATTTAAGTTGATCTCATTTTATATTTATCCTGAGGTTTATAAAGTTGATAATCTCCCAGTAGCCACAGGGACTGTTAAGTACTAATTGACTGGTGTTTACAGACAATGATGGGCAACTAGGATTAAAATGTCTGAAATCCTGCACATTGCCAGGAGCATATACCATACTCAAGAGTGCTCTAGGAAGCTGGTGACAATGCTTATCAACTATTAGCATGTACTGTATTTATTATTAAACGCTGCATATTGGAGGAATTCCTAAAACTGTTTTCTAGTAAATATTGTTCCATAATGTAAAAACAGGCAATAGAAGTAATGTATTAAGGGTAATAGAATGGAGACAAATAAAGAAATTTCAAACATTGAGTAAAGGTATATTAGGGAAAAGTTTAAAAGGGTTTAGAAGGGCAGTGACATATACAAAATTATTTATATCACTCTATTATAAAAGATAATCTTGAGATGAGATGAGACTATTTCCAAGAGATTTTTTCAAGTCCCGCCCTCCTCACAACCATTTTCAAAAAATGCCTATGGGCTACACACCTCTCATTCAGGTGAATGCTTTTCTCAGACACAGTTCCTGTGCTGTCAGCTCTTAGAAATTTTTATGTTTTCCTCACTTTAAGTTCCCAATAAAAGAAGACTTATTATGTCCAAATCTAATTGAAGAATTTCATCCAGAAGGGTTATCAACAGAAGAAATGAGTACACAGGCACTCCAAGCACAGAGAAATGAATTAATGTGAAAATTGTCGATCTGTAACACGGCAAATTAATTAAATGCGTATCAGTGACCCCCTTCTTTTTGACACCCACTGCACGCCCAACCTACCTGGAAAGGGGTTTCTCTTTGAACTGTCTTTCCCAAGGTTTCTTCCATTTTTTTCCCTACAAGGTTTTTTTTTTGGGAGTCAAGGCTGGGGGGCTGTCAAGAGGCAGGGCCTGTTAAAGCCTATTATGGCACTTCTTGTGTGATTTTGGGCTATACAAAAATAAATTGTATTGTATTGTATTGGGGCGGCACGGTGGCGCAGTGGGTAGCGCTGCTGCCTCGCAGTTGGGAGACCTGGGGACCTGGGTTCGTTTCCCGGGTCCTCCCTGCGTGGAGTTTGCATGTTCTCCCCGTGTCTGCGTGGGTTTCCTCCGGGCGCTCCAGTTTCCTCCCACAGTCCAAAGACATGCAGGTTAGGTGGATTGGCGATTCTAAATTGGCCCTAGTGTATGCTTGGTGTGTGGGTGTGTTTGTGTGTGTCCTGCGGTGGGTTGGCACCCTGCCCAGGATTGGTTCCTGCCTTGTGCCCTGTGTTGGCTGGGATTGGCTCCAGCAGACCCCCATGACCCTGTGTTCGGATTCAGCGGGTTGGAAAATGGATGGATGGATGGATGGATGTATTGTATTGTAATAGACTATTCTATAACAGTTGGTGGTGATGGTGCGCAAGATGAAAACATCAACTTACAATATCCCGTAGAATATCTACAACAGTTAACACCGGCCAAATTACTGTTGAAAGAAGGATGTATAGTATATGACAATTAACAAATCACAGGAACAAACATTCAGAAAAGTCAGTTTATTTATTAGAGAGAAACGATATTCACTCACGGACAGTTATATGTTGTTTTTTCACGATGTAAGTCCAAACACGGAATCAAAATTCAATATGATATTGACAAAAAGTTAATTCAAAAAATTGTTTTTACTGAAGTTTTACTGTAAAAGTGTAAGTTTAAAAAGTATTTGCGTGTTAATTTCAAAGCCAAACAGAACTTAAACATAAAATGCAACAAATACCACTAAAGCAACATGAAACATAATTTTCTTTCAATTTATTATGTTTTGCTATGGTTAATTACTTGCTGTAATGTAAAATAGTTAGTTCTATTATGCATATGTAACAATTCCCATGAAAATAACGATCCGTTTAAATTGTATATCTGCTTCACCATATGCGAGTGGCAGATTCGCAAAGTGGCTAGCGCTTAGTGCCCACCCGGAGGTTGGCAAGCAAACCGAGCAGGGGGACTAAGCCCCCTAGTTATTCAAAAAGCCCTTCATAAGTAACACAAGGTACTTGTGATCAAACTAAAAGATGTGGGACTAGAGGTTCCAAAAATTGGATCAGGCATAGTAAACAAAGAGTTGTTGTTGACTTTCATTGGAGAACTTTTTCTGTTGCATCCAAAGCTGCTTAAAATTTAGTTTCATTAAATCAAGGGTTTACTCTATTCAGAAATAAATATATATATATATATATATATATATATATATATATATATATATATATATATATATATATATATATATATATATAAATATATATATATAGTGAGCAGGGGGGTTGAATGCACCCCTAGAAGACACGGACACTCCTCAAAAAACCCCACTTAAAAAACGCTGATAGACTACCTTCACATTGCTCTCTTACTTGCTTTGCTTACTTGCAGCTGCTCTTTTGCTTGATATGCTTCTCGAAAGGGGATATACACTACGCATACTTAAAAGCCTGAACAGCACCTGTCCTTTTTGGCTGATTGCTTTGTTTCTCCCTCCTCCCCCAGACATCCTCTGCTCCTGTTGGGGGTCCCATTCCTGTTGTGCTCCCCTATTCTGTTTGTCTATTCTTTAATTGAGATCTAACTGCATACTGAGCTCCTTTTACTTCTGAAAGAGACATGTTAGTTTGAAGTATTTGAGTAAAGTTCCTGTCTCTACAATCTCCTGTGTTTCTGTGCAATTCTGTGACCCAAGCGTGACAATGTATTCAGGGGTAAGGCCTATCTTTTTTATAAAATGTGAACCACAAACTAAATTTATCAGTAAGTAGCACTAAAAAATTAATTAGTGGAAACTCTTTGGTTACTTGTAGACTATAAGGTACATATGAGTTTTTGTTGACATACTTCTAAATTACCCAGAAAATGTTTGTTTCAGTGTGGCATGGTGGCGCAGTGGTAGCACTGATGTCTCACAGTAAGGAGACAAATGTACATGTCCTAGGTCCTTCTTGCATGGAGTTTGTATGTATCCCCTGTGTCTGCATCAGTCCCCTCCAGGTGCTCCAGTTTCCTTTCAATGTCCAAAGACATGCAGGTTATGTAAACTGGTAACACTAAATTGGCTCTATTGCATGTTTGGTGTGTATGTGTGTGTTTGCCCTATGATGGACTAGTGCCCTGTTCAAGGTTTGTTCCTGCATTGTACCCTGTGTTATTTTGTCTTTTATTTTTCTTTTCTTCATTATGTAAAGCACTTTGAGCTACTTTTTTGTATGAAAATGTGCTATATAAATAAATGTTGTTGTTGTTGTGTTTGCTGGGATAGACTCCAGCATCCCCAGTGCCCCTGGTCTGGATTAAGCAGGTTAGACAATGACATGTTTGTTTCCTTTTTATTAGCAGCACACCAACACATATTCAGTCCTAATTGAAAACCCCAAGGAATATGCACATGAAAATGTTGTTAGATTTTGGTGTGTGTACAGAAGGAGTAAGTTATTGTTTAGATAGTTACATCTTAAAAGAAGCCGCAAGACAGTAGCTTATCTAGCATCTACAATGGAAAGTAAAAGTCTAATTATCGTGAAAATCATAAGTCAAGTAGAAAAAGTAAGATGTTACAATGAACTTAGAAGACTGTGTTTTTATCCATTCAGGGATCCATTGTTTGAGCTTACAGGGTCTTAGATATTCAAAGCTTTGACGGGATAGCATCAAGCACAAGGTGAGAGGTGACACTGAATAGGATGCCAGTCCTTTGCAAATCACACATGTGTGTGCCCACTTGCCAGGTGCTATTTTAAAGATTCTGTTTAATCTAAAGTAGACTTGTTGAAGAACCCTCAAAGACACATGGAGAATACAATACAATACAGTTTATTTTTGTATAGCCCAAAATCACACAAGAAGTGCCGCAATGGGCTTTAACAGGCCCTTCCTCTTGATAGCCCCCCAGCCTTGACTCTATAGGAAGACAAGGAAAAACTCCCAAAAATACCCTAGTAGGGAAAAAACGGAAGAAATTGTGGGAGAGGAGGTTCAAAGAGAGACCCCTTTCCAGGTAGGTTGGGCGTGCAGTGGGTGTCAAAAAGAAGGGGGTCAATACAATACAATACACAGAACAAAATACAAGTAATCCTCAATACAGTATAATAGTAAAATAAAAATATTACAAGTACAGAGAAGAATTTAACAGTAGATGATATCACATAATTGGATTTGGATTTGTTTAGAGTCCTGGAGACCTCAGCCATCAAGCTGGATCAGAATGTCTGATCCAGAATGCTTTTAAGGTAATTAAGAAGAATATATTTAGCTGATGGATTATTCAAAGCTATTTTCAAATCATGAATGCAAAATAAAACACTTTACATATTTCTACAACTGGAGTAGTGATCCTTCTTTATTTTTCTATTTTCTTCTTTTCAAGCACCACCTTGTCTTCTCTTACCTCCACTGCCATCTGCTGGCAAGGTATCACAATATACCACGGAAGGTTAACCCATCGTTCTCAGGGTTACATAATGAATCAGTGGGGATGACTCAGCCAATCCTTTCTTGAATTGTAGTCCAAAGCCATAGCTACCTGAAAGGAGAAGAACTTCATCAGAGCATTTTTGGTTAAAAGTGTGTACAGCTACATTCATTTTGGCCCCAAACTCTGGAATGACCTTTCTGTGATCATATAAATCATGACTGAAGACTTATTCTGTTAGCACGGCCCTCTCATATTAGAATAGCTGCCAATGCTGTTCATCTTACAATGCAATAATGTTGTGACTAACTTAATCCATACATTAACAACTAGATTTTTATGAAATGATGATGCTGGCAGTAATAATTATTTGACCTTCAGTTGTCTCCTACACAGGTTATATATTCTGAGTAAAAGTTAAACCACCACATTTTTACTTAGTTGTCAGTTAATAAATAGCAATGGGTTCACATAGCAAATCCTTGGAGAGTATTTACTGCAGCCTTGTTAGCTAGTTTGTTTCTGATTCAGACAAAACGTCATAAACCAGAGGGACTGAATAAACATAAGTATTGAAGGGATAAAACTGAGTTTGAACAGAATAAATGGTATGAAGTTCCTGCATTTTTTCTTTTTTTAACACTAGAATGAATGTTGTAGCAAGTAAGGAAAGTCTTTCCTTTATTATGATATATGGTGTTGCAGACACATACTCAATATCATTAGTGGTAGCTGCGTACCTAACGGCAACACTGACTGCCAAAAAAGTAAATGATGTCATAGCAACGTGATGTTAAACATTAATAGAAGAATCAATAAATTTCATTTCTATATAACCAACCATTAGGATCAATGGATAACAATATAAATTGATGCTAGAGCTGTCTACACCCTGACAAGAAACTGTAGCAATTGCTTTGATTGACTGATCTTTTCACATTCTATTTCTGTTTTCAGCATTCGCAGGAGTAAACATATCAGGTCATTTATAGTATCCTGCTGGAATCATTGTCATTTCTATCCATTGCAGATGTCCATAGTGTTGTTAAAATATTTGGTTTATTGCTATTAAAAGAAAATAAATTAAAGTTCTACTTAATTATGACAAATGATAAGAGGCAGTAGGGACAATGGCACCATCAAGATAGCTGAGGTTACAGCTACCAAATAACTGAAGAGCCAGAGGAAAGACAAAGGAGGAAGGAGGAGGAGGACACAAAGTTTCACTCAGTAGCATGACTGGCTTAAGGGTTCAATATTAAATCAAAGATGGGGTCCCCCTTGGAGGGACTCTGACCAGACATTTTCCAAGTTTTTATCTTTGCCCGCTGGAAGAAGAGCATGTCCTCTTTATTCTAGAGCTGGCAACCCTAGCTGAGGTCAGGCAAAATGTTCCACAGTAAACCTCTACAAAACACAGAAGACCACACTGATATTAAGAGAGGGCCCACACATGCCAGTGTGGGAATGCAGGGGCCGCTAGGGGCAATATGCTTTGTGTATATACTGGGCGCTCCAGAAGGACAACAGGCTTCAGCATCACTACAGAAGAGAGTGAAATGAGGCCTTCATGGAAATATGCAGTGTGTCCTGGGGCACTATAAGTCAAGTGGCACAGTAAGTGATGAGGATGTTTAAACCACTGTGTAGAAACTGTGTGGGGCATGACAGGGTGGTCAAGGGCTTCCAGTACTTTTTTGCCAATAGTAAAAACCAGCCAGAAAATCTGGGGTTGTGCTGCCTATTCTTGATGTATGGATGGAAGTAGCACAATGTTAGCTTATTAAGGAAATGGGCAGCAAAAAAGCTTCCTTTAGATACTTGGTGCTTTAAAAACAATGACAGGCTTAGGGTTTCAGGGACACTATGGTCCATATATATATATATATACATATTCATTGCATTCGTAGTCTGTGTCACAATCTGATTGTATGGGTGGTTACCTACCAGGTAACGCTTGTGGTTGGTCAGCAAGTTGGCTAACATCTGCCACGGTGCCCTCCTTCAGTTGCGAGAAGCAGATCATAGAATGGTTGAAATAGTTTACTGTCAAATAATGCAAAGAGTACGCGACACGTGTTTCGCCCTAATTCTGGGCTCATCAGGCATACACACTCATTGCACTCCCTTACGGGAATCGAACCTCGGACGTCATATATATGATGCAGTACCTGCCAAATAATACAAAGAGTACACAACATGTGTTTCACCCTAATTGGGGCCTGTCATGTGTACCTTTGCTTCTCCTTGCAGGGATCGAACCTCGGACATCAGCGCCTGAGGTGAAGCCTCTGACATTGCACCACAGCGGCCTGTTCGCTTACTTGACAGGGTGAAGATCAGAATATTACATTCATATGTCTGAATCGCAGTCTAATTATTTGGATGATTACCTACAAGGTAATGCAGTCGGCATACATCTGCCACGTCCTCTCAGTAGAAAGAAGCAGATCATAGATATGTGATACAGTACCTGCCGAATAATACAAAGAGTACACAACATGTGTTTCTTATGGCAGGCTGTTTTAACATTCAGTCCATTTTCCTTGATATCACCAGTTACAACACTGATATCGTTGGTTTTGAAATTTGACATCCATTTTTTAAAACTTGATATTGTGCTTTTGAAAGTTCATTTCAAAAAGAAGACCATTAATGCTAATATATTATGGTAGGCTTTTTTAACATTTAATCCATTTTCCTTTTTATGAAATTTGATATCAGGCTTATAAAATTTGATATCATACTTTTAAAATTTGATATCGATCTTTTGAAATTTAACATCAACATTTAAAAATTTTATATCGTGGTTTTGAAATTTGATATTGAGCTTTTGCAATTTATTATCAACATCCTCAAACTTCATATCATATTTCAAAAGCTCGATATCGAATTTCAAAAGCTCAATCTCAAATTTAAAAAGTGTTATGCCAAATTTTAAAAGTCTAATATCAAATTTCATAAATGTGATATAAAAATCACAAAATATGATGTGAGAGTTTAAAAGGCATATATATTAGCATTTTAGCTCTCATATTAAATTTCAAAAGCACAATATCAAATTTTAAAAACTTGATATCAAATTTTAAAAGTGAGATATCAAATTTTAAAACATTGACATCAAATTTCAAAAATGAGATATCAAATTTTAAATCCTTGATATCAATTTTAAAAGCTCAATATCAAATTTAAAAGTGAGATATCAAACATTACTATTTTTAAAAGCTTGATATCAAATTTCCAAAGCACAATATCAAATTTTAAAAACTTGATATCAAATTTCAAAAGAGCGATATCAAATTTTAAAAAAGTAGATATCAAATTTCAAAAGCTTGACATCAAATTTTAAAAGCTTTATATCGAATTTTATAAGCCTGATATCAAATTTCATAAACATGACATCAAAATGATAAAATATGTGAGACTTTAAAATGCATATGTTTTAGCATTTAAGCTATCATATCATCTTTCAAAGTTCAATAACAAATTTAAAAAACTTGATATCAAATTCTGCGGTGGGCTGGCGCCCTGTCTTGCCCCCTATGTTAGGTGGAATTGGCTCCAGCAGACCCCCGTGACCCTGTAGTTAGGATATAGCGGGTTTGGTTAATGGATGGATGGATGATATCAAATTTCAAAAGCATTATATCAAATTGTATACGACCAATGTCAAATTTCTAAGTGCTGATATCAGATTTAAATCTCATGATATCAATGTTTTGAAAGCAGATATCAAATTAAAGGAATTAAATGTTAAAAATGCTTGCCATAGTTTTGCGGTAATTGGAGCTCACCAGGGGCCTCATGTATAAACGGTGCGTACGCACAGAAATGTTGCGTACGAACGTTTCCACGCTCAAATCGCGATGTATAAAACCTAAACTTGGCGTAAAGCCATGCACATTTCCACGGTACCTCATACTTTGGCGTACGCAATTTCTCCACTCGGTTTTGCAGACTGGCGGCACCCAGCATCAAAGCAGTGCTACTGTTCCTGTGTGGTCACCCTTTCTTTCTTAGACCCACATTCCTGACGCAGCTTTATAAATACACTGAACTTAACTGCATATTGTTTATTAGTGTAATGCATCTGATTGTAATTAACCTGTAGCAATATAATGGTCCAGGGAATAGCCACAGTATTCCAAATACAATAACTGCTTTAGCGTTGTTACGCTCACTGCATCTTCTTCTTCTTTCAGCTGCTCCCGTTAAGGGTTGCCACTGCGGATCATCTTTTTCCATATTACTCTCACTGCACCACTCGGAGTATTTACCTGTATATCACCGTATCTGAGTGGGGAATCACAGCAGCAGCTGATCGGAAAGAGAATTATCGGTATACAGTAATCCCTCCTCCATCGCGGGGTTGCGTTCCAGAACACCCCGCGAAAGGTGAAAATCCGCGAAGTAGAAACCATATGTTCATATGGTTATTTTTATATATTTTAAGCCCTTATAAACTCTCCCACATTATTATAAACATTTCCCGCACAATTATACAGCATAAACCCTTTGTATTCTCTTAGATATTAGGTAAGATTCGTTGAAATTATGTATGTAAACACAGCTTATATACAGTAAAACCTAAATATTATTTTAAAGATATCGAGCGTCTCCGATATCATGTATGTTACAGCCATTACGACAGACAGGCTACCAGCAATAAATACGTACAATGCAAGAAAAATTGTATACAGTAAAATGTGTGTACAGTGACACTAAACTATGTACATGTAATAAGTACTGTACGAAGATAATTAATTATGGTTACTCACCAACAATGACATGACGACTTGTCCGATAACGATGAGTTTAATTTTACTGCACAACAAAGGATAGCGTTACAGCTCTTCTAAAGGAGCCTCTTCAGGCGACTGTTTAGCACTGCCATTGTTCTTCTTCCAGCACTCTTCAATCCAAATCCCTAAAGCAGATTCCATCCAGACTACCGCCTTATCACGTCCACTTGCAACTCGTTTTGCACCCTGGTTAAAGGACACTGCGGCTGTAGATCTTATATGCTTTTCCTCCTTTTTAAATAAAAAGAATCGTGGACTCATTGATGCTGTAATGGTGTCCTGCAGCGGTGTAGCTGTTCCCTTCCTTCAACATATCCAAAACTTTTAGCTTTTCTGCAATCATTTGCATCTTCTGTTGGCGCTTGGACACGGCCCCTGAAGCAGTAGCAGGAGCACGTTAATGCTGAATAAGTGAGATGAGACTTCCTGGTTAATGCAGCACTCTGTCGCTGAGCAATCAGCAGCACACAGGAACTTAACTGCATGCTCTGATTGGGTAGCTTCTCAGCCATCCGCCAATAGCATCTCTTGTATGAAATCAACAGGGCAAACCAACTGAGGAAGCAAGTACCAGAAGTAAAAAGACCCATTGTCCGCAGAAACCCGTGAAGCAGCGAAAAATCCGCGTTATATGTTTAGATATGCTTACATATAAAATCCGCGATAGAGTGAAGCCGCGAAAGTCGAAGCGCGATATAGTGAGGGATTACTGTACAGTTTCAAGTACACACTACCTCAACCACGGCAAAAAGCGTCAAAGCCTTTCCTGTACGGACCTCGCGTTTCAGAAACGGTTTCATCCCAAGAACTATAAACACACTCAATCAGTCCATCAAGTGCTCCTTGTAGAACTGTTTGTACTTATAAGTACAATTACTCCACTGTAAACTTGCACTACAGTTATAATATTGCACAACCTGCACCACTTTATAAAGCGTATATGATGACAATGTCATTTTTAAGATGAAATGCAGCAAAATATGTTGCTTATAATATACAAATAAAACTTTAACTTCATTTAAACAATCTGTATTGTAATAATATTGTATTGTAATAATCTGTATTGTAATAACTGTATTAAATAATCTGTATAAACATGTGAGGACACGGTGCCGCAGCGCTAGCTAGTTCACGGATAGCTCCTGCCTTGTGCTGTATTATTGCTGGTGCTGACGCGACACCGGAAGGATAGACGGATAGAATAATTAAACATGTACTACGAAGATATTTCAATGTTCCTTAAAAGTTTTGAAGAATCTGCGTTCTAAGCTTACAAACGGCTTAACGTCTATTACAGAGCTGATTGTGTGGCGATTGGAGAAAGAAAAGTATGGACAGGAATTGGAGGTTAGTACGTTTGAAAAAGACAGTACTTCTGTAATAAATTATTTCATCGAAGGTCGCGCATGGCGCAGCAAGCCTCTTGCGTGAGATATGAACAATCACTGCGCCACCGTGTTCCCATGTTTAATAACATGCTTTCATTCCTATCATCATGAAAAAGATATCACGTATACATCTCAGTATTTTAATTATTCAGAGAGCTGTAATATCACGAATGTAATGGATTCAGTGTCCTGTCGGAGAAAGAGAAAGAACGGAAGCACGTAGTGATTCACACACATAGAGCACATAGAAGATCAAATACAGAACAAAGCATTTAACGTGCTACTTGAGAAACTAGTAAAATACACTATTTTAAGATGAAGTTTATGATGTTCTGCTTTAATGGCAAAATAAACTACGTGATTAAAGTGGAAATTTCGAGATTAAAGTTGACATTTCGTGCTTTTTTCCCACTGTGTGCCTATTTTTTTTGTCTGTACCCTAATAAGCTTTCATATGACACTCAGACGGTGGGCTACGACTTGCCTTTTCACGGTGACTTTGATATGTGATTTCTTTTTTATTTCGGACACTGTGCGACTTTGTGAACTTGAGCTTTCGAGTTTCTCCGACACTCTGTCACTCAATCAACTTTCTTTTCTTGATTATACTACTGTTTAAACCAACAAATAGTACATTTTTCCTTTGCCTCCACTTGGTATTCGCTGAAATTCTTATATTTTCCCCTGTGCTTTTCCCATAGTCTTTTCACAGAAGGCTATTTATATTGATTTGCATATTCAAAGAGGCGTAATTCTGGGAGGAGTTGGGGCGGGACAGAAGGCGCGTGCAAGTGCGTTACTTTTCAAGCCGATCGGGATTTATGTAGTGGAAGAACGTGAAAGTTTACGTGCGCACAGATTCCTGCATCTGGATTTTTCTGTGCGTACGCACAATCCCGCTTTTGTGCTTACGCCATGTTATAGGGTGAGTTCTACGCACGGTGTTATACATGAGGTCCCAGGTGTATGCATATTTGCTTCCTCTTACAGGACTGAACCTCGGACATCTGTGACTGAGGTGAAGCCTCTGATATTGTGCTATGGCGGCTGTTTTGCTTGCTTGACAAGGTGATGATCAGAGTATTACATTCATAGGTCTAAATCACAATCTGATTATTTGGATGGTTACCTACCAGGTAACACTTGTGGTTGGTTAGCCAGTCGGGAGACATTCACCACATCCTCTCAGTTGCAAGAAGCAGCTCATAGATAGTAATACAAGTCCAGTGAATAACTTGAAATGGTACAAAGGTAAGCAGTAAACTACCAAACTGACAAGCTGTAGACTCTTAGAAACTTGGGTCTTCCATCAAAGTTTCCTCCAATTTCCAAGTTCCTTTTGATGGTATAGGAAAATGTATTTATTTACAACTAGGCTTTC